>NC_135543.1:37765105-38099272 GCF_045843805.1 Urocitellus parryii
GATGTTTTGCAAAGAGCTTAGCCTTGGTCTGCTCTTTGATGTGTGCCAGGGTTCTTGCCTTTCCACCCTCTCCTGGGCTCCCCATAGCGCCAGAGACGATGCTCGCTGCAGCGGCTACTGCAGCAGCTGCAGCAGCCTCACGTTGGGCCCGAGCTTGTTGGGCACGGGCCTTGATGTCTGCAAGGGTCCTGGCTCCGGTGTTCCTCCCCCCACTGACGGAGGTGCTAGTGGATGCTCTAGACTCGGGTTTGGAGACTGGCTGACTCTTGATAATAAAGGGTGGTCCGATTTTGGAAAGCTGGATCTGTGAGGAAAGAACAGAAAGAAAAAGCACTTCATTTGTGATGGCAGAGAAGGCATGTGGGAGGCCATGATGCAACTGGAAAACAAGCAGTGCTCTCCCACAACATGAAATGAACTACACCTCTGAATGAGCGCTTAGGATGTAAAGCAACAGTAAGTGCAACACGAGTATGAAAGGATGTTTTAAAAATCAACCAGTGACTTGCTTTGGCATGGAAATAAAGCACTGTCTTAATGTCTTACATACATGAAAACAAAATCCATGTTTTGTACCATAAGATTAGCTAAAAAGGTTGGGATCTGCTTAGTTTTTAAATCATTCTCCCTGCTAGAGTAGGGGGAAAAAAAAAAAAACAACTAGGACACTTACTCTGTTTGAGTTGACCTGACTTAATTCGACCCAAAGAAAAAAGTCCAGGTCAAGAGGACGGGAGACGAGAATTATCCTGGTTTCATACAAAGGTATCACACAAAGGCACTCTGTTATGGTAGCAAATTACTATGTACCTCAGTTTCACAGGTAACTCTCTCTGGCCAAGGACTGTACTCCTATACCACCTGGTGTGCTGCCTTATAGGTGTGTAATACGCACACTATATGAGTTTGTAAACTCAGTTGTAAAATGAAATGAGTTATTTCTGGTCTATTTCCTCCACAGGGCTGTTATAAAGATTGCATGAGACTGTATTTGTGAGAGCACAGTTTTCCAAAGGGATTACATTATCATTACATCATTACATCTTCATAAAAGCAAGAGCAACACTGATTTTCTGCCTTTCCCAGAAAGTATGGAGTGGGCAGTTTCTTTTGATGTTGGTAATGCACGATCAGCTGAACTTGGAACCGTGTTGCATTCTACACTTTTTGCCTACTTATGCTAATGAAGAGACACATGAAATCACTGCCAAGTTCATGAGGCACAAGACCTAGCACCCAGAATCCCATAGCAATGCTGTGATGCTCCAGTCAGTAAGAGGATTCTCAGAGTCATTGGTTTGTGGAGCTGGAAGGGCTCTGGTTAAAGTCTTCATTTTCCACTTAAAAAAAACGGAGCCTTTGAAGGTAGAGTCATCTGACATAGGGTCATATAAACCAGTCAGTGAGAGAGTATCTATGGGCTCCCAAGTCAGGATGTTTAAAGTAGTCTGTTTTCTCTCCCCCCCAATTCTGAAAAAAAAAATTCTTAGAAAACCTCCCCGACCCCCAACACAGATACATTTACACTATAATTGCAACACCGACTACATGATCATTTCTATTTGGAATTACGTTTTGGAACCTTGATAAATGAAATTACCATCTTCCCGAGTTGTCTCCTTATCATTTGTAAATCACTTATGAAGCCTCTCCTCTAATCTATGACAAGAAGAGGTGAATTTGGCAACAGAATTAAATTGTTCCTTTTAAATATTTCCCAGTCTAAAAAAAAAAAAATTAACGTATTTAAAAGTAAATCTAACACTCTTTAAAAAAAGAGTTTAAGGCCAAACATCAAATATGCGTTTAACATCTCTAACACCCATCCATCTATCTATTAATAAAGTGCATATCATTTTGAAAATTATATTTAGACCAAAAAAATCAGGCTGGTATGTTTAAAAATATTTCCTCTAAAAATGATATTTATGTTTTTCTTTCTGTGGTTCAGAAATTAAAATACATACTGAATTTTTATTTACTGACTTATTTTTTTTATGTGGTGCTGAGAATCAAACCCAGTGCCTCACAGATGCTAGGCAAGCAAGGACTCTACCAATGAGCCACAACCCCAGCCCCAATAATGGATTTTTAATTGGAGTTTAGTGTTCATCTCTTGCATCTCTAGAATTTTATTTAATTGAAATTGCTTTGTTAAATAGAATGACGACAACCACATTCTTACAAACAAGTCAACCTTGTGAAGATTATGAGTTGACTATAAAAATAGATATGAAAGAATAAAGAAGGATATTTTTTAAGAGCTTGAGATATTTATAACTCCAATTAATCCTGAACTGGGGGAATACTCTAATTTATTGTACAAAAATATAAATTGGCTTAGATAAGAAACATCAAATCAAAATAACATTAGGTTTGAATTTTTTAATTAAACAGAGGGTTTCTTTTGAATTGACCTGAATTTTCAGTTCACTTAGGCAGATCCAATTTATATAAAAGATTTGTTTAATGAGAATTAAAATTTATTGGAATCATGAGACTTTATTATAGTTCTACTAGTAGTTGTAGTGCTACTAGTAGTAATAATAATAGTAATAGTATTTTACAATATTGGGGATTGAACCCAGGGCCTTGCACATTCTTGGCAAGCACTGAGCTACATTCTCGGTCCCTTTTATTTGGAGAAAAGGTCTAGCTAAGTTATCCAGGCTAGAATTGAACTTGTGATCCTCCTACCTCAGGCTCCCAAATAGCTGGGATTTGCAGGCATGCACACAGCGGATTTATTACTTTGTGAAATTAATGACTCTTTTTCTATTTGGAAATAAAAATCAGGATTTGTATGTCTCTGTATCTACATTATTCTCCCTCACAGTTCATAAGGCAATTTTATAAATTTATTCAAGGAATATTTAATGAGGCCATAAATCAGGTCATCTTTGCTAAGCAATGATGGTTTTCAATGTTAGCTGGAAAATGAATGCAGGAATAACATGTACCTTCACTTTGCCCTCTGACTTTAGACTACTTTCTCTAGGTCACTGAAATATCTCTCACATTTTCCCCAAGTGTGTGGAGTTCTATATGTTGGGATCCACAAAAGTCCTAGTGTCTTAGTGGACTCCATGCTTCTCCACATCCTGTTCCCTCTTCTTAATTTTTCCCCTTAAATACTGATGTTTAAATACCTGATATGAACTCATTGCATAGTTTTAAAAAGAATCATTTACTATTACACTGGATGCTAGAAGGATTAACTGTGAATTGTGGTATAAAAACTGTAAAGAAAAACACCTGAAATACCTAATCTATTCTTGAAGGTTAAGTTTCTTTCTTTCTTTCTTTTTTGTCTTTTGGTATCAGAAATTAAACCCAGGGGCACTTACCCACTGAGCCTATCCCCACCCCCCCACCTTTTTTTTTGACACAGGGTTTGGCTAAGTTGTTTAGGACCTTGCAAAATATCTGAGGCTAGCTTTAAATTCACAATCCTCCTGCCTCAAATTTCCAAACCACTGGGATTACAGGTGTATGCCACCATGCCTGGCCTGAAAGTTAAGTTTCTTAATAAGGGAAGCCTCTTATACAATTTCCTTTTTAAAAAATCCTATCTTAGGGCTGGGGTTGTGGCTAAGCGGTAGAGCGCTCGCTCGCCTAGCATATGTGAGGCCCTGGGTTTGATCCTCAGCACCACATAAAAACAAATAAAATGAAGGTATTGTGTCTAACTACAACTAAGAAATAAATATTTTTTAAAAAATAAAAAAAAAATCATATCTTTAAAATATATATATATCTTACCTTGAGAGGGGGAACCCTGGGTTCCTCTCTTGGAGGCTGCTCCTTCTCGGGTGGGCTGCTGGATGATATGTTCCGGGTTGACTGATCATCTTCTATCCTAGCTCTCTTTTCCTTACAGATTCCAAAGCTATGCTGTTCTGCAGTTTTCCTCTTTGATATCTCTGATTCCCTACATTCATTTCTTATCCCATCTGGTGACTTGGAGGGCTCTGATGATTTGGAAGTATGCGAGATCTCCAATCGATTCTGTGTGCTCCCTTGCTTATGTGTTTTACTTCTAGAGCCTTCTGAAAATGACGCCTTATCCACCGAAGAGATGTACTGCTTGTCCTGTAATTTAGCTGATGGAGGCTCATTTCCCTTGCTCTCTGTCTCTTCAGAGAAGGCAGGTAATTCTAACGGGGAGGATAGCCCTTTCTTTTCTGTTCTTTGCAGGACACTAAGATTTTTAACTTTCATCATTTCTGTAGAAGAAAGTTCTGGGACTGAAGGAAGATAGGGCTTCTCAATTTCAACATGTGATTTACAGGGCTGCTGACCCAGGGTCTTATTGTGAAGTTCTTCAGATGGAAACGCTTCAGGAGCAATGGAAGAAGAACCCATTTTGATGGGCTCAGGAGTATTGGATAGAGGCTTCTGCTGGTAGATGAGGTTTTCTCCCAGGGGTTTAGCAGGAGCAGAGGGTTCATCTTTGTGTGGGGAGAGTGCTTCTTCAGATACTGAAGGTGACTTTCTTTGTTGATGCACCATTCTTTCACTCATGGAAGAATTAGAAATCGGAGATGTTTCTGCAGGAAGTGGCAAACTGGATACAAAAGTGGTCTCAGACGTGAGAAGCATGGAAGACACTGAAGAAGTTTCCGATGTCAAAGGTAAATCAGACATCGGTGATGCTTCTGATGTTAAAACTACATTGGATACTGGCGATGCTTCAGATGGCAATGGTAAGTTAGACATAAGAGATGCTTCTGATATTTCAGGTGAAGTGGATATTGGAGATATTTCAGATATCAAAGATGTATGGAGGTTTTCATCAGTCGGATTCCTCTGATTATATTTGTCTGTATTTTCAGTGCTGGACACCTCAGAACAAAATGTCGTTTCAAGGGAGGCTGGAGTACATGATTCTTCAGATGTGGATTGGGTTTCTCCTCCTGGGGATGGCAGGCTGGTGCAGGCTCCCTCTGGGCTCTCAGAGGAGAAAGAAGTTTCAGAGATGCAAGCATTTTCTGAAAGCTGTTCATCGGGATCACTCTGTAGCTCCATATCCACAGCAATTCCTTCATGTGGAAATTGGCCTTCTAAAGATGATGAACCTGTTTTTATTTTTGGAGTATTGGTCTCTATTGCAATTTCTGGTTCCTTAAGTTCTGCGTCACTGACATGAGTCACAGATGAAGTGGAAGGAACAAGAGAATCACAGACTTCTAATTGATCAATAACAACTGACATTTCTTCCTGCAGAGGTTCTGATTTCTCTTCTATCTTAACTTCAATATGAGGCAAAGTTTCTAAAACATCATTCATCACAACACAGGATTCTAAGTTGCCATCAGGAGGTGCTATTAGGGGCTCTTCATGAGAGGTGGTTGGACTTTCACACTCCTCTGAAAATTCATGTATTGTCTTGTGATTTTCATCGTGGCAGTCACAGATACTAGTCTCTACTTCTTCTGCAATTTCCTCCTGAATCACAGCTTCCTCGGGGATCAAAATATCCTCTGATTCCAAATCTGCCATTACGTCTTTAGCTGGAACTTCGACCATTGGACATACTGTAGCACAGAAATCAGGTTGTGAAGAAGCAGAACTTTGCATGCTTTTGGGCTGTTGTTCTTCCAAGGGGGTCTGTGCAGAAGAACCCTGAAGACCAGTGGTCCCACGTGAAGAACTACCTTCAGCTCCATTACTGTTTGGTCCAGAAGTAAGCTTCATAGACTCCTCTCTTGACATGCCCAACCTGAACAAAAATTAGATATATTAAATTATTGCTCAACCACATAACATGAAAAATACAACTTGGATCTCTCTCATAGTATTTACTTCTATTCGATAGAAGTAAATGAATTGAATTAATCTTATATCCCACTTAGTGAAATAATTCATTTATGTAAAATAGTTTATAATGATATAGTTTCTCCACTACCTTTATAACCATAACTAAAACAAACTCTACTTCTGGGTAAGAAAGAGATTTTTATTGTGTAAGCAAGGAAATACAGACCTTAGCAAGTATTCATAAAGCCAATAATAAAATCCCAAATAAAAAAGATCAGAAAATATGGGCAGAAAAGCAAAGGAATGTGTAAGATATAACTTTTTTGAAGTCAGATTGTAGAAAGATGTCCTAATAACAGAAAATTATGTGGACTTTAGATTATGCGACACAGTTAATTAAGATCAATGGAAAATGAAGAAAATACACAAAATTCTGAAATTGAAATGACATCCAAAGATTAGTTCTCTTAAAGTAATCTAAGAAATGTTACTCAATCACCTTATTTCAGTATCTAATTTGAAATATGGAAACTCTTCTAAATAAGTTATTCTAACAGATTCCATTTGTGTGAAGCAAAACTTTTAAATGCATTCATGTAGAAGGCCTTACTGTAAAGCTATTGCATACGAGGTAGTAAAGAAAATCAATAAATAATCCAGCCTAATATTCAGCAGGCAAAGCTATTCAGAATTACAATTATGTATACTCTAAGACACTGTTTTTTTCATATTAAATTATAACATCAGCATCAGAAGATAGAGATACATGCTATTCTAAATGAAGTTTAAACAGGGAATAAGCAATGACAAAAATAAGTACAAGAGGGACTACTAACAAAGAAACACAGTGAAAAAATATAGCTATAGTAGTACTGATGTAAGAAATGTCAGTGAAATCCATTTTAGTCTTTTATTTAAATAAAATTCTCAAACTGTAAAATTGAATACACTTTTTGGGTGTCTGATCATTGTTTTCTTTCTTATAATTCAGAAGATTCTGAAAAGACTGGACAATAGTTCCTTCAGAGTTTCTTTTCAGCTTTCCCTAGAATGGGTTCAAACTGAGTTATAATTTATAACTATACTATACTGGGAGAAGAACTATATTACAGAAAATTTAAAGCAAAATAATCATCTGGATATGAAGTCCTTCAGAACTAGGTCAAGCAGAGATACCTCTGACACTAGGTATATGACAGATAGAAATCTACAAAAATTTTTGTTAGTTGGCTAAAAGCAATGATATTAAATATAAATATGGATAAAGATATGTGTGAATGTGTAAAATGACATTGTATTAAATGTGCTTATGCTAATATTTGATTATTTTCATGCAACAATAGGTATACCGTGGCACAGGCACTAAAGAAGACACTCACTGCATACCACATTCCTCACAAAGGGAAAACTGACCTCAAGAATCCACACCACAAATTCAGATAACAACCTATAATTCTGAGTTGGCATATAGATGAGTGGTCTCTAAGTAACTAAAACTAATATAGACCAGTACTATATTATAAGCAGATTAAGTCAACAATGATTATGGTAAATATCTAAAACAAGTCCCAGAAGACTACATCTTAAATAGAGACAAGTTTAGATGGCAACATTTTTTGGAAAAACTTAAAGCAATGAGAAGCACATGGTGTTGGTCAACAGAAAATTTTATGATGTTAGGGAAAAATCCCTCATATTGGGGAAATATGGGTAATCTAAGAGTAAAAAAAAATGGGAAGAGCAATAAATGAACGATCCATAACGTATCTGTCAATCAATATGCAATAAAAGAAAAGAATGAGAGACTCAATTCACAATAGCTAAGCTATAAAACCAAACTAGGTGTCCTTCAACAGGTGAATGGATAAAGAAAATATAGTATATATACACAATGAAATATTATTCTCTATAAAGAAATATTATTCTCTATGACAATTGCTGGCAAATGGAAGGATCTGAAGACTATTATGCTAAGTGAAATAAGCCAATCCCAAATACCCAAAGTTAAATGGTCTCTGTCATATGTTTATGCTAACATACAACCAAGGGGTGGGAGGAGAAGAACAGAAGTTCAGTGGATTAGACAAAGAGGAATTAAGAGAAGAGAGGGGGAACAGGAAAGACAGTTGATTGAATCTGACACAACTTTCCTATGGACATATGTGAATGCACCACTGTGGATCTCAACATCGTGTACATCCACAAGACTGGAATCCTAATTAGAATAAGATATACTCCATGTTTGTATAAGTATGTCAAAGTAGACTCTACTGTCATGTATAATAACTAAAAGGAACAAATAAAAATACATGTAAAAAAGAAACTAAACATATTATTCATAAACTACAGAAAAGAAAGGGTCCAGAGTAAGAATTTCTTTGTGTTTGCAGTTTGGTGAGGTGATGAGGAGTCATACTTAAGAGCATTGTGGCTGCTAATGAGAAGCACATGGTGTCGGTCAATAGAAAATTTGGACATTAGCCCTTAACCTAATATTCATGAAAATTAATGAAATCTCCAAATTTTATGCAAAAACCGTGCAGGTGTGTGAATTTTTCTAAG
Source organism: Urocitellus parryii (assembly GCF_045843805.1). Lineage (NCBI taxonomy): Eukaryota > Metazoa > Chordata > Mammalia > Rodentia > Sciuridae > Urocitellus > Urocitellus parryii. The sequence continues at coordinate 37,773,428 of NC_135543.1, forward strand.
AGCTATTTATAGGGATAAGACTTTGAGCAATTTACTTAACCTTGCTGTGTAAACTTGGGAAAATAACTTAGCTTCACTTTTTCTCAATTTTCCATTTTTTAAACAACAGTAATAATAATAATATTAATATCCATGACACATAATTATTAAGATGATAGAATAAAATAATACTACAAAATTCTTAGGAAACATAACAGTCAGTATATGCTCAATAATTATTTGTCAGATGAAGGAAAGCTCTCTAATGCAAAGTCCCATTAATGTGAGCTCACTGGGGGCAGAGGCACAAAAGCCCTGCAAGGGACCATGCCCCTGGCATTGAAGAGTGTCAGTCACAGAGGAAAGGTTAGATAAAATATTGTTGTTCAATTAATGAAAGATTAGGTCCATCACTTATCAAAAATTAAGGATCAGTGCTCTAGAGGTAACTGAGTTATATTTCTGCCATTACTAAAAATAGTGCCCCCAACATGCACTTCCATGGACAAAAGGAGGGGGTTTCTGAGTGGTCTTGAAGCTGGTCCTCATGATTCTTAACCCTGCTGGGCTGTGGCAGTGACATGACCTGGAAAGCTTCTACCAGAGTGGATTCTTGGGTCCAATTCCTGGGATTCTCAATCAGTATTTCTCAATTTGTATCTATTTACAATCTCCAATGGGGATTCTGATGTGGCCAGGATTGAGTAATACTGCTGGTGATTATATGTGAAGACACAGAAGTAGCCTGCTTCATATTCAACCTTTGAGAAAATACACGAACTGTTTCCATTAAGTTTGCATAAAACTGGGCTGGCACAGCAATTAAAAACAGGCCTTATGGCTCAAGAGAGCTGCTACAGAGGATAGTTCACCCAGGCTGCCCTCCTCCAAGTAAGCAGTCTCTTCAACATCAGAGTCCTTTTCCAGAAGAGCTCACCAATAGGACTCCTTTGGGCTTATTTTCACCATTTACAGGGGAAATTTTGTGAAATCAGATCACACGGCACAGGTTTTGTTACCTGCAACCACCTTGGTGTTCTTTGCACAAAATAACAATTTTCAAGTCTTAGTTACGAACGTGGTATTAAAACCCCAACTCCCCTCCTGAGTATGACCTGAAGTCAGTGTCAAAGATCAGCCCCCAAATCTTTCCTTTCCTGAATGCTGAGTGTCTGAGACACTAATTCTGAGTAGAAAATATCTGTGCTGGATGTGAGGCAAAGTTGGAACTGTTCTCAGGTTAGTTCAATTACTTCCACACTCAGAGGTGGCTGGTATTACTTTTTTGAAGGAAAAAAAAAAAAAAGAAGTGGATGTGAACACACAAACAATAAATTAGAAACAGACAACTGAGAGAAAGATGGACAAAGTGAAGGCTAATACCTTCAGGCTTTCCCCAAAACAAAACTAAACAAATATTAAAGTGGACATGCTGAGCCAATATTTTTGGAAAATGATGTGAGAATTAAATATGTGCCTAAACTTATCTTTAAAGAATTTACTAATGAAAATACTTGGATAAAAACCAGGGAAATTTTACTAAAACCTACTTGTGAAAGCCAAAATTGACCTCTATAGGATTTCATGTGCTATTTTCAGTCCAAAATGAATTTTCATGAACAAGTTATAAACCCTTGAAAATGCATTTTAAAAAATTTAAGTGCTGATATGCCAGTATAATTTTACCCGCAATTTCTTACACCGAGGGACTATTGCCTTTTATCACAGGTTTATTAAGTTTTACAGCATATGAGTGTGCTATGTGAAGCGGAGAATTACATTTTCATTTCCTTCTAAGAGAAATGAGAAAAAATGCTCTAGTACTTACTTTTCTCCATAAAATCTCTCAAAGAATTTTTCTTTCCAAGGTTCTGTTTTCTTTTCCTTCTCAATTTCTTGCCGTATTCGTAATTGCATTTCTGGGGTAAATTCTCCTGGAAAGAAAATGGTAATGTATTGAGTAAAAGTGGTCACATCTTTTGCCACTAAATAAAGAAAACATGCAATTCATTTGAGTAAACTTTTATGGAGGTTGAAAAGTAGAAGGATGAGTAATGGCAACATTTCTACAGTTTCTCTTTATGAACATCACTCAAATAGTCATTTCATCTTAGATGAACTCTAAAACATTTAGCAAATGTATTGCATGTTAGGGGCTCCAAATGGAAGCAATGCATATTCACCATCCTTAAGGAAATCAGTCTGGTGGGAGCAGAGGCACATAACTGACTATGAAATAATGTCAAAAGTCCTACACAGGCCATAAGATTAATATATGTAGTGAAAGTAGAGATGGGAAAACACTTAATTCTGCCTAAGTCAATTAAGGAGGATTACATATAGGAGTTGGTTCTTAGTTAACTTTTGAAGGATGACCAGGCTTTGATGAAAATGATTAAATCACAAGGCACAGAGCTATGGGAATGTATATTTATGTTCTTTTCAGTGGCAAATTGTGATCAGAAATGGCATGAAATGAAATAGCCAAGGACGGCTGAGGCCAGTTACCCAACCTAAGTTCCAAAGAGAGTTCTGCACTTTTCTGAAAGAGAAAGATGGTTCTGTTGTCATTCGGCAAGGGAGGAACATGAATATATAAATAGCTTAGAATGATGGGTCTCTCAAAATAGTGAAGTAACTGCAGGACTCCAGTTTGGAGGCCACTGAGAGATGTGCCAGCCTTATCGGTGATGTTGAGGAGGAGGAAATACAATGAACAGTTATGGCCAGAAAAGAGGGCCAAAGACAGCAGTATGGCTTTAAACTGAGAAGCTGCAAGGACAGTGGTAACAGTACAGAAAGAAAGAGCAGGCCAGGGAGAGTGGCAAATGCCTGTAAACCCAGAGGCTCAGGAGGCTGAGGCAGGAGGATTACGAGTTCAAAGCCAGCCTCAGCTATTCAATGAGGCCTTAAGCAAAATTTAAAAAGGGGCTGGGAACGTGGCTCAGTAGTTGAACACCCTTGGGTTCAATCCCTGGTACAAAAAAAAAGAATAAAATAAAATAAAGTGAAAAACAAGAAAAGAAAAGAAAAGAAAAGAAAAGAAAAGAAAAGAAAAGAAAGAAGGAGCAGCAAATGAAAGGGAAAATACTAAATTTAACATTGGGTGCTTTGGTTTTGAGGTATCTGGCATCAGTTAGTGATACCTGGTAGGAGTTTGAAATGGGACACTAGAGATAAGAACAGGGTGAGAGTCAAATTTGGAAGTTCTTGATATATGGCATCAGTTAACACCAAGGTGGTGAAGACGACTGCTTGGAGAATATGTGTGGTTAAAAAAGAAAATGCTGGGGATATCATTTGCCATCAAATGGAAGGGATGGGGGTCCCACAAGAAACTGAGAGGACTGTCAGAAATGCAGCCCCAGGAAATCATTTAAAATATATTATAAATGTCTAGAGTAGGCGGTATCATATTAGGGTAAAAAAGAAAAGAGGTATTTGGGACAGAGCATGATGTGTAAGGACAGGATGAGGAAGCTGGACTTGGCCATCAGAAGGCATATATATATATATATATATATATATATTTTTTTTTTTTTAAACAAATATTTCAGTTGTGTCCAGAGAGGTGTAAAAATGTGGTAGCACTGAATTTTTAGTTTTCCCAGAAGCGTGGTGACTAAAGGAAGGACAAGGTAAAATGGAGGCTTCAGGGAGAAAAAGTACTAACGGAAGTTTCTTTAGACTCCAGGACACTTAGAATGCATAAGGATCAAAAAAAAATGTGTAATTAAAATTATCATTTCAAAGAAAATCATGCTGCATCAAAAATGTTTACTACATCCCAGATAATATCCTGCTTTCTTCAAAAATATCTGACAGCAAAATGCCAACTACAACAAAAGAATCAGTGAAGTCATCTGTGAGGTTTTGACTAAATTAAAATATATTGGAGGGAGGAAAAGACCTGGAAATCAGAGAAAGGTACAAAGCTCAATACTGTATGTGAACTCCAATATGTCACATCATAACAGAGAACCGAAATTTACCTTCTGCCAGTCGCTGTTTCCATCCTTGTGCTGCATATGCAAAGAATTCATTATTTAGAGCTGAAGTACTGAGGCGTAAAATTCCATCACTTCCCATCTACGAAATAAGCCGACAAAAACAAGATCCCATCAGGAATAATTCAAAGCAAAAAAGTATGCAGTAAAGCAGTAAAAACTGAATGAGGCTGGTGTGTGTGTGTGTGTGTGTGTGTGTGTGTTTATGTGTCTGTTTGTCTGTGTTGGGGATCAAGGCTGGAGGAAGGAAAGACAGAAAAAGGACCCCTCCCCCCAAAAAAAATAAATCCCGTAGCATAAAAATTATGAATCCTGCTTGCTGATGCGGGACATGGAAAGAAGAGTATTGTCCTTGACTGGCTTCTTATGCAGTTGTGGAGTGCAGATAAAACACAAAAGAGAAACAATGTCAGGCATTAGGTGAGTGGGGATTAAGAAATGCAAAAAGTAAAAGCTATGGGAGATATTTGGGTACCTGTGAGTACTTAGGAAGAACTTGATACAGGGGGTGGAACTGGTGCAGAGTTGAGAGATTAATAGGATTTGAACAGAAGGATTAGAGTTCTAGGTATGGAGTATAGTGTCCTAGGATGAGAGCTTTCTTACAGAGGCAGGACAATGACATCAAAACCAGTCCCAAAGGTATGAGGGTCCTTTAGTTGGTACTCAAAGATCTGGCAAATTATAGCCCCAACTACTTCCAAAGATTTCTTCTTACTCTATAGATATTCACTAATATCTGAGAACACGTTTCTATTATTTTCTCTATTCTCCATCTTCAACCACTGAAACACTAACCTCCTTTTAAGATTTAACTCAATGCTTTCATGAATGTCTGGGAAACCATCTTTCCAGAGCAAAGGAGAATATCAAATTTAAAAATGAACATTATACGATTTGTTCTAATGTCAAACCCAGAGGGCTGGGGATGTAGCTCGGTTTGTAGAGTGCTTGCCTTGCCCACATAAGGCCCACAAGGCCCTGGGTTCAATCTCCAGCACCACAAAAAAAAAAAAAAAAAAAAAAAAAAAAAAATCAGTCAAAATCAAATCCAGAAAAGAGAGACATCAAGAATAAATGAGATATGCTGTTTGATAGCCAAAGATGCCAATCTGTGCTTTCTTCATCTAAGAAGAAACTGGTAACCATGCATGGAAAACTTAAGGCAAAAGTTCATTCATTAATTGTTTACTCTATCTTAATTTTCACCTTTATTCAACATATACTTATTATATAACACCCATGTGAAACTATCTGCCTGGCACTTGCATGGTACTGGCACTACAGTAACAACAAAGGAAACCCCACTATCCTAATGTTTTGAATATATTCTACATAGGGCAGATGCTTCTGGTTCTTGTATGGCCCTTTCTGGGTCCACCTGGGTTCCACATGGCTGTAATTAAGTTAGGTCACCTTGCCAATGTCCTTTCTCACGGACTACCACTGCCCAGAGGCATGAAGGGGAAATGTCCCATCCTTTGGATAATTATAGGACACTATGCTCTAGAGTATGGCTTATGTACTGAACCAACAGATGATAATTGGTGATGTGTCCTCAGTGACTACAAGTGGGTCTGGGTACTAAGGAGTGGAAATGAGCCATCATACTACCAATCCCTGGGACACACTTGCATGTGGTGTGAATCCAGTCCCCACAGCTCTAGATGCTGTGGGCTTAGAAGTCCAAGTTGCCTGGAGTGGTGCATTTCTGCAAAGGAATAGTTTCTCAATTCTGGCACTACTATCATTTGGGGCAGATAATTCTTTGTTGTGGATGCACAGTAGCGGTGTGGTATTTAGTAGCATCCCTGGCTTCTACTCACTAGATACCAGTAGTGACCCCTCTTCTCAGATGTGATAACTAAAAGTGTCTCCAAACATTATTAAGTGCAATTTGGAGACAGAATCATCCCCAGATAAGAACCAGTATGCTACTAGACAACACAGAGGCTTTACTGTAGCTAAGCTCTGCCTGGTTACTTTGTACTTTTCATCCTTAGGACTATCAAGCAAAGAGAAGAGTTACTAGACAATGAGATGATCAGCCCTAAATATCATTAGAGAACAGGACTGCTGCCTCAGAGTGAAGCCAACAGGAAGACTGTGGGTGTGTGGATTCACTGGAATATCGCTTCTAACTAGCAAAAGTGATGGTCTGAAGACAAACAGAAATGGTCTTCAAAAGAGATGAGTGACTGCAAACACAGACTTAAAACAACCAGTGCAGCCTATAGCTGACCCAGTAACCCCTAGACATATGTCTTTTTTTTTCTTTCCAACTTATCATGGCCAACTACCCCTTAAAGAGTAAGTAACACAGTGGTCATCACGTAAGGCACAGCAATATTTGAATGGTGTAAGTAGACTGTACCGGACCGGACGATGGTAGTGCCCCACTCCATGTCCTCTAGCCAACACAGCGCAGAGAAGCTGGGTGAACACTTCAATGCACTCCTCTTACCCAATCCTCTAAAGCTACAGGACACTCTGTGAAGCACAAAGGTCTTTGAGGTACATTCCAGGACAGCCAGGGCATACACAGTTTGGTCCCGGGAGCCACTAAATATCCGCGAGAGGAAAGGCCCCCAGTCTCCTGAAGTCCCTGCGTGGGAAAATTCTGTGGCCTCGTTTACAAGTGTTCTCTGAAGTTCCTCAAGCAGCACTGAGTCCAACTGTCCAGGGTTTCTTCACTCCCTTTCTCACACTATTAAACCCCTGGCTTCTGCTTCCAAACTAGTAGTACTCAGGTTCTTGTCCTGCCTCTGCTTTGGGAGCAAAGGGACCAGGGAAAATCTTAAATAAGACAGCTAAGCCATGAAGTTTGGGCTCTAAGCCCTACCTGGGAATAGCATAGCGAATGTACCATGGGTTCACACGAAGCCCCAGGTCAGTGGCTCCCAGGTCTCAGATTCCCCTCTTATTTACTTCCACGTTTTACTGTCTTTCGTCAATGTGTGCCCCATGGGGGAAAGCTGCAAAGCATGTTTTAGGTAATGGGAAACTATCCAAAATGTTGAAGCCTTAGAAAAATCTAAAAAGACTCATGATTAAAAAGATGGTTTTAGAAGCTGTGTAAAAGATGGGAAAGAAAGGGAAAAGTGGACTCTCAGAGACATCACTAGAAATCTTGTTAGTATTTCAGTAAAAGATGACAAAAGAAAAGCAAAACTGGAAGAAACTCAAGATTTGGCGAATGTCTTCAGGACTGAGGAAATAAAGGCTTTGAGAGACTATTTCAGAAAACACTAAAATTTCTCAAGAGGATTCTGGGAGATGGGGTGGATTTGTAAAGGATAACCACCCTTGAGTACATGTCTTCAAGGAACCCTATCCAGGAGGCTGAGCAAAGAGGACAAGGATGAGGATAAGATGGTTATCTGAACAGGCGTCTAGGAAGCATGAGGGACATTCTCTGCAAACGCAGGCTCTGAATACCTGTGCTAGCGGTAGAAAAGGAGCTCTTCCACTGAGGAAGTCAGAAAGGGAAGAGGTGTTCCTCCTGCATATGTCGACTGAAGTTAGGACCAGTGGGCAGAGGCCAAGTTCCCAGAAAAGGTGAAGAACTGTGTCATACAGAGCTGATTTATGGAAAGTACAGTAGAAAGGGTCAGAATTATTCTATATTTGAGGGCATATTTGCAGCACTACATTCTTCACTCTCTGTGCAATGCTTTGTATCTTGCAGGTCCTCTATAATAGTTTATTGTTCTGTCTTTATTTTGGATAGTGAAAGGTTGAAGATTAAAGTCTGGTAGCTGATACACAGAACTGTAGTTGTGTTATGCTGCCAGGCGAGGGACTTGAGTAGTTTCTAACTGAAATTTCAGCGTGATTTTGAAACACAAAGAAATAGCAGATCCAGATTCACTCTGACAGATTCTCAAGATTTCAGCACACAAAAAATGCAAGGCAGTGTGACATCAACACACTCAAGAATAAAAAAGCTAGCCCCGGAGGGGAATGTTTATCTTTTAAAACAGAAAAATAATATGAAATGCCAGATTCCTAGCCTATAGGAGACGGCCCAATTAAATATAAGGGCTAAATCAGACCTAGGAAATATATGCCAATAAAACTTTTAAAACACAATTAATTTTATGGCCTTTAAGAAATACTGTCTAAAAGATATAACATTTTAATGAACTGGAACAATAAACATTTCCGAAAGATCTATTTATTGCTGAGCTATAAATTCTTGCATTTTTCATTAGCCTTAATAGAAGCATTCATTCTAAAAAGATTACCTAAATATAATGAACTGTCTAACTAAAGTATTGATAAGTTATACTTTCTTTTAAATGAGCAAAAGGAAAACTGACTGAAATAATGCTTTCAAAGGAAAATAATACCAGTAAAGGAAAACTTACTCATACCTTTTTACTGGAAAGCCTTTCTTTGAGGGATTTTAGCCAGGTTTAAACTATCAATGATTCTATCCCTTGCCTTTGATATTGGCTATATTAACATGTGTTTTATGGGATGAATATCAAGTGGAATTCAAAGGGTTAACCAAATATTGCTATTTCATCCTATCCAATGCTTGAAGCTGGATAAATATTAATACAGTACAAAAATATACTAACATTTCAGTATAATCTTTTAAACCTGTACTAGATTTTCATCACTTTTTTTTCCTTATTTTGTAGTTGTTGCAAGTGATTCTAAATGCACAGTATGGGGGCTGAGTGGAGGAACAGTGAGAAATGTGCTGGAGTTAGAAAATGGATAAATAATGGTACATCTAGAAATACAGGTAGTTTAAAATTCTGTTGACAGTCAATGGGGAGTTGTTCAAAGTTAAGCCAAAACATGATGAAAAGATTCACTTATTGTGTGAAGACAAGCAGATGGCTGATATAGACAGGGTGTCAGGATGGGTCTCCCTGATACTACTAATAAGGGACACTGGAGCAGACACCTGAAGAAGTGTGAAAGTGAGCCATACAGTGATATGAGAAAGAGTTAAGCAAAGGAAATGAAAATGCAAAGACCCTTGGGTAGGTGTGTGAGGAGACTGTTATCCTGTAGATATGTGTGAGACAATGCAAAAATGGCTCAGAAGTGAAATGATTAAGAGTTTTTACCGAATCAGTAGATTAATCAACTGATATAGATAAATAGGACTGCAATTGCAGGCAGGTAGGGTTTGGCTGGAGGTGGTAGATCACTGGGGATATGTCTTTTGGGTTTATATTTTGTCCCTGATAAGTGAAGCTCACTTTCTGCTTTCTGATTGTCATATGCTAAATTGCTTTCCTCCACCATGTCCTTCTGCCACGGGAAGGGTGAAAGATGATTCCCAAGGATAGGCTTGAACGCCTTACCCTCAGGCCCAGAGACAGCCAACCATGGACAGAACCTCTGAAACCATAAGACGAAATAAACTTTTCCTCCTCTATGCTGTTCCTGTTAGGTCTTAAAGGTTGCACTAAAGCAAAATTGACTAAAACAGAGGCTCTTCGTGCTGGAGAATAACCAAAGAACTGGAGGAACAGGGCCAAAGAGCACAGGATCTACTAGGCTTTGTATCCCTCTATAAAGTCTGGCTTCTCCCAGGAGCTGGAAAGCCTTTGGGGGGTTTTAGCCAAAGGAAGGATAAAAGCTGACATTTCAAAAAGATGGTTCTGACTGCTATGTTTGGAAAAACCTCAGACTGGAGCTATCCAATGTTAATAAATGTGAGCGACGTGTGATTTTTAATTTTTCTAGTAATCACACTGAAAAAGATAAAAATATGAAATTAATTCCAATAATACATTTTATCCAATTCAACCTATCCAAAATGTTATTATTTCAACATGTGCCCAATATAAAATGTAGTTGTGAAATAGTTTAAATTATCTTTGAATACTAATATTTCAATATCCTGTGAGTCTTTCTGCAGTACACCTCAACTCAGAGCAGCCATGTTCATAGAAATCAATACTCCCAGGTGCTTAGTGGTTACCACATTAGCACATTTTCAGAATATGAACACAACATAGAAATTAATACAGAGTGATTGAAATAATTTTTTAAAAAAGGAAAATAGGAGCTTGAAGTTGGCGGAAAGAAACAGTTGGGGTCTCATCATATCGCAAGGTTGAGCTGCCAGGACTTGATAATGGACTGGATGTGTGGTATGAGAGAGCATGCACAAGCATGACAGCAGGGATTGGGGGCCGTGGCAATGATAACTATGAAACTGCTATTTGCTAAAGCAAAGATGACTCTCAGAGAAGGGAGTTTGGTGTTCCCCACTTATGGCTGGGTGCTGATCATAACTCCCAGGTGATGTCTTAGATATATGGCTCCTGCTATCTAGGGAAGGGTGTGCCCTGAGGAAAGGCAAGACTCAAGACAGGGCTTCCTATCAAGACACATGAAAAAAAAAATCCAGGGTACATGGGACAGAAAGACTTAACAGTGTTCCCACGATAGGAATAAAGAGGAAGGAGAGAATTACAGGAACCAGAATTGATGGCACTGAGCAAGCGTGCACATGGGGATAGGGTGGGGAGGGGGAAATATGATTCCCAGAGATAGGCTTGAATGCGTGAGCACACACTGCTAGCACACATCAGGACAGGAAAAAATACTATGAGGAACAGTATTTTAGACACAGAAATGATAGGTTTGGCATTGTATATGTTGATGTAAGTGCTTCTTGAGGGCATCCAAATAAAGATGGTGAGTTAAAAAACTGAGAATAGAGGCAAGAAGCTCAAGAGTGAGAGAGAATTAAAAAATAATAATAATTAGGAATTATTGGGGCTGGGGCTGAAGGAGTATTTACTAAAAGACAGCTTAAAGAAGAGCCCTGGAGAGCACTATTGCACAAGGAATCGGGAGAAGTGGATCCTGTTAGAAGACTAAGCAAAACAGCCAGAAGCAGGTAGAAAATCAGAGTAAGTAGCATCACAGATGTGAGAAGCAAAGCACATTCAGAAGATGATCTGAATTGTGCATGTGCTAATACCTATCAAACCACTTAGAATTATTTAGGTCAACACACCTTGTGTAGTATAGTATGTTAGCTGCTGTGTCCAATAAAAAAAAAATCAATAATGTTTTTAGAGCAAAGTCAATCTAGACAGACACACTAAGCAGGAATATAATTCAGTATCAAAAAGAGTCCTTAAAGGGCATATGAACTATCAGTTGTTATCATGGAGCCACTTACAACCTATATGATCAAGAATCCAGTGCCTTTGTAAGCTATACTCCAGTATGAATTAAACTCAGACTGTCATTCTCTAAAAAGTAAGCTTTCATTTTTCACCTTAGTACTTAGTATGATTCAGATGGCTTAGGAGACTCTGTAAGTGAGTTCAAGTTTTATCCAAAAATGAAAATTTTATTTTTTATATTAAGTTACAAAAATGCAAGAAGGTTGCTAAGAGAAGAAAGAGCACCACTTAAGGAAATGGAGTCAGCAATCTATTAAAGACTATTTTTGCAAATAAGTTTTAAGAGCTATTTCTCAAACTAAAGTAAGACAATATTCCTCAAACTGTGCTTTGAAAAATAATATTTTAATGAGTAAATCTATCTAAAAGGAAATTCATTCTTCCTTCCAATCAATATAGTATATGCTTAATAAATATAGCTCATTTTCTTTAAGCATTCTCTAACAAGCTAGAATTTATTTTAAAACCTTCAGAGTGGACTATGTGGCATCTCACAAACTTTTTATACTTGTAGTCAGCTCAGAGAATAATGCAAAATATCTCATGAAACAAGTATTTGCCAGAATACACTTTGGAAAATAATGTATTAAGAGCTGGGGAAGTGTCATTGTCAGAAACAGCCAAGTAAGATAAACCTGGCACAATGAATCTGACAATGCTATGTCGTAAGTCTGTGTTTAACAAACCAATGAAAAATGGGATAATTTTCAGTACATTGCAAAAATTAATTATTCAAAATAAACAAATGAAATAGTAAAAAATTACAAAGAATGAACCTTCACCAACAAGCCTGAGCAATCTCCAAGTTCAAAGCCCACTGCAGGAAATGTTATTTTTTCCTATTCTTTTTGTTAAAAATCAGTATGTGCATAGAACTTTAAAAAAAAAAAACACAATCAGAGATTTTCATTATAAAGATGAAATCAAAATTATTTCTAGTCATATGGGGATTAAAGAAAATAATGTTATATATCATTTTCATACTCCTGCCATCTAATTTAAAAATATATGCAAAGAATCAAGTTAAAAAGAACAAAAGGGAAATTTCAGAGAAAATATTATGAAAAAAATCAACATTTAGATGGAAAAGTGGAATGCTTTTTTTGTAATAATTGTTATGACAGAGATTTAAAGCTGATTTTCATAGTAAAAGCCTCACTTCTTCTGAGCCAAATGAATTCTTTTCTTGCCACTACATATGGTTTTTGTGATCACTGCTGGGCACCAGCAAAGAAATCGCAAGTTATGAAGTTCAGTTTGGAAGAAGAAAGTTCTGCCATACCCAGGACGATGCCAGGGGTAATTCTTAACTAGTCAAGTTATTCAGGGAGTGGAGTGGGCAAAAATACTGGCAACACTGTATTATTAAATGAGATTTGTGACTATATAAACTGTAAAGAGCTTTTGAAAACTAAAGAAAACTCTAAGACGGAATAATGGTAACTAATCTTGTGGGAAAGGATTATCCTCTTATCACCAAAAATAACAGAAATACATTCACATGTGTAGATATAATTAATAGATATGTATGTATATGTGCATACATAACTATATGTGTGTGTACATCCATATCTATACCTGCACACACACATTAACTTATTTATATGTACACAATGTATGCATACACACACACACATGCACAATTTTTTCCCTCTGAAAATACAATTTGTAAGCAATTCAACCACTTGGTTAACATGATGGTCTCCTCTAGAACAGAAACTCTTGCTTTTCCCTTCTACTGATAACCTGCTCAAGTCCCCAAGTATGCAAAGAAAACACTCAACCAAATGTAGGGGAGGACATCCTCAAGGACAAGATGCACTGGCAAGTAATTTCTCAGGCTCCAATTAATAGGAAAAAGCAATTTTGTAGCAAATAGAGAAAAATATAAGTTTTTCTCATAATTTCAGTGCTGTATTACAGTGCATGTAATTAGGAAGACCATGTTTGAGGGATATAAACAATTTTAGAAAGAGATAAGAAAGGGAGAACCTGAATATTAATTCTTAAAAGAGTTTAGTTATTAAGTTTCATCTAGTATATCCAAATGGGATATAGTCAAGTTTAATAAACAGTATTATTAAAAAATAATAATCAAATCCCGGTGACAGTATTATATGTATTCTGACACCTTTCCTAAGAATCATTCTGTTTTCAAATTTCTAAAGGAGAGGAATTGTTATTCAAAGTTCAATAACTTCTTCAATGCTTTAGTAGCCTGCTCAAAGGAGATGCAGCCTGTGGAAAAATCAGTGAAAAATAAATGAAATAAATACATCTAAAGACAAAAATAAAGCCACTGGCAGATCAAGCTTCAATCTAAGATTGGAGAAGGATGTTTTGATGTTCACAATATATCTGCTTTATAAGTAATCTGTGGACAATCATATGCCACACTTTATAATAATCTGATAGGCCTTGACTAGAAGTGTAGTTTTCAAAACGACCCTAAGTTGGATAATAAAATTTGAATATGTTTTGGCAAATATGAAAATGTGTATATGTCTTAAAAAGAGAGTACTCTTATAATTGTATTTTTAATCAATGTTTCCTCTGTGGGAGGGGAGGAAAGAAGCAAGCTTCCAATGTACTCATCCATGAAGCAGAACATTAATGTTTTATTTAGTGAAACTCCAGCTCATGTTCTTATGCAGTTAAAAGGAGGCTGTATTATAAATGTGGTGGGAATCAATGAGTCACTGTTTCCATTTGTAATGCACTGAGCAGCTGTGTTTAGTGAGTATCTATTAGTCACTCATTTCTTTAACAAACATTTCTTAAGTATCTATGATGTGCCAGGAACTGTGAAATGGACAGACAGCTTCTGCTGCCTCAAAGGACAGCACCTACAGTGGGAAGAAAAGGACCAAGTGCCCATCACAGCACCATGAGAAGTGCCCAGAGAAGGAATGGAGGTGAGAACCCTCAAGCTCAGGAGTAGCTGGGCCCTTGTTCCCTCCTCTGTAACCTTTTAATATTTATGCCCCAAAGCACCTGTTTTTGTTGTTGTTTGTTTTTAATGTCTCCTGGGTTTAACAATGGCCCCAATCTACATACGATTCAATAAAATCTACAATAATAACAAGCATCATTAATTTAGCGTAGCTTGAACAAAGTATCATATATAAGTGGCTAATACAATAAAAAATTATTTCTCCATTTTGTAGGCTAGAAAGTCTAAGATCAAGATGGCAGCAGATTTATCTGGGCCCATTTCCTGGTTCATAGATGGTACTTTCTCTGTGCTACATTATGGAAGAGACTCGCTCACTTTGGGGGTTTCTTACAATCTCAATCAAGGCTCTGTCTGTCCTCATGACCCAATCACATCCCAAAGATCCCACCTTCTAAAACCTGCACCCTGAGCATCAGGATGTCAACCACTAAATGCAGGAGTGACATAAACATTCAGACTGCAGCAGTAGGTAGAAGTAGAATCAAAATGACATCCCCCCCACCCCACTGTCAACTGGGGTGCTTTGATTAACACAGGCCTATGGTTTTCTACTCAAAGGGTTTACGTGCAGGTGTGGGGAAAATAGCAGCAAACACAAACAGGATCCCCAGTCCCACTGAGTTATATACGATTACAAATTGTGTTAAGGCCTCCAAAGGTTGGGGGGGGGGGGTGCCACGAGAGACAATTCTGGATGCATGTGTACAGGAAGGCCTCTCTGAGGTACCCACTTCTAAGCAGGGATGTATGTGAAAAATGGGGAGGAGTGAGCCACCAAAACTGAAAAGGCCCAGGAAAAGAAGGAAAGAAGCAGCAGCAGTCACCACAAGTCTGAGAAGACCAGTGACGAACCTAGTTAGAGAAATGACGTGAGTGTGGCAGCTGAAGGGTTATGTTGCCACATCACTGTCACTGGTATTACCGCCCCTTGAATTCTCTTTGGATGGATACTCTTAGCTCACAAGGACTCATCTCTCCACAGTTCAGTCTCATCATTTGTGAACTATGAATAACAAATTACTTACTTCATAGTTTTGGTGAGGATTAAATGAATGAGCATATGTAAAATGCATTAGGTGAAACTGGTTTAGAGAAAGTTCTTGAGAAAGTTTAGGGATAGTAATAATAATCTGGTGGGAGGTGTGACAGACACATTCCAGGGTGTCCCCCAGTGAGTCAAAGTGTGTACACCCCAACTTCATTGGCCCTCTGAGTGCAGGAAGAACCTGTGCCCCGCTTCCAGGTCACAGAAGATGGGGAAGGTGATAGGCAGTCGCTCTTTAATGAGGTTGTGCTATATAAGCAGTCATATAGAAACCAAGCAATCACATTATGTGAGCTGCTGACAGACAGGATGGCCCTTAAGAGGTGAGAACTTCAGCCAGATAGCTGTGAGGAACTGAATTCTACAGGCAACCTGAAGGGACTTGCAAATGAGAATGAAGCCACCTACCTACTGCTTAGTTTCACCTGCTAAGACCCTAAACAAAGGACTGTGCTGAGATTCCTGACCCTTAGGAATTAACCTAATTCCTGAGCCATGGAGACACTACTTAGTGCACTACTTTAAGCTGCTAAATTTGTGGTAATGTACTACACAGCACACACACAAAAACAACAACAACAACAAAATATGAAACAAGAGATGCAAGTAAACTCATTTGATTGCTTTTCTTTTATCAGTTTAGAGACAAAATTATCTGTTAACGACCCCAGGTGTGGATGTGTGTCTGTGTCCAGAGAACAGATAAAGAGAACACAGAACTCAGAGCAGTTTGGTCGAAGTATCAAAAAGATGGATTATAACGAGCAGGCTATAATCTCTAGAGGGCGGGGATCAGTGTCCCATGACAGAGAAGGAGCTTAGTAAATGTTGTTGAATGAACTAATTTTGTTGTGGCTTAGAAGTGTCTCTATTTGATGCAACCACTTAACCCCACCCAGTTGTCTGATGAAGGTGCCCCAAAAGAGACTTTTGTTAGAGTGCACAAGCTAGTGATTTTATAAGGAACATACAGATAGCAGGGGCTACTTTTAGTTACATTCTTCTATGTAAAGAAGAGAAAAAGAAAGCTAACAATGGATTTTAGCTTTTGCCTGAGGTTATCAAGACCACAGTTCTGTTACTGTAACACAACATACCCAAGTGTGGACAATGTATCTCTTCCAATTAAATCATTCAGCCTTAGGCAATCCAGAAAATGGAGGTACTGTTGCTTCTACTAAATCTGGCACAATTTAAATTTTATGTACACCCCAATTACTCTAATATTCTCTAGGGAAAGAAAAATAAGCCCAACAAACTAGAAATATATAAGACATTTCACTCTATTCTCCATCATTAACTCAGCATGTCATAGTGGAAAGGGACTGAATTTCAAGTTCAAAAAATGTCTATTCTATCAGCTCTGCATCTTCCCATCTATCTCAAAATGATCCAGTTTTTTAATAGTTTTAAGTCTTTGTCTCATTATTCAAATGAAAAAAGTAAACATAATTCTAAACTATTAATGTGAATCAGAAATAATAAATGTAAAAACATGACATAGTAATTAATTATGTATAAGGAGTGAAATTTTATAAGACTGAAATATACGAATACTGATCATCATTTTATTAAGTGCTTAGTTTGTGATCCTTTAAATCTCAGAATTCTCAAGTGTGTCTGAGAACTTGAACAGAGATAACAATATCTTAGAAAGTAACATTTGAAAGTCTGCTTTGAAATTAGGTATCCCCCAGCTGGGGAGTCTGGTCTTGTTGCCTTAGTGCTAGCTGGTCATGTGACCTCTATGTCCCCTTGTGAGAAATTAGCTCCTCAGCCTTCAGCAACTCAGTCCTAGCATCCAGGCTATTGCTAATGGATACAGAGATCAGTGTCAGAGGCAAAGCTATCCTCGGGAGATACTCTGCACATCAGATAAAGTTAATTATCTCCTCCAGGTGAAGGGCAAAGATATAGGGTCAAAGCAACAGAAGAGATACCATGAGAGGAACACATACATGTATAGCAAATATATATAATACACACACACACACACACACACACACACAGACTGGGGCAAGGTGAGAGCGCCAAAGACTGCAGGTCAATAGCTGATGCAGGTTCAATACTCTCCCACCCAATTACTTAAGGATTCCCCTCCCCCCAGAATTACCTCCACTTCTTGCAATTTTAGCAAGGTTAAACTAACACAACCAGGAAGTATCACAGTAAGCAATAAGTAAGCTACTAAACACTTTCCACTTTGAAGACAGTGCATAGTTCACTGGAGACAGAAATTCCATTTGTAACGAAAGCCAAAAACCATGAAAAAAGTTGGCCTGAAAACTAATAACAAGCCAACAGTTCCACTTAAAGAGTACTATGAGCGTAAAATTTCATTACCTCTCAAAATCAACCTCCAAATTTTCCTAACAAAATGCCTAAGTCATACTGACACTGTGAACCTAGATGGAAACCCTAAAACAGAGAGTTACAGATGAGCAACACTTCCTTGATTTCCCTGTTTCCCCAAAAGATTTCATTATAGCAACCCATGAAAAGGCTCTCCTAAGGAAATAAAAGATTTTATGATCAATTAAGTTTGAGAAATACCATTTACACAAAGTTCACCAATCTTCTTCACTGCAAAGCTCTAGAACTTTCATGATGCAATTGTGCACAGCATTTCCCAAACTCCTGAGTGCTCAGAACACTGTTAGCCCTAGAACATTCTATTACATGTTCATTCTAGAAACTGTTGCTCTATACTGACTAAACTGTAGTGGCTTAGAGCCCTGGAGAATTATCGACCCACAATCTACTTGGCCCTAATTTGACACAGCCTCACTTCAACTTCATAACTCTCAACACTTTATAGGCCAAAATAAGAAATGCACCTCATAAAAAATGTCCCTGCTATTTTTTAACAAAATTGCCATTGAAACGTAATTCAAATGTTGTTTGGTATATAAAGAAATGAGGTATATGTCTAACTTTTTGTGTTTGTCTTTTGTTTTACCTCTCTAGAGCCTCTGAGATAAGTGTTTGCTCAAATTCGAAGGCCTCACTCGGGCATTTGTGATACAGTGACACCTTCTAGCCCCTTCGTCTTCATTACTTGCCCTTTGTCTCTTTACCTATGTCTCTAAAGTTCCATTTAAAAATAAATTCTGAATGTAAAGAAATTATAAATGACAAAACCAAGTTTTAACACTCAGATTTCCTATATCTATTTGATTAAAAATTATCCTGAAACTAAAGATAAAAATAGAAAAACTAAAGATAAAAATAGAAACCTTCACTTTTAAAGACAAGTATTCTTGTGGATCACATTCAGACATCAATTACATTGAGTTTTTCAATTATTACGATCGTCACTGATCCTTCTCCAGCTAGCAAAATTGCCCTTCCTTCAATTACAGAAGGCTAAGTTAAATGTGAAGAACACAGAAATAACATTTTAAAAGGCAGATGTGAGATGCAAAAAGATAATACTGGGACAGAATGTATAGCTTTACGTGAGCTTTTAAAATATGTTAATGTAAATATATGACAGAGCTGTACATTACAAATTGGTTTCAGAGTATTAGCAAAGAATTAATAAGAGCTTGCTAATCTATACATAGGAAAAAGGACAACAATTCTGAAAATAAGGAGCTCAGGAAGTAGCAGTAAGGTCACATAATCCAGGGTATACTAAAAACACACCCGTAGCCCAGGGTGGTGGTACACACCTGTAATCCCACTGGTTCAGGAGGCTGAGGCAGGAGGATCAAAAGTTCAAAGGCAGTCTTGAAAACTTAGTGAGACCTTAAGAAACAGTCTCTTAAAAAAAAAAAAAAAAAAAAAAGTCTGGTAATGTGGTTTAGTGGGTTTAGCACCTCTGGGTTCAATCCCTGGTACCAAGAACATAAAACATCTGCACATGCACAAGCTGGTTATGGTATTCAGTCCCAGAACATAGACAAGACAAATGGGAAGCAGAAATACAGTCAAATGTCAAATAAAAAACAGAGACCTCACTTAACCTGCACTTCCATTACTTCAATCACTAGTTAAGTGTGCTGAGGAAAAGTCAGGGGTCCACCAGCTATAAGAACCAAACCAACCAACCTTCCTTCTCTCCTTCCTTCCATTTTTCCTCTC
Organism: Urocitellus parryii; assembly: GCF_045843805.1. Taxonomy (NCBI): domain Eukaryota; kingdom Metazoa; phylum Chordata; class Mammalia; order Rodentia; family Sciuridae; genus Urocitellus; species Urocitellus parryii. The sequence continues at coordinate 37,792,673 of NC_135543.1, forward strand.
TCTCTCCCTCCTTTCCTTCTCAATGTACTTCCAAAAACTACACGTGGCTTGTTCCAAGTTAGAGGTCTTTACCAGTTACAGATTGTCACTAAACTTACCTTCAAAAACACGTACAAAGGGGTTAGAAAGGTTCCCACCCAAGCCACCCCAAAGACAATGGAATCAACATAACAATTTAAGCCAAAAGGGAAAGGTCCTACTCCTAGTTTGAATTCATCATGCACCATATGGAGAGAAGGATCAGGGAAAGAGTGAGCAGGCTCAGGAGACATGTTTGCCATGGGTACAGAGGACAACAGTAACTCATATAATGAATGTGGTCTAAAGCTGAGTGAGGGGAAACCTGAGCAGAACAAAAAGGATGCTGTGACTCAATTTAAATAGGGAAGCAGTAAGAAAGACCTTGCCCTGTTTCAGAATTAGCACCAACCATATGTTCTTGGACAAGTTACTGTAATGACATGAAAGCAACTGAAACAAAAGATCTCTAATGCTTCTTCCAGACCCAATGTTCTATGACATACACAGAGCAAAGAGAAAAGAGTGGCAATGATTAGGTCTAAAGTAAGTCAAAGGTAATGGAAATGATGAACAGAGTTAAGAACTAGGTGCTGCCAAGCTCAATGCCAAGCTCGTGAGTGGTGCGATTCTGTCTGACCGACCACGCTGGATGTAATTTGAATCCTATACTAAAACACATGATGAACACAGGTGGGAGGCAAAGCACAAGAATGAGTATAAATCCATGTTTCCCACCAAAGAACTGACAGAAAATGGCAATGATGACTTTCAGGAGAAAAACTTTCTATAAATAAGAATTGCTGTCAGGTGCATGGTGCATGCCTGTAATTCCAGTGGCTCAGGAGGCTGAGTCAGGAGAATTCTAAGTTCAAAGCCAGCCTCAGCAAAAAGCAATGCGCTAAGCAACTTGGTGAGACCCTAACTCTAAATAAAACACATGATAGGGTGGGAATATGGCTCAGTGGTTGAGTGTCCCCAAGTTCAATCCTTGGTACCCCTCTTCCCTCCAAAATAAGAATTTCTACTTGAGCCAGGTGCAGTGGCACATCCCTGTAATCCTAGTGGTTTGGGAGGATGAGGCAAGAGAACGGAGAGTTCAAAGTCAGCCTAAGTAACTCAGTGAGACCCTGTCTCAAAATAAAATACAAAATAGGGCTAGGGATGTGGCTCAGTGGTCAAGTGCCCCTGAGTTCAATCACTGGTAACCCCCCCCGCCCCCGCAAAAATTGCTACTTGAATTGTGTAGGATACTTTCCACAACTGAGGTGGTATAACTGGTCTTGCATGGACTAAGAGAAAAGATGCAGAGGGCGGGCTAAGGTTATAGGTCAATTGGTAGCGCACTTGCTTAGCACATGTGAGGCACTGGGTTTGATTCTCAGCACCACATAAAAATAAAAAAATAAAGGTATTGGGTTCATCTACTATAAAAATATTAAAAATAAGGGCTGGCGTTGTGGCTCAGTGGTGATCCACAGTACCACATAAAAATAAGATGCAGAGGGCTTGCATTGTGCATACAGTTAGTTACACAGTGTAGGGAGTCACCTTGCATGCCATATACCTCAGAAATGACTCACTGGGCATTCATACAAGTAAAATGCCTGCTATGATGATTAGAGATGGAATAGAACACCAGCATTTTGCATGGGTTTTAATATATACTGAATTTTTTTTCTAGGAATGTACCTAACCTGTATTTGGAGAAAATATTATACTTTGCTATGTCGAGAATTTTTAGAATAGTTTTCCGTGAATAATTATGTCACTGAAGTTAACACCACATGTGGTATTTCTATTGATACTCTACTATATGACTAACAAGCTCCAACTGCAGTTCTGGCAATATCAGCTATGTGATGTATATATATAGTAGCCCAGGTATACTACTATCTATCATGCCAAAATGAAAGCTCATGCTTGGCCATTGACATATGGGAACACAGAAGATTTGATTATTACTTTGAATTTACTCCTCATATAGGTTATATATTGTATTATAATAAAACATAATGCTATTTATCTGTATTAAGAATATATGTATATTTATGTTATATTTTCGAAGACTTTTGTTTAAAGACAGCAAAAGAACTTTACAAAACAAGCATTTTTTTAAAGGAGTACTGCTTGTGGCAGCTTCTACTCTTGTACAAGAGTGATTTTACATGTTTTGTGGGTGTTGTGCCTTTGCTATATTTGATAAAGCCCACGGACAGAAAACTCCATGTGGCAGACTGCTGTCTTCCAATATCCATTCTCCCCTTCATTCTTGTACAGTAACAAACACCTCCTCTGAGTTTGCGCGTCATCAAGGTGATATTTCCCAGACTCTTGCAGTTACTGTGGCTGTGTGTTCTAAGTTCTCCACAAAGGAAGATAAACAAATATGATGTGTGCAACTTATGTATTACTTCTGTGAACTTCCTCTACCCGAGTCTTCTAGTTAGAACACAGATGAGCCAGCTTTAATCACTGGGAATGAGGCAACAGCCTGTCAGGATGTGGGACAAGAGAGGGAAGAAACTGAAGGCTAAACTTCACAACCCTAAGTGCTAAAACTCCATGGGCACACTGTTTACCTATAGACTGTTAAGGGAAAGAAAAACTGCTACCATGTTTAGGCCATCTTTTTCCGGGAATCTCTGGGAATATGTTACAGCAAAATGGCTTTTATCTTGATTAAGGCACCCTGGAAACAAACCATCAAACAAATGTATATTCAGAAAAATGTGTGTGTGTATGTGTGTGTGTGTGTGTGTGTGTGTGTGTGTATGCATATGTAAAACACTGGATAAGATTTCAGAAACTTCATAACAAATCCTTGAATCCTTCCTTGGTACTCTGAGATAAACATTTTATAGTGATCGAGGATAGCTAAAAGTCTTTTAGGAAGACTAGCTTAAAAAATAAAAATCAGAGGAGCTTTTGTTTTGAGGCAGTTACAAGGAACCTCATTTCGTCAGCCAGAATTATAATACACAGGTGCAACAGGAGAGCAGACTGAAATACGAAACATGATTAAATGATTGGCTCCTTCCCCAGTAACCTAAATTCTTTCATATCTCATCTCTATTTTCAGGCCTGCAAGCTAGTCATCTTAATGAATGTCAAAGCTTATTTAAGTGTGTTGCTGTAAATACCAGGGGCAACAATCATTTAGACTCTAAAGCTATAATACAATTCTCCTTTAAATGAAAGAAATCATTAAACATCATCATCTACATTCTCTTTCTGTCATTAATAAAGGATGAAATTCTAAAGCCAACATTCCTTGCAATAAATATATAAGGAGGTTAAACAAAGAGGCAAAATCATACTTTGTAATTAACCACTATGAAAAAATACTCTTAAAGAATGTGAGAATTCATTCAAAATAATAGCAACTGAAGGATCAGCAATAGTGCTCAAAATTTTGCCCACCCATTTTCCCTTTAACTTTATATTTTATCTTAATAAGCAATTATAATACCTTAGGAATAATCTATTGTTTTTAAACTGGAAATTGGAAAAGTAGTGGAAATAATTCATTTTATATAGAATGAAAATGTAAAATAATAAACATGGCATATTTTATGACTGTGTAGCCTCTTTTTTATTTTTATTTTTTTGAGCAATGAGGAATGTGTAAAATTTTATTATTTTTATTTTTTAACAGAAGCTTTGTATCGCTGAGGACTCTGTAAAAGACTAGCCCTAAAATGTGACTGTGAGCCCTGAGAAAAATTCATAGGAAAGTGATTGCTGTCACAGTGCAGCCTGATTCTGCAAGGGTCCTCACAGTCCCTCCTCACCTAGGGACTGGAGTGATCTAACCACACCATATGCTCTCACCCACAGGACATGTATGCTCTATGTGCAAACAATCAAGTCAACCATCTAATTTTATTCAAGTGATTAAAGGGAGGAATGGCTTTTAAAATTCAAGCTGTTTAAAAATCAGTTACTAGTGACACAATTCATTATCATAATAACTGAAAAGTGTTTCCATTTAATTCAATAATAACCATATACTGATAAGTGAACAACTAGTCATGTGGGAATTCAAATCATCCATGGTAAGATTTTCATCTCATAAACTGAAATAAAATGCAGCTAAAATAAATATTGTAAACAATTGAGAAAGGGGAGTTAAATCCAATTTTGGCAAAAGATCATGAATACTTTGAAAGCAAGTTTTAGCCATATGGCACAAAATCCAATCAAAAATTAAAATGAGAACGTGTTCATCAAACTTATATATAAAAGCAAAATGAGTGGTAGAGTAATCAAGCAAATGTGAATGTCATGGACATTAGAAATAAAAAATCTTATGTTGCCCAAAGGAACAGAGCAATTATAGCAATAAAACAAATATGAACATCTGTTTATAAAATAAGATGTGATTTCTCTAATTTAGAAACCAACTCAAGAAAAAAAATTATTATATCTACATCCATTCAGCAGTAGAGTACCTCTTGTTTCAATTCCCAGTAGGAGATGGGGGAAAGACATATAAATAGGTATATGCATGTGGGTTTGTATATCTCTGGGGATCAGACATAGATTCCTGTGCATGCTAGGGAAGTGCTCTACCACTGAGCTACATCAGCCCTTAAAAGTATTTTAATAGAAATTTTAGAGATTAAGAACCAGATTAAAGGATTAAGAAACTACAGATCATTAACAACACTCAGAAGCATTCCCACCCAGGTGCCAATCCCCAGGGTAATTCACACAGATCAGTTATGCTGCTTTTTGACCTTCATAAAAGAAAGATTGCATTGTACATATACTTTTATATGAAACACTTATACTCAACCTTATGTTTGTGAAATTCATCCATATTTTGACATGTGGATGTAGTACATCCTTCCCATTTTGATAGATTCAAACAGTGGAATACTACACAAGAATTAATTCATACATTCTGCTCTTGATGGTTATTTGGGGAGTTTCCAGCTTTTAGCTATGGTGAACAGTATGACTATAACATTTTTGCTTATTTCTTTGGGTAAATATATCTACAATTTCCATTGGGAGCTTAAATGCTGGGTCAACTTCAATAAACACTGTCAAACCATTTTTTTTCAAAGTAGTTTACATTCTCATAAACTTGAGAGTTTTGTTTCCTTTACTTCCCCACCAATATATAGATAGGTGTATTGCATTTTGGTTTTATATTTTTATTTTTTTAAGTCAAGTAGATGATTTCTGTTTCTTGATGATTCATGATGTGGAGCAACTTTTCATAGGATTACTGGCCATTTGGTTATCAGGCTTTTCAAAGTGCCAGCTCTTGTCTTTTTTTCCCAAACTGATAAAAGTTACTAGCATTAACAAGTAAATTTAGCTCAACTTTTGAATTATAGTATTATTGATTAAAAAATCAATATCATTGCTAATGACAGCATCAAGTAAAAAGAAAATGTGAGGAAATTATTAAATAAAATACCATGTAAAATATCTTTGAATAATCAAACAATATTTTGTTATTTTGTTATTTTTGGGGTGATGATGGGGATTAAACCCAGAGGAGCTCCACCACTAAGCTATATCCCTAGTCCTTTACATTTTTAATTTTGAGACAGGGTCTCATTGAGTTGCCCAGACTGGCCTTGAGCTTGCAATCTTCCTTCCTTAGTCTCCAGAGTTGCTGGGGTTATAGGCATGAGGCAACATGCATGGTTTGAATAATCAAATTTAAGTGAAAGATGTGTGAGACCTCTGAACTAGTGGTTCTCAACCCCTTCACCTTGGGGGATTCATTCCTAGGGGGCCATGTGACAATGCCCAGAGAAGATTTTTGAATGACTGAACTCCAGGTAGAGGATGGTATTGATGCCTAGCAAGTGGAGGTTGGGTTTGCCAGCAGATACCCTGTGGTGCACAGGACAGCTGGCCCACTCCACCCCTACCACAAAGGATCATCTAGTATAAGATATTCCCAGTGTTGATGTAAACCTGTTGTATATTGAAAAGTGTAAAATGATAAAGAAAAAATTAATGAGGGTATTATATAACACTTATGGATTGGAAGATAATATTGCACAGATGTCAGAAAGGTATGAGAAAACTCTGATGTGACAGGTATGTTCACTACCTGGATGTGGTCATGGTTCCAGAGGTGTGCTCCTATATCAAAATTCATCAGCTGGTGTATTCTTAATTTTTTATGTGAAGTCTATTTTATGTTAGTTATATTATCAAGGAAGCTATTAATGTTTTTAATTATCAAAAATAAAATAAAACTTAATTTTAACAGAAGACATGAAAGTTTTACAACTATTAAAAGAATTAAGTCTGTAACTAAAAGTTGTCAAGAAGATACAGGCCTCACTAACTTTACAAGTGAGCTTCTTCTAATATTTTGAAAAGATAAATGAATAGTATAAAAACCTTTGTACCAAATAGCCTTTTTTTTTTAAAGAGGCCAGCATTACTTTTATTACAAAATTGTCAAGGACATAATAAATAAAAAATAATAAGGGTCAACCTCTCTTCTATCATAAATGTAAGAATTCTAAGAAAAATATTAGCAAATTGCGTGTGTGTATGTGTGTGTGTGTGTGTGTGTCCATCCTTTTTTCTTCTAGGAATCCAAGGAAAACAGTAATCATCTTAGTAGATGAAAAAATATTATACATGATTAAACTCAGAAAATAAGGAATAGAATGTAACTTACTTAATAAGATAATAAAGCATCTATAAAGGAAACCTGCTTTAAGCCTCCTGCTTAAAGATGAAGTAGTAAAAATTTTTATCCCCGAGATTAAAAATATGACATTGACTTCAGTCACCACCACTACTATTCAACACTACTGAATATTTTATCTAGTAGGAAAAAAGCAAGAAAGATACAGCCGTTTAAAAATAATAAATAAAACAATAATTATCACAGACAGCAATGGTATACTCAGGTAAGCCCCCATCAAAAAATATATACTATTAGAATTAATAAATGAGCACAATCACTAGAAAAAAAAACTACACAAAAATTGACTCCTCCATTATCAACAGAAATAGAAATGAGTTAGAAAAGCAGCAAAAAATATTTAGGAAAGGATCAATTAACAGGGGCACAAAATCTATCCTAAGAGAACTATGAAATATTATTGAGAAAAGTTAAAGAAAACCTAAATAAATGAAAGACAAATTATAGTCATGAATAAGATGACTCTGTGGGAAATGTATTACTTCTTTCCTAAATTAGTCTATATATTAGATGGATCCCCTAATCAAAATCCATGTAATTTTACAGAAATTGACACAGTTATTCAAACACTTCTATGAATATCTAAAGGGCCAATAGACAAGGAAAAACAATTAAGCCAGTGAGCTGCCTCTATTAACTATCAAGCTACCAACAACCAAGAAGCATAACACGATTTTGGTACTAATGTGAAAGACCAACACAAAAGAGCAGCATCCATAAACAGAAGCACATATAACTTGTCAATTGACAAAAGTGACATTACACTGCAGTGGGGAAACCAGCCTTTTCAATAAAATAAAATATGAGTGGCCAACTGGACATCAATTTGTGGGCTTGCTTAATATAATGTAGCATTATATTTTTTATAGAATAACATCTTTCTATAATAATCTACAGTTTGGCATATCAGTTCTGACCAAACATCAAGAGTTCAAACTTGATTTTGCTGCTGAAAATAACTCATTTTATATAAACTAAAAGCTTATTTAATTGATAAGTATACTTAATTTAATAAAATTCACACACTTGGTATAAAGAAAATATTTTAAGTTAAATTTTAAAAATGTAACATATCCTCAAGTTTTGGCAACAGGTCTGTAAAAACTGGTGGGATTGTGTCCCAGTACTTTCTCTTCTCCAAGTAAACATGTCCAAAACATTAAAAACACATCAAAGGTCAGCTTCACTGTTTCTCTAAACTTATTTTGCCTTTTGTAATACAAAACCACTGCAAACTCATTTTAAAATATTCAGAAAACAAAAACTTTCCTAATTTCTTAGGAATTCAAATGTATACTGGCATGTAAAAATATTAGAATAAACATATCTAAGCCATTAAAATATCAAATAATAGCTCAGCATCAATAATAGCTTATTAATTCTGTTTAAATTTTTCCTGGTTTTTTTTTTTCCCTTCTTTTCTTTCTGAATGAATAAAAACATCAGAAAAGGAATTTAAATGAGAACACAGAGTAACTTTCTGGAAACTATCCCAAGAGAGTAAAGAAAGTAGGGAAATGAACCACTTGAAGCATTTCCTCAACCCTCCATCAATGCACCCCTTCTTTCTTTCACATGCCCATTGTTTAATCATACCTCTAATGTCCACCAGATTTAAATAAGACAAATTAAAATACAAATTAATAAAACCACATCTGTAATAGCTTGGTACATAATTACTAATGCAAGAAAAATGTTCTCAGTATCGTGAGCATTTCTGACACTCTCATTATCAACAGCACGCTTCTGTCTTACACTGATCGCACCATTTCCCAAGAATGCTTATTAGATTCTCCCTCTAGATTGTAAAATCCCTGAGCACAGGCACTGGGGCTACTCACTAGTTTATCCCCACTGCCCAGCTAGGAAACAACAGGACATTTAGAAACAGGCTCAATGGTTATGAGTAGCTAAATGCAATTTAATCATGACCACTGAAAATGTAATATGATTATCTCTCTCTCCAAAGAAAATAAAGCAAACTCCTCAAAATTATGGAAAACATTGATTTAAAAAAAAAGAAAAACCCCACAATCTTCTTTGAGGATGAAACACTTTAACTGCTACATTAATATAAGAATTTATACTAGAAACTGTCACACTCCCTATGTTGTTTTTCAGATAATTTATACTTTAATATAATCCTCTCTTTAAGAGGCTTCTGTAATATAAAAAACTTGGCAAAACTAAAACTTTTCTTTCTGAAGTCTGAAAGTGAAATGTAATCTAAGACGATAGGAAGAATATAAAGCAGTTTTTTAAGATGCTTTTACTTACAAATAAGATGTTAATTTGAATTTCATTCAAAAATAACTATTGAATACCTATACGACAGCACATATTGAAATATCCATGCATTATTAATATGTAACTTTTGGGAAGACAGAGATTTATTTAATAAATGGCTTTGGAATATTTGGTAGTCTAGCAAAGGAAAAAAAATTAAACTGATATTTATAACCATATATAAATACAACGTTAAAAGGCAGTAGAGTTCCACTTCCAGACCATCCTGTGAGGAGCTCTGTGGACGTGTTCCTCAGCAAAACACCCATAATGGTAAAAATTACTTGCATAAATAACCATTTAAAGTCTCTGGAATTTGTCCTATTGGCATCTAGTGAATGAAGAAACAGTTATTCCAAGAGTCTGCTAAATCTTGTAAACACAGCAAGAGTCTGTGCCACTGGCGCCCTGAACCACTCCCCCCACCCAACATGTCCCAGTCAGGGGTGAGGGAAGCCCCTCTCCAGCTGCAAGGAGTCTCTCTCTCTCTCTCTCTCTCTCTCTCTCAGCTCCCTGTCAAGTGATCCAGAACCTCAATGGGAGGTGCAGGTCAACAGAATTTCTCACACTAAATTCCTGGAGAGTACAGCTAAGAAATAAGGGCTCCTTTCTTTCACCCAATGAACACTATACTGCAGAGACTCTACCCACATGCAGCAATGAGTACTGAGACCCTCAGTCCCACTCATAGGTTGGGGGCTCCATTCCAGGAGAGGCAAGCTGGGAAAACCAGTGCCCTGCTATTAAAACAGCCCCACCTGATGCCATTAAAACAGTTTTTAAGGTCGTCCCAAAAAACTAACTTTACTCAAAATAGAATACAGGCAAATTCAAGAGGAAGGGGGCTCTGTAAGCTACAGAGATCCTGGTGCTGATCAATCAAGAGAACAAGAGCTCTATATAGCAACAAGCTAAATTTCAGGCTGATTTACTAGATAGAACCAGAAAAGATTTAGCTATGAAGAGCCCTCCAGGGATCTGAACTACCTCAAAATCTGCCCTCGAAACTATCCTGCAATGGAGCACTAAATTAATTGGATCAGACTGTGAACCTGTTGAAAACTATAAAGCAACCAGGCAAGCAATTAACAGAACCACGGGGCTGGTGTGATACCAGAGGAAGTCCTGAAGTCTTGAACACAGTTCTACTGATATTGAAATTGAGGAATAGAGAGAAAGAAAACTGTGTCTCTAAAGGAGAAATGTTCCTGTTGGAATATGAAATGGAAGGCTCATGGACAATTGCTGAATCTAAAGGAGCCTAAGGAACAGAAAGAGACCAAAACAAGAGCACACTAAACAACCCATAAATTACTCTGTATCTTTCCCACTCCCTATAAGTTTTCTGGAATGAAGCAAAGCAGAAACAAGACCTCCACAGAAAGAGACCATTAACTTCTTGAAGCTAGTAGCTAACATTTGATTGGACCATAACCCTCTGGCCCAATGACCACATCAACCTCCCAACCTGCCAGAGACATTAATCAAAGTGTAACAGGCAAACCAGACCAGACTCCCTGACGGGGAAGCATGATCATACTCAATGTTTTCCAAGCCAAGGGAAGTTCAGCCCTTTTGAATCTCTCTCTCTCTCTCTCTCTCTCTCTCTCTCTCTCTCTCACACACACACACACACACACACACACACACACACCACCTAACTGCATATGCTGATAAAAGACCATATCCTAATATAAAATCCAAGAAGCCCTGGCATACACTTCACTCTTGATAGCCCACATTGTGCCCTAAGAGCACATACCCTCAATTTCCGATAACACTCCTCCTCTTTGCTAAAATCTGATGCAGCCTTACGTTCTTTTCTGTGGTGTTCATACAGACCACTTTGGACCTCCTTCTGGTGACACTATCAATCCAATAATTGTATCCTCATTGCTTACAAGGAAGTAGAACATTTAATAACAAGATCACAATGAGTTTAAATGACAAATGTCATTATGTTGTGACTACCAAAAACCCGATATAAATTAATTATCTCACTCCCGAGCAAAGATAAAGAAAGTCCTAAATATCATGGTACACAGTGGTAAAATAAAGGTACAACCAAAAGAAATATTTTCCTACTTTGAGGAGCAAAGATTTTAAGTAATTATTGCATTTCACATGGGTACTTACGATGGTTTAACAGAAACATCAGGGGAAAGGACAGTGTGTGCTCATGGCCAAGGTCATGCCCTGTGAGCAGCAACAACACAGGCTTCATGCTGCAGGAAAACCAGCTTGCTAAAATAATCTAGCCAAGTCTCTAGACAAATTAATAAGAAAACAGAGGAACAAAAACAAGCCTTGGAGAAGGGGCTATCAGTATACAGTCATGCTATAAGATATGACCACTTTAAAAGAGAAATAGAGAGAAAAAAAATAGGGCGTAAGGGTGAGGAGAAGAGGCAGAGACGGGGGGGGGGGGGGGGAATAGACCACAGAGTAGGAAATGGTTAGGCCAGAAACCCACCTGTGGGAGCCCTGAAGCTGAATTTAATAAGAAAAAAGTTCAGTGCAGCCATTTTAAATATCTTCAAATAACTAAAGGAAACCATGCCCAAATAAGTTGAGGAAGGTATGAGGACCATATCTCACCAAATAGAGCAGAGCACAGTGACTGGGAAAGTAAGAAAGATAGTGAATGGGGAAAAATATACTGAGCTGAAAAGTAAAATAATTGAAATTTTACTCAATGGGCTCAACAATAAATCTGAACTGGCAAATCAACAAGTATGAAGTAAAATCATCAGAGATTATGTATATGCTATGGTTTGAATGTTTTCTTTAAAACTCATATTGAAATTTAATTGCCATGGTGATATTACGAAGTAGAACCTTTCAAAGGTAATTAGGTCACCCTCATGCATGGATTAATGTCTGGTTGTCTGGGGTCATTTTGTTGTAAACTGGAGCTCCCTCGTGCATACAATCTTTTGCTCCTACTCTCTTGCTCTCTGGCACACTCTCAGGACATGTGATGCCCTCTATCACACATCACAGCAAAGAGAGTCTCACCAGATGCCAGTGACTTGGCATTGGATTTCTCAGCCTCCAGAACTGTGAGAAATAAATTTATTTTTAAATACATTACCCAGCCTGTGATGTTCTGTTATAGTAACGGAAAACGAACAAAGAATTCTAAAGAAGAGTAAGAAAAACTTTATAAAATGAACAGAGGCTCAGAGAAACATGGAACACAATGAAGCATACCAAAGTGTGGGGAACTGATGTAGCACAAAGAGAAGAAAGACAGGAGGAAGAAAATATTTGAAGAAATAATGGCTAACTGTCCAAATTCAAAGAAAAACAACCTACAAATTAAAGTATTCCTGTAAAATCAGAGATAAAATTTTCCAAATAGTAAAAAATGACTCATCAAGTACAAGGGAAACATGATAATATATACCACTGAATTCTGATCAACCCAAAATATGAAGGGGAAAAAAAATCAACTTACAATAACATTAAAAAGAAGAAAATAGCAAGGAAGAAATCAGACAAAGGATATATAAAACATAAGCTGAAAACTAAAACATTATTGGTAGAAATTAAAGATTTATGGAAATGGAAAGACATTTCATGTTGCTGGATCTCAGGACCTGACACTGTTCAGCAATGGTAATACTCTCCCCAAAGTGGCCTACAGATTCCAAAAAAATTCTGTTAACATTCCAGCTGGCTTCCTTACAGAAATTGACAACCTCATTTAAAATTCATAAGGAAATTCAGGGATTCAGAACAGATAAAAACACATTGAAAAAGAAAACAAAATTGCAGAACTCCCTCTTCTGAAAATCTAAAGTGAAAACATTTTGAATCTAAAGAAGATTAGAATATTTTGGACATTATCTGAACATTGTTGATGTGGGGGACACATTCTTGAACTCTAGAAATCCCCCGTTCTTGTTAAAGAAAACTTTTCTGTAGAGTTACTAATAACTTAAAAAGAGACAAAGTCTTTGGGGAAAAATCCCCCAAACTTGTCTATCACTGTAGCTTTTCCTCTCTCTTTCTAGCTTGTGGGTTTTCACATGTTCCTCTGGTGGCCATCTGCTGTCCACTCAACCCTCTACCTTCCTTCAACTAGTCCTCTACTCTCCTTTCTTTATGCCCCTCCTTATCCAGTTTAGGCCATGGCCCATGGAGTTCACACAATTCTTGCCTTCTGGTCATTCAGATACATGCACCTGACAAAGTCCAGCTCCTGTAGAACCTCCCCATTCTATAGCCAGCACTCACCTTGGTACAGCTGTCTTCATCACTAGATCAAAGTACCCCTTTATTAGTTCGATGTCTCACCCTTCAGTCACTAGGCCAGACTCCATCTCCTCAAGCTTTCTTCCCTTCCTCCCCACCCTCATCCTACTTATGACCTGGACTCTTACCTTCTTGGGGGGAAAAGAACCTGTAGAGATCAAACAGGAATATCCTAAGCTTTTTACAGCCAGATTTCATACCCATTTTATTCCCCTACTTCCTCCCTCCCATTTTTTCTGGAAATAGTCCTCTTTCACCATTTTATATGTTCCATTTTATACCAAATTTATTCTTAAAAAACATGAAGTATCCTCCATTTCCCCTCTTCTTCAACTCACATCTCATCCAATACCAATCTGGATTTCTCCCATATCAAATAAGTGAAATGGTTCTCAAAAAGCATACAAATCAGAAAGATGAAGATCAAATTAGAATTCATAGTAATATAAGTACTCATCTTTAAAACTCAAGAGGATAATAATTATAATAATTATACATTATTATTATTTTGGTACAAAGGATTGAACTCAGGGGCACTCAACCACTGAGCCACATCCCCAGCTCTATTTTGTATTTTCTTTAGACAGGGTCTTGGTCAGTTGCATAGTGACTCACTGTTGCCAACACTGGCTTTGAACTCAAGATCCTCCTACCTCAAGCTTCCCAAGCTACTGGGATTTCAGGCATGTGTCAACCACATCTGGCAGATAAAAATTAATTTGATAATTTAAAATTATCAAAAATTCAGCAGTATATCTGAGAAGAAAAAAAACCCAGCTTTTATATACATAAAGCACAACAACTATATTATGGAAGAAAATATATCATTTATAATAGCACTTTACAAAAAACTGGCCTTAATAGATTCAACAAGAAATTCTGAGATCCACTGTTAGGTAGGAGAACATGAAAGAGTTCTATTCAAATGCTCTGCTTCTGCTAATTTTATCAATCTCCGAACTGGTACTTCACCCTAAAATGCCATGAAAATTGTACATGTTTGTCGAGATCACTGGTGAAATGCATATGGGTAACTCTCAGCCCTCACCTCACCCAGTGCTTACTTGTAATATAAGCCATGCCTGCCTCTTTGAACCTTCACTTCCCTTACTCCAATGATGCACACCCTCCCTCCCTTCATAATTGTTACTTTTCAGTCTCTTGATCAAGTTCATTCTCTCTTATTCAGTCATTTAAGATTTGAAAATCTCAAGCCTTCGTCTTAAGCCCTCTTCTCACTCTGATCTGTAGCCACTATCATTTATATCCACATTTTGTTTTGCAGTGCTGCAAACTGAACCCAGGGCCTTATACATGATAGACAAAGGGCTTTAACACTGAGCTACATCCCCAGATCAATATCTATGGTTTTAATGAACATTAGAACTGTATTTTAACCTCCAGACCAACATAGCCAACTTCTTACTTCTACAATTTTCATGTAGCTTTTTCAAATGTACCTCAGATCCAACCTGTTAAAACCTAAAAAATATCCTTAGTCTTTTCTTGCTACTACAACAAAATATCTGAGACTTGGTAATATATTAAAAAAAACTTGATAATATATAAAGAAATTTATTTTCTCACTGTTCTAGAAGTGGAGACATTTAAGATAAAGGTACTAGCAGATGCAGTATCTGGTGAGTGATGCCCTCTGGCTTTCAAGATGGCTCTTGGGGCTATCCTTGTGGCTCCATGGTGGACCACCTGCCTAGCATGTGTGAGGCTGTGGGTTCAATCCTCAGCACCACATAAAAATAAATAAATTAAGTGAAGGTACTGTGTCCATCTACAACTAAAAAAAAAAAATAATAAACTTTTTTCCAAACAAACAAAAGATGATATATTGTTGCTGTGTCTCCACATGGTGGAAGGGATAAATGCTGTGTCCTCACATGGAAGAAGAGATGGAAGCACCAATAACTCTTTTAAGCCTTTTATAAGGGCACTAATCCCATAAGAGCAGAGTCTTCATGATTTAACCACTCCCCAAAAGGCCCTTCCTCCTACTACTATCGCCTTGGTGTTCAAGTTCCAGCATATAAATTTTGAATGCGTACAATAGGTTCTTCTCCCAATTTTACCTATCTCAGTAAATCCCATCCCTATCCATCTATTGGACTAAAAAAGACATTGAAACCAAGGCACAGGAAGCAAAGATGGCTATAATTCACAGAAAGAGAAACCAGAAAAGCCACCATATCATAGAAAATTCTGGAATTCTTCAGTTGAGGGCCAATCCGCACATAAATATGCAGAAAGTACCAGAGACAGACTGGGTAAGAACTACCTGAGATGTACTGAGGTAACAGTGCCGGATACTCAGCCAGAGTCAGAAACAGTGGCTCTTCCCAATAGCCAAATTGAAAAATCACATGTCTTAGTGGTAGAGTAGAATTTACCACCAAAGGGGCACTATTCTTCTTTAGTCATGGTATCTATCTTCTGATTTCAAAATATCCAACTGCTTCCAAATAACCACAATAAGCTTCTCAGGGGGCTTCATACATATTTATTAGTTCTAACTTGTTACCCTGCTAGATCGTTGGCTCAATGGCAGTACTCACGATAGTCTCATGTAATGTGATACCCACAAGGTCTAGCATTTTACATGGCCCACCATAAAGCTTCAAGTGATATTTGTAAAATAAATGAATTGTTTGAATCATCTTCAGTTTATTAATACATCCAGTTGGATCTTTTTATCCTATATCAGGAACACATGGATCTTGTTCTCAGAATTGTCACAATGGGTCTCTTTTATGAACTGCCAACCCTTTCCTGGGTCTAGTTATTGAATGCTGTCTTTTAGCTGTTTAACAGCATGAGTTGAGTAGGTGTTGGATCAGTAACAACTATTGACATGATAAGTAAGTCTGCTGCACCTTAGGCAGATTGTTCGGGCATAGAAAAAGGATCAAGAAAAAATATGTGTTAGCCCAGGCTCATATCCAAGTAGAAGTTTAGCACTTATGAGGAGCGGAAATTGATTCTCTAACAAGGAACATTTTATCATATATTCTAATGATACATTAATGAGGGTGGGCTTCCCTTTAGCTAGAATTATGACTAGTCTCTGGACATAGCACAAAAGGCAAGTCCATAGCAAGCAGGTACTGGAAATACTTTCTACAGAAACATTCCCAGATATCAGGAGCAGTGTTGAGATCTGCTGTACCTGACTGAGTGCTCCATTCCTGACTCTGGCCCCCATCACTCAGTCCCCTTTAGTAAAAGTCCAGAGAGAGTTTTCCTTCTAAAACACATTCATTCTTTATTTCACTAGTCTCATCTTCATTATCTTCTGCAGAAATTCCTCACAATTTTTGGCATCTGAATGGTATTCTTCTGCTAAGTTCCAAAACTGATAAATACATTAATGGAAAAAAAAGCCAGTGTTGCTTTAATGGAAAATTAGAAGCATTGAAGGAGATTAAATATGCATATTTATACTGCCTCCTTAATACAAAGATCCAAACATTACTACATCATTGACTTCCTTCTCATAATTGATTTGTTATTCCTTTACACAAGTAAATATTACAACTGGAATCCAAGTATTTTCCCCCACAACTATATTCTTTGAATAGAGTTTAATAAGTACTTGATATTCTAAAGGTGACTTTGTGAGTGAAGTCAGTATTCTTCCTTTAACCTTTGACCCTAATTTAGGAGTCACTGTATGATCCCCATTCATAACAGTCTATGGTGACCTTGGCATGAAAATGTTCCTTATTAAAATGACAGGCACCAAGGTGCACTGTACCACATGAATAACTCCCTTCACCAAATTCTACTATTATCCCTGTTCCATGCTGATGATAAAGCAAGTTTAAAGACCTTTATTCTTTTTTCACATATAAACTGGCAGTTATGTATTACCTATACACATATCTTACCAAATAAATCAAACAACAAAAAGGTCATTATGTAAACATTAGAATATTAAATATTTAGTAGTGCAAAATGCCAGGGGTATAATGGATTATGCATGGCCAAAGATACACTTACAGGCCATGATTTGCCACTGAGTACACTATAACATAGGCAGAAAGTGTTTTAATGCACAGAATAGTATGTTTTCTAGGTTGAATGAGTTTGTGCTCCTCTATTAAATCATCATATTCATAGGACTAAAAAAGCTCCTCTTGTTTGATTCTCTATTATTTGTAATTTAATCTAATCTATCCGTTATTTGACATATGTTGAAGCAGATACTGACAAATAGGACTTGAGGTAGGACTTGAGGTTAACTATCAGTTTGCTAAGAAGTGAATAATACACAGATGAATCAATTTCCTCCTTAAGTGATTTTCATATTATTAATTAAATTATATGTGCCTCCATAAAGCCACTGGTGAGAATGGAAATATCCAGGCATGGTCTGCAAGGATATCTTCGGCTATGTTTGATTTACTATCACCAGTAAGTGACTTAGGCAAGAAGGAATAATGGGTTTCCTAAGTACTTTAAGATATGCTTTCAGAAGCAGAGAAAAGGCCGAAGTGTCAGTTCCATTAAAATAATTACATCTCAAGCACATACTTACTTTTACCTAAAGGCTTAAGATACTAGTATTTTCCATATCTTTAATTCATTTGAATTTTATAATCTTTTAGGTAAATTTACATTTCATTACATACCCTATTTGCAGAATAAAATAACAGTATAATTTTAAAATCAATATATACAGTACGTAGAAGCAATCTCTAAGAGAAGTCTGAGTTATTGAAAATGTATGAGCTATTTCCATGGAGGAAAAGGATGGAAAGCCCTTTCCCATTTGCATTTATAAAGGCTTCTTTAAATATATACACTGATGCCAACAGAGCCATCAGAAATCAATAAATCACATTCTGGTGCGCTGTAAATGTCTGACACACACATTCATTTTCCTAGTCCAAAATTCTCTGTAAAAGAGACTGTGTAAATGTTCCATTTTAGTTTAATGACATTCTCCACAGTTAAAATTATGTGCATTATTGCCAGTGAGTGCAAAACCTGAGGAGCACAAAGCCAGATAGGGTTTTAAAGAGCCTATACAGTACATATCCTTCAGTGCCTTGTCATTTAACAGACCACAGACACAGATATGAATAAAGAACAAAATAGGGAGATTAGTAAGAATGGACAGAAATGCTGCAATTACCATTTGGACAAAAAAATAATAGGCATAATTTATTTAGAAGTAGCTGGGGGACGGTTTTACAAGTATTTGCACACAGCCCTGTTAGCCCTGATGCTACCAAAGGCAGACAGCAAAAAAGATCATTTAAAAATGATACCCATGACAGAAATGACAACAACCTATTCATCAATGAGGTTCAATCTGAACATGTAATAAAAACCTAAATATGAATCCACTTTGGTTGACATTTATTCCACCAACTCCCATATATTTTTAAAAGGTCACAAAATTGTTCTATGTAGATACAGTTTGCAAAGTACAAATTCTTAAAGAAAGAAGAATCTGCTGCATATAATCAAAAGAGCTTCTAAAAATTCTCCAAGCACATCTTGCAGAGAGTTATGCACAAAGGCATGTCTGGCTACAAACCCAGGCACCGAGCTTATTAAATCAATATTCCCAAGTAAGGACCAAATAAAGGACCAGTATAATTCTACCTATTTGCTAGCCCTAATTAATGCCATCTGGACCATTTGATTTCTTTGTATTTGAACTGTGAACCAAAATGCTATGGCCAAGGACAGGAATTTTGACCCCTGTGCCTGCCTAAACCTGATCATATCCAAAGCGTGTTAAGACTCTGTAACACTCCATTCAACAACATACCTTCATTCCTGCAAATCCACATTTCCTTCACTCTGAATTTCCCATTCCATCCCCTTCAACCTTTCCAACAAGCATGTCACAAGTCCCCTAAAATCCCTTAATTCTTTCCTTTTGAGCCTTGGCAAATCTCCAACTTTTGCAAGATACAACTTCTGGCATATCTGTGACCAAAATTCAGTGGACAAATATTTAGCATTGCGGGGATGAAAAAAACAAGTAGGTCAACTGCATTCATTACTGTCTAACCTTGACTGAGCTTTAAGTGCTGATCAGCAACCTCTCTTTTGACCAGGGTGAAACCCCATCACAATCCAACAGGCTGCCTTCCAAAGTCTTTTTAGACTTCTAGTCCAAACCCCTATCCTCTAGTCTCTAAGCACACAAACACACCCCCCAAATCAATACCCTCACTTAGCACTGGACTTTTCACATTTCATTATTTCTTTACTCCTTCTTTCCTCTTTCTCTTTGATCTCAGGAATGGGCTTACTGACCTCTGAGGCCTTTTTGATATGCTTCTTCCATTCTGCCTTTCTAGCCTCAACTTATTCACTTTATATCCCAGCCACCTCAAATTATATGTTGCTAGACCCCATTCACTTGTCTGTCTTTGTGTCTTGAGGTCAAGGGACATTGTGTAAGGGAAAGAGGATGAGACTGAAGTTAGAAAAACTTGCATTCAAATTCTCCCATGGTTTTACTTGTAAAAAGTTGGGTAAGGCTTTTCTCCCCATTAATCCTCAGCTTCCACATGCAGAAGGTGGGTTAATAACACCATCTGCAGCATTATTATAAGGACTAGACATAGTCTATGCAGACAGCCTAGCATTGTAAGTAACCAACATTATTACTAACATATATTGTTTCTTCTATTTGGAACACCCACAGCACATCTTTTTTGGCTGGTAAACTTTGAATATTTCTAGACCCAGCCCAAAGGCCACCTCTACTTTCAGAATCCCTATAACTCTCACAAACTGCTTCGTCTATATTTCCATGTAACTGCTTTCTCTATATTTCCATGGCATGATGCATATACTACCACTATAGCATAGTTCTGCAGCTACAGGCTTTTCCATTTCTCTCAAGATAGGAACTGAGACTTACTAATGTTTGTATCATCAGTGCTTAGCAGAGCCTGTCACATAACAGGTGTTAAATAAACACTGGCTGAATAACTGAATAAATTATATAGCCTGTTCCTACTTGCTTACATTCACATTATTCATCTTCCTCAAAAGGTCTGTCATTCAGGAGTCCCAGAAGACACAGATGGTTCATTCAAGTTAGGATCACTTGAGCAGAGTAGACTCAAGATGATATTTACAAAGCCATGGTCAAGGTACAGCAAAACCACAGAGGACTGTGTGGGAAAACAGACAATTAAGGGGAGGTACTATTTGTCCTGAAGTGTAAAGGGAAGAGCTTCTAGAACTTGGATGAGAGAGGGCTGTGTGCAGAGGACCACCTGGTAGAGGCTGACCAATGATTCAGCCTGTGCTATCCACACAGGGCCAGGGCAGGGCGCAACTTCACTCTTCTTTCTCCATCCAATCCACTACTGAGGTCTTCATCCGAAGACCTGAATCCAATCAGAAACCAGACAGCCTTCTCTCTCCCCTTCTGAATAATTCAGGTCTAAAGCTTAAAACAATATAGGGATGTGTGTGTGTGTGTGTGTGTGTGTGTGTGTGTGTGTGTGTATGCATGCGCGTGTGTGTGTGTACACCCAGGGTTCATGATGGCCTAATGAATCAGAGTCTAATGGGGGGAGGAGGGGGGAGATAGGTAGGTGAACATGTTGAAGGGAATCCTAGAAAGAAATTCTGGACTTTGAGCATGGTGAGGAGGTACATGCTTGAAGGAATGGCCTGGTTTGCAGCATCAGATGTTAAGCAGGAAGAGGAAGATGTGCAGGTAAGGTAGGTGGCTGAGTGCACGGCCTGCCATCAAGTCAGAGCCTGAGTGCAATGAGGAAACAATCCACATGGGGGCAGGATGCTGGCTATGATGGGAGACTGGCTACCAACAAGGAGATTATTAAATATTTAGATCGTGTAGTAATAGAAGCCAGTTTCTTACTGTCTGAAAACTGAGAGACAACTATGGAAAGAGAAAACTAGAATGAGCTAGAAAGTATTAGATTAGAATTGAAAGCATTGGTACTAATTCATGATTTACAAGACAGAAAACTATATGTAGAAATAAATATAAGATAAAAATTGTGTAATGTTTATATATTAGGCTTGGCCTCTTTCTTCAACATAATTTTCCTTGTCACCAAGATTCCTCGGTAAGGAGATCTTCACACACACATGCACAATGTAGTACTCTTGGGTGTGTGTGTGTGTGTGTATTTTTCCACCCAAAACTCTGAACTAGATCCAAGAGCAGCAACACCAAAACAGCAAAGAACACACCCTTCATGAGACTATAAATTCTATCCTGCACTAAAGAGAACCAGAGCTTCTTGGAGAAAGGGTTAATTCCTACACTGGTGCCAGGAATGTACAAGATGAATTCAGTACATCTTGATGTGCTTTAAAGTAAGGATACGCTCAAAGAATCGTGGAGCCATGTCAGAGGACACAGAAACAGTTTCAATGTGCTGCCCAGGAACAAATGGTGGATATTGTAAGCATAAAAACCCCTATCTTAAAAGGGAAACAATGAAGTCATACAGGTATAAGTAAATTAATAAGTGGAAACGTTGAAGAGAAGCAGGCTATTTACACAGTTAAAAAGATTTCCTCATCAAATACTGTTTAATTGCTAAGAAGAAAGGAGCAAGTTTATACTGGAGAAGCTTGACAGATATACCTTAAATTGAAAGATGAAATGAATAATCTTATTATTGAACAGATCAAAACCATGTGCCACCAAACTGGACGCAAGGACAAGACCACGATATCATTTATTGTACCCCTCCCAAAGGTGCATAATCTGAAATACTAGCAAAAGGAAACATCATGCAAGTTCAAACTGACTTATCATCTTCAAAAGTGTCATGGTCATGAAAGACAAGAGAACTATTCTAAAAGGAGAAGGTGGGAAACCAGAAACAATAAGACAAATTCTTTTCTAGATCTTGTTGCTAAATGATATTATTGTGATAACTGGCTAAATTTGTATATAGTCTAAGGATCTCATGGTAATCATCACTATTATTTTATATAAGAGAATGTCCTTATTTGTAGACATATACCCTAAAGTCAAAATATAGTGTTGGGAGGAAGACTGACCCATCATACTGGAAACATCTTGAATGTACCATAAAATTTTCTAAAAGTTTATAACTATTTCAAAATTAAGAAGAGAAAAAAGAAGATGAAGGGCACAGGTCATCCTGTTGTAGGATTTCATCCACAGGTTTGTTTCTGGCGGAAAGCAAAGACTGAAGGGGGGAAACCCAAATCTGTATATGCTCTCCACACTGATGGTCTCCCGTGGATTTGCTGTTTTCTCTCTGTTCCCCAGCTGCTTCTCATACTCTTTCTTAATGTATGTGTTCCTCTGTAAAGACAATCTCATCAAATCCATGGCTGATATAATAATCTATATACGTTTTATCATGAACACCATCTTCTCCAGTCTTCAAACCTAAATACAACATCATTTTCTGGACATTTCATTCAATAGACATTATCTCAACCCAACATGTTAAAAACCAAACTCAATTTCCACTCCACTTCAGCGGGTACTATTAGTTGCCTAAAAAGCATCTATACCCCCACCAATCACATATCCTCTAACAATAAAACTTCCTAAATATCAGATTTTTAATACATCTCTGAACTCTAACATAATTATACCTTTTCACTCCAGGAGCAGGTCTCGCTGGCTTAAGCCAAGTCGCGTATTCCATTACCTTGGCTGGAGTCACTGCTTAAGAAATAGTCATGTGATCTCAGCAGCACTATCAGTGTGAATCTTAGGTCTTTAGTTTAAAATATTGGGACAGATATGTTCTCCCTATGCACACAAACCAAGAGGCAATTGTCTTTTTTTTTTTTTTAATTCAGGTAGCTATACCATCTCAAAGGGAGTCAGATTTAGAATACTACCAACAAGAAGGTAGATTTTTTTAAAAATTAACTATTTGAATAATAATTAAATGGGTCCTTCATAATAATTGAATGCCAGGACTAATAACCAAAACTACACCTTAACCTCTGTCTTCTACTTACCTGAGCTAATAAATCCCATTTATGTTGAAAGTCAGTTTGAGTTAGATTTTCTGTTACTTGCAATATATAATTCATGAACAGTAATATAAAGTATAAAACTAGATGTAACAATGTTATAAAACAACTAGAAGTAAAAGAGAGAGAGAGAGAGAGAGAGAGAGAGAGCGAGCGAGAGCGCGAGCGCGCTACAACCCTCCCTGTTGGGGATGTAGCTCAGTGGAGGAGCACTTGCCTAGCATGTGTGAGACACTGGGTTGGATTCTCAGCTCCACATATAAATAAAAACAAAGTAAAGGACCATTGACAATTAAAAAAATATTTAAAAGAGAAAAAACATAATTAAGACAAACAGTCTTCAAGAAAAGATGGAGGGAGATGAGTAGAGGCAGAGAGGAAGTAGGGGAGAGAGAATGACCTCTGAACTTCTTGTTTTCAAATGCCACAGAGCCTCTGTCCTTCCCAATCACCCTAGATAATATCTTCAGTTGCCTTCCACACCTTTAACCCCATACTATAGGCAATCTGTCACTCATTCCTACTAATTCTGGGTTGAAAATACGTTTGGAATTCATTCTTTTCATTTTCAAGGCCAATGTACAAGGTCAGACCTTTATCTCTTATCCCAGCTACTGAGACTGTCTCTTCTCCATCTCCCAGTGCCTTATCTTTCTGCCTTTCCAATCCATCATTCACAGGGCTACTGGCTCCCTTAAGGAAAATAACAACTATATTTTATTTATTTATTCTTTGTAATCTCTTGCCCTCCCCTCTGTCCAGACACTAAAATATTTGTTTAAATTATTCTATGCATGACACTTCTCATTTGCAAACCCTTTGATGGAACCTAATGGTTTCAGAAAAGGTTTAAAATACGTGGCTGACTGGAAGCAGGTCCCTGAGGTTATAGAACAATCTCCTCAACAAGGTATCCCACCACTCTCCTGTGGACTATTCTAGTCCTACAAACCCACTGCATCAATGAGGACAATAAGCAACGGGTCTTTGGAAATGCCATGCCTCCATGTGTAAATGCTCTTTCCTTTGGCTGGAAGAAGTTCCAGGTTCAACTTAAACATCATCTCTATCATAAAATCCTCTCCAGTACTACTACATTCAGGTTACATCTGTGCTGTCAGAGAACTTTCTTCATACTTCTATTCTAACATTTATGTAATTTAGCCTCATCTTATATGACCTTGGGTATAGACCTACCTAGTAATTAACCTTCTTTCCCACTTTCCCAAGTGTAGCATATTTCAGTATGAGATTGCCTTTCTCCTGTTAGTCCTTCCCAAGATCCTTTCTTGTATCCTCTGTATTTAGCAAAGCAAACAGCATGCAATACATGCTCTGTAAATATTTCTTGAATAAATAAGTAATTTCCCAAAGGACTAAATGTTATTTGAGGAGAGGAATTATGCCTTATTTGTGTGTATTTCTCAGAGTAACTAGAGAAATACTGAGTCACATAAACTGCTGCAGCTTGAATAAAATATTAGGCTTGGATTCTGGCCTCCTGACTTACTGAATGGTTGGCTAACCCTAGGACACTATGTCATTTCTGCATTCCAAAAATATCTACTGAACACCTTGTATATGCCAAACTCTATTCCTGGGGCCAGAGACAAAACTCAAAACAAGATATTAAGCTAATAAGTCAATCCTCTCAAGAAGTTTTTCTAGACATCTGAACCTATTCTCAAGCATGCTCGTAACCAGAGAATCAACAATGACTCCTCCTTTTATCTTGCTTCAAGGGTTATTTAACAAAATGTAAAACTCTGCATTTTATTGTACTTCAATTTTACCTCAATAAAGCTATAGGAATAAAAAATTTAAAATGCTTAAGAAAAATGTAACACTGCCAGGAGGCTGGCTTCGGTGGCCCAGGCCTGTAATCCCCGCTACTCGGGAGACAAGAAAATCACAGGTTTGAGGCCAGCCTTAGGAATTCAGTGAGAACCCATCTCAAAATAAAAAAAAAAAAAAAAAAAAAAAAAATGACTGGCGATGTAACTCAGTTGGAAAGCTCCTGAGTTCAATCTCCAGGACCAAAAATAATAATTAAAAAAAAAAAAAACCTGCTAGGAAGAGGAGTGGTGACAGTGACAGTGACAAGGAGGCTGATGACTGCATTCTCCTCCTCCTCTGTAATTTCAAGGTCAATCCCCCAAAGGCCATAGTGTGCCACTTTCGGAAATAACTAATACTGCTTACTAGCTATTCTTTCCACTCTCATGTTTCCCATCACAACCCCGCCTCTCAGTACTGCCAGAATACTGTCTGGCCCGCAACATTAAAGCTCTACCCAAAGGCCCTCAGTGGCTTCTTACAGCAGACACTAGGGGAGTACAGTTCAGATTCCAGCTTCAAACTGGAGACTCTTCCAAAATCTACTCCCAATGTGTTTCCAGAAACATTTGTTCTGTTCTTCCTACATTCCAGAACCCCTGCCAAATTAGCTTTTGACATTTATATCTTTGGGCCTTTCTTGGTACTTTTTCACCTACTTTATTCATATTCTATGTGTACATCAACATTCAATTCAAGGATCTTGAATTTGTCTCTTGATTTTTCCCTTTGCATAAAAATCGTGACTCACTGCAGAGTGCCAGAGTGTGCAGGCTTGTAATCCCAGAGATTTGGTAGACTGAGGCAGGAGAATTATGAGCTTAAAGCCAGCCTTAGCAATTTAGCAAGGCCCTAAGCAACTCAGCAAGACCCTGTCTCTAAATAAAATTGCAAAAGGGCCGAGGATGTGGGCACTTCTGGGTTCAATCCCCAGTACCAAAAAAAAAAAAAAACAAACAAACAAACGCAATTCATTTTTGTCTTTTTCCTCTAAGCTTATCTGTCTCTACTTCATGTTTTAGTTATTCACAAAAAAGTGTATGCATCCAACTAGAGCATATTCAATCATTAATTCCATAACCGCTCATTAAGCATATACTATCTTTCTATTTTCCCAAAGCACATAAAATATATTCACAGTGAATGGTAAGTAAATTTTTGTTGAGTGAAGGCAAACTCCCAAATGAAAATGTATCTGGAAATCAAAATAATCTTTTTCTTAGTACGAACAACAATCACCACCAAAGAGATTCATGGGAACTGTAACAAACTATTGCTTATCATATTTAAATATTATGAAAGGAGATGGGTAAGATAATAGAAAACAGAAACTAATAAAAACCTAAGAAAACTTCTATAAGGTAATATGGATCTGCCCATGAATGTACCTATCATTTCAAAATACAAATTCATAAATACACATCTATTAATTAAGTCCATCAAATGGAAACAATATACAGCATCAGAATTTAATGAAATGAGAATAACAGAAGAATGTTTCAAGATACCACTCAATAATTTCTGTGAAACTTAATAAAAGTTTATGTGATGAAAAATTTTTTCCCTTTGCTTTCCTAAGGAAATGGCTTTACAAGATGATTGATGCCTGCTATTACGGGCCTATATTTGTATTTCCTTATTTTTAGAAGCTTTTCAAAAATATACTTAGAGCATTTCCAGTTACACTAAAAAGAAAGATAAAAGGTCATTATTTATAGGCAATCATATTCATGATGATAGACTCTCAGAAAGCAAATGCAAACATAAATTTTAAATGCATTTTGGAAAGAGTTGAGAATAAAAACATTTACATAATTTCTTAGAAACCCTGGCTTTTTATTACTGAATTTCAATATTCCCTCCAGGCAAAGGAGCAGCTACTTCAAAGATTTATTTGATAGTGGAATGTTTGATTTCTTTGCTTTCCCTTCCCGGGGTGGAGGTCTATAGTTTTCACTCTACCGCAGAACACTGCATTTTAAAATGAGAACTGGCTCTCTATTAAGAACAAAAACATGGTTCCATTCTTGGCAGATTAAACAACTAAGCCAATGACAGCAATAAATAAGTAGATATAAATAAATTTTATATATATATATATATATATATATGTACTACATTATGACAAAATAGACCATTGAGATATCAGTCATCTCTGAGAACAGACCTGCCACTTCATAATGTGACTAGTGACTGATATCAAATGTCTAAAACTTCTACTTACCTGCCTATCCACTTCTGGAAGCAAAAGCAGGAGATATTGCTGAAAATGCTGAGGTAAGGAAGCAAACGTATGTTTATTTATTAATGCCCTCAAGTTAGTGTTGACAAGAATAGATCCTGGGGTTTCTATGTCAATGTCCTCAGCTTTGGTCCATTTCAAGTGTCCTGTGATGAACAAGCAAGAGGTACGAATTTACTACAGATTGAGGAAAATACACATGCACACACATATACGTATATATTGAACATATATATATATATATACATATATATATATATATATATATATATATTCAATCATATGTTTAATTCTATCCCTTTGAAAACGATATTTTAAGAAGAGAAATCTACAAAGCTCCTTTAATTATGTTTGTCTGGCACTGGCAAGCCTTAATTTCCATAAGAAACATTTCACTCAGTGTCTTCTAATTTTTTTTTTTAACTCAAAGGATGTCCCAATAAAGAAACATTTTATTGAGGAACTTTTAATTAATCAGAATTTTAGAAACTTTGGAAGCATAAATGGTAACAACTACAATTGATATAAGTTCTGTAAGACTGATAATCCATGATGACAACGAAACAAAAATGCTGTTGACGTTATGTTCATTTTTATTTTTGGTGGTGCTGGAAACCAAACTTCGAGCACACTAGGCAAATGCTCCACTGAGCTACATCCCCAGCCAGATGCTGTTCATTTTAACAGAGAAAATGGCAACAATAGTAGCTGTGTGTTCACCATGTTTCAAGTAGTACACTAAATACTGGGTTATTTCAGAAAATTGCTATCCAGTGTATTTCTGAAGGCGATAATTTACAAAGCAAATCTTGATAAAAAATATTAGCTGCAAGATCTGAAACACAAATGAACTCTGAAGGATAATTTCACAACTCAAGGCACACTTATGTCCAACAGAAAACCACGTGCAGAGTTCACAACTCAAAATCATAACAAACTACAAAATGACTCACCATAAGGGACAGTCAGCTGACACACTAAGGAAAAGAATGACTATGCTTAGTTACTTGAGCTAAGAGATCTGCTCACCTGTCATTATAAACAGCATGTTTTAAATCACAGGTCAGCAACTTATGATCCATGAGCTACTGCTAGTCCAATGCCTGTTTTGATAAATACACTTTTGCTAGAATATAATCATGCCCAGTTATTTATATTCTGTCTATGTCTGCTTTGCACTATAATACAGAATTGCAGAGTTTTAACAGATACAATGGTCTGAAAAACGTGCAGTATTTGCCCTTTAACCCTTCACTGAGAAAGTTTATTAATCTTTTGTTTGAAAAAATTAAACAAGAAATATTTTTAAAAAGGATAAACAGAACACTATATGATAAAAAGAATGGTCATATCTTAAACAGAACTTCCAGAAATGAAATTTAGCTTTTAGAAATAAACACAAATATTCATCGGACACAGCAGGAAATAATTATTGAATAATCATCAGATAGCACTGAAGAAAATATCTAGAATGTAGTATAAATATGATGAGTCTTCAGGGTATGGTGGCATACCCTAGTGATCCCAGCTATTAGTAAGGCTGAGGCAGGAGGATCTCATGTTCCAGGACATAGTGGGAAATTCATTGAAGCCCTCTCTCAAAATAATAATAAAATAATAATAACAATAATAATAATAAAGGGTAGAATATAAAAATAATGCAATCAATAAATTCAAATGAACAAGTTTAAAAAAATGGCTGAAGATACAGCTTACTGGTAGAACAGACAGCTAGCATGCTTAAGGCCTTTGGTTCACTCACCAGTACCGCAAAGATAAAATTGAATTAAATGATGAGTCAATTTAGAATAGGGCAGAAATACAGAGACCTGGATAAGTAGTCACAGTGTATATCTATGGGAGTTTCAGAAAGAAAAAACAGAGTATGGCAGAGAGGCAACATTTGAATAGTTAGTTAATGAATGAGATATTTTAAATATTTTAAAATGAGTTCTCAGAAAAAGCAACTTAATCTCAAGAAAGATAAATGCCCATTTCCATTCCTCTAACTGATAGGTTGAAATGTCCAAACATCCAAAATAAAAAGGAGTATCTTAAAAACCATTTGGAAGAAAAGATACATTATCTCTAGAGAGATGACAATAAGATAGAAACTTTATGAATAAATAAAAGAAGACACTGGAATATCTTCAAAGGGCCAAGAGAAAACAAATGACAATGTAGAATTTCATCTGCAACTGTCTCTCAAAAATTGGCAATGAAATAAGGACATTTTCAGTGCCCAAAATTGAATTCTAGTCCTCTGAGAATCTTGCTGAAATAACCACTAGTGGATCTTCTTGCCAAATAAAGAAATTCTGTCAAGGAAGGAATGACAGGGCTGCAGAAGCAATAGTAAACTAAAAGACAATAAGTATAATAGGTATGGATTGCTCCAAACACTAATTGTAAAAAATAATGCGAATGACAGATGAGTTAAGACAATGTGGAAATAAAATACTTCACAGTAATTTTGCATGCAAAGTGGGAAGATGTGACTCAAACGAGAGCACTACAAAACACTGACATTGCGAACAAGACACATATGAACTAATTTTTTTTTTTATTTTTTACATGTAACATAGAAAGAAGAAAAGTATAACCTCCAAATAAATGGATGGAAGGAAAACTTAGTTAATCAAAGGGTAGGCATAAAAAGAGAAAAAATAAAATTCCAGCATAATCACGATAAACGTGACTTGATTTTTATGTTAGACTTAATAAAATTCAGGTACATGCTGCTTTTGAGAGATAGGCTCAAAACAAAAATTACATGGAAAGAATAAAAATTAGGAAATAAACTAAGAAATACAAATAAAAAATTCCAAACAACAACAACAATCCCCCCCCACAATAACACAAGATTAACATTGGAAAGATAAACAAATATAGAAAACATTATTGGGGATGAGAACAGTCATTCTATAAATGTATAAGAAACGATACACTAGAAACATATCATGACCTTGAACCTGCATCCATTTAAATGTGACAGCCTCAAAATGTAAAAGTGAGAGAACTACAAGGAAACTGAAGTCAAAATCTAGAAGGGAATCTTAACAGATATTACTAAAAACTGATGGCTCAGCTTTAAAAATAATCTTACAAACATGGGGGGCTTTTACAACTCAATTATCACTCTTGTACCAATGAATTTAACAAAGAACACTGCACAGAGCCTTTAGAGAACTCAATTGTTTTTTTTCAAAACTCAAGAAATAGCAAGAAAAAAATAAATCACCATTATGAGTCTTAACAAACACTGAAGATTTAATATAAAATCTCATCTCTCTGTCCAGAGAGAAATAAAGTTATATATCATAATGTAAAGATAGCAACTCTTCAAAGTTTGACACATCTACTGCATATTTGGATATTCAAAAGCATACTTGTAAATACTTCACAAGTTAAGGAGGGAACATAGTAATAGAAACTTAAGGGATAATGACAAAAATATGTAAAATGTGTCTCAACTGGCTTTAAAGATAAATTGCACATATCAAAGGATGGGGGGAAAGATTGATAATTCAAGATTATCTAAGTCCTGAACTTCATAAATCAACCAAAGAATGAACACTCAAGAAGGGAGAGATAAAAAGTATAATAGTAGACGCTCATGAAACAGAAAAGAACAAAGATAGTCAATAACAAACAGATTGTTTCTTTTTTGAAATTAAACTAATGAAAACTGATATTCCTAGTGAGAGATGGCATGATTATGTGCAGGAATTTTTAAAAGAACATAATACTGGATATAACACAGATTTAAAAGGTAGATGTGATTAAAAACAGACCTAGAGCACAATATAATACTCTGACTTTTGTCAGTACATTTGTAGAGCAATAAATTATTTTAAGTTGATGAATTTCCACAGTTTAAAAATAGAAAATATGAATGCATTTGTAAAAAAAAATTATTAAATGGATCAGCAAGCAACCCTTAGCACATATACACAAACCACAAATTAAAAATGGTACTAGAGATGTGGGCCTGGAGACTCTCTTTCTGTACCTCCTCTCTGAAGCTCTTCCACTACTTTATAGCATAGATTTCAGAGAAGAGGGAAAGAAACAAGTTTCTAATTTCATTCTATAAAATCATTATAATCTTTATTCCAAAATAAGTACTATATGAGAAAATAGAATCATCAATCTCAACACAAAAATTTTTGGAAGTTGAATTAAAAAAATCTAACATTTTTTAGTCAAGTTGATAGGTATATTGATGGGTCATTTTCTTAGCATCTGTATTTTTGAAATATTTCACAATTAAAAATAAAAACCCTACATCATCACAGAGAGAATTTGGAAGTTGGAAGATCTTTCTTTTTTCAGCAATTGAAGAAGAGACAAGAGCTAAAGAAATGCTGGGAAACCAAAAAGGGAGTTTGTTTAACTCTATTACATAGTCTAAATAGTCTCATATAAAAGTATTCAGGTAATTTATAGAGAGTGTCTCTGACTGGAGGGGAACATTGGGAAAATTTTTTTAAAGGTAAAGAATTCTGAAAAATATTCCATGTCAAGCAATGTAAGAAGTAGGACCCATACTGTTACTATGTAGTATGCTTCAAAATCTTTGAAGAGCATCATAGAAAAAAGGAAGCATCAGACAGTCACTTCTTTCATGACAAAGCCAATAGAAGATCTATTTCAAAGAAGTCTACCTAAGCAAAAATATGTTTTAAAATGTTGGAACAAAGACAAAGCAGCTGAACCAAATGTGTTACCACAGAGGATGTTTAATTTCATTTTAATTATCCTTACACATGTACTCTTAATTGGCTTAAGAACAATCCAATTATATATGATTGTCTTATCTCATTAAAGCTGGTACTTCCTATCTCCCTACAGTACCCAGAGAAGGAAAAAGATGTAGTCATTTTAGTGTTGAATTCTCAGACATTCAGCCTAGAGGTCTGAAGTATCAGAGGCAGGGTGAGGGAAAGAGGAGAAGCCACAGTGGCTGACCTGCAAGCTAAGTATCTAGGCTATCCAAAACGGTTGGTCATGGGGTCTGAACCCAATCAGGGTTAGGCTAATTCTCTGCTATTCTCGATGGGGGTGGGGTGGGGTCTGAAACCCCTAATCTGGTCTCAGAACCACTAAGTATTCTCTGGAATATTTAGTCTTTGGAGCACTTATTGATCAAGGGTATTCTGTTGTTAATATTTCCAGAAGGGAATAAGCATAGAAATTATGCATCAAAAAGGAGGAGGAGGAGGAGGAAGAGAAAAAAGGAGCACAAATGGGAGGAGGAGGAGGAGGAGGAGGAGGAGGAGGAGGAGGAGGAGGAGGAGGAGGAGGAGGAGGAGGAAGGAGCACAATGTCAGGCAGACCAGGCAAACAAAAGGAAATGCCCAAACACAGGCCAGATTGAAAACCAAGAGGTTCTTTATTGTCTCAGGGAAAGTGGAGAGAAATGTCTCTGAAACCGAGCTCAAACATAGAGGGAGAGGAAAATGGGCTTTCAACATAAAGAATAAGGGAAAAAGAAGACAAAAACTGCATCATAAATAGGAATGGAGCACTGAATTCATTAAAATACAGTACCAGGGTTTAAAAAAAAAAAAACAACCTATGGCCATAAAGGTTAAACCAATAAAATGCGAATGCCGTCCACCTATTATGGGCCAGGCTAAATGGCCAATGACCAAACACATTCCATTTTACTTTGAGACTCCATGTCATGTAAGAAATGCTTCTCCCATGGGAAAGCCCCACCTCTGTGCCCATTAATAGTTACCTAGCATAGCATACTTGGCAACACAAAGTAGCAATTCTTATACAATTGTACTCTTTGGTTTCCATTTTTCTTGGGCAATGTACCTTGTCAGAGATTGATTGTCTAGACATGAGTAACCATTTTCTAACTTGTACTGAACAGAGTCATTTTGACCCCCACTTCCCTTCTGCTTGCTTGCTGCTCTGCCAACCTGGAAAGTCCTGTAGGAAATGCCAATGTACCCATTGCCTTGTCTCGCTAACTGCCCAATTCAGCTTCTGTACAAGCTTGCTTGCAGCTACATCAACCCAGATGAATTTTTTGCCTTTAAGTATCCAAAAATGCTCAGGCTCGGGGCTGTTCCTCCCAGAGGCAGTGATACTCCTGTGGGGAGCAGACCGTCTGGTTAAATAAAGACTCTTCAAAATGGACAAAACTGGGACTTGCTGCGTTTTCTGAGGGACCTGCCTTCATGTTTAAAAAATAATATAACAAAATCATGGAGGTAGTGAGACTGTAAAGACAATTATTTCCCTTTTATAATATATTGCCCAAAATTGAAATGAATAGTTAGCAGACAATCATTCCTATTTATTTTTCCTAATTTTATTATCTTTGGAGACATATGACTATATCTTGGGGCAAATATTTAACAATTTTGGTCTTTTTGTTTTACTTCTGTTTCTTAATTAGCCTAAAATTAATTAAATTTAGTACTTCTAATTAAAGTGGAAAAAATAATGGTATAAAGTAAGATCTGGCTATGTGTGCACATTAAGAAATATTGATGTTTATAAAACAGAGAACAATAATCTTGGATGAGAGGGTATAAGAGTATTGTTCAGATTTCATTCATACTATTCTGTACTGATTTATTTAAAGAAGGTGTAACCATTTAAAAAAACCAGAATAGTTAGTAACTCTTTACTACAAAAATATGAAGCCAAATATGTTCACGTAACTATATGAATGAATTTCAGAAGTTGGGCTCAATGAGGACAGTATTTAAATCCCCCCTCAGAGACATCCCTTAGCAGCTTGGGTTTGCTTACCCAGCACTTTTTATCGGGTGTTATTCGGTGGGAAGAAATATAATTAAAAACTAATTTAGATTCATGACCCTGAAACCAAGGAACTTTTAGGAGAAAATGTTAGAAAAAGAAATACAAAACAAGAAAGAAAGGGATAAGCAAAGCACAGAGGATATTTAGGCCAATGAAATTCTTCTGTATGAAGGTGACTTTGCCATTATTAAAATAATTATTAAAACAATGGCAAAGTCACAGTCTGTTTGTGAGAACCCAAAGAATATACACAATAAGGGTGAACCCTAAGTAAACCATTGGGATGAGGATGTGTCAATGGAGGTTGACCAACTATAATAACACATACACCCATGAGGCACAGAATGTCAATAGAGGTGAAGATTGTATGTGTGGGGTGGGGGGGGGTGTGGATAGGGGCTTGGGGGTCTCTGTACACCAGCTCAATTTTACTGTGAACTTAAAAACTGCTCTAAACATAAAGCTAAATAATTGCAAACATATGAAGCAAGTGATAAGACAGTGTATCACTAAGAAACTTTTTTTTTGAAATGTTCACAAATTCATGCTCTTAGTGCTATAAAGACAGTGACATGATTAAGTATTAAGGTTTTCTCAGAAAACTCCATAGGGGAGGCCTTAAAATAATAAGTTTTATCCTTTGCAAAGACAAGAACAGAGAACATTGAAAATACTGATTAGGCAAGAAAAAATCTGTATTTTCAACATCATTTGCAGCCACACCTATCCTGCATCTCATCAGATGAGGTTTCTGCTCCGGTTATTTGGTAGACTAATGCTTAGTGGCCTGAGATAATAAAAGAACCCCTGTAGACATGGTTAGAATCTGTTTTTATGCATATTGGAACTGTGTTTTCTACCATGCTTGACTCAGAAAAAGGAGAGGGACAAATTTTTTGTTTGATTATACCATCATCAGAGAAATACTATTTAGAATTATTTTTTTCAGCTGGACTTACTCATCCCACATTACCAAGTCTGTTTATCAGAGGGCTCCTCAGGGAAATACTCAGTTTTCACATATAACCTTGGCCGAGAGTAAAGGAAGGAAACACCTACATCAAGAGCTGTGGGTTCTCATGCTGAATGACTTAATTCTCATATGAACATCAAGATTACCATCATAATTACAATGGCTGAGGAAGGCTGAAAGTCATTGTAGTTGTTGCTGTTATTACTACTACTACTACTACTACTACTAGTACTACTACTACTAGTACTATTTTTTTAAATTGTGTAGCTGGTTATTATTACTACTACTACTAATAATAATAATAATAATAGTAATTTTTTAAATTGTGTAGCTGGGAATCCTCTCCAGGGAAAGTGGGCATATGAAAGTGTGTGGGAAGGGCTATGGTGGGTTCCCTATTGAGTTCAGGAAAACACAGGGTTCCACTGTGTGCTTAACCACACAAGCTCATTCATTCAATTTCAAGAGCCAAGTAAACAGGTTGACTACCCTACAATTTGACAAATTAAGTGGTTTCCAGATATCAAGAGGAAGCACTTGGGGGAGGATTAGAAGTATTTTTGTTATTGTTGTTATTGTTGTTTTGTTTCCTATTAGGGAAATCTCACAATAACAATGACAATTTAGACTTACACTCTGAAGTTCAATTCTGATTGGACGTTGTTTCAGAACTCTCAACTAATTAGAGCAGACTGGTGGCATTTGTTTTCATTTCAGAATGTTTTCCACAAGTTAGGACCTATCTAGAGCTATGCCTACCAAAAGGAGGCAAGCAAAGTTAAAACCACACTTCAGATACTATTTGAATTAGACATGGGATTTAAGTGGGAGAATCAGATGAGGAAGAGCTAGCTACTGCCATTTGGCTGGCTAAGGGCTGAGGGGTGGGATCTTTCCTGTGCACTGGTTCAACAGCTACACAAAGGCCTCACAAAGAATGACCTTCCCCAAATACATAGAGGCATTTTTATCCAAGGACACATAAGTAGCAGAAACCTACTAGATGTATCTTTCATCCAGATTGAATGAAATTCAGTAAATCTGAATTATTCATTCATTCAAAACTAACTCAGAAAATATTAAACAGGAGGGATATAATGGGTACAGTAAGGACTGCAAAGATCCATAGGAAGGTCACTGTTTCCAAGGAGCTAACAACTTAATGGCAAAGAGAGAGCAGAATATTCACAAAGATGCCTCATAGGGAACTAAACATCCTGATTCTAATAGAACATCAAGAATATCACCACTGTCTGGGAACAGGTATATTTAAGGTCCTTTCTCCCAGTTTTCTTTTTTTCATGTTATACAGCAGGGCATAAATTGGTAGCTTAATAAGCACTTCTGACCACACTGGCACAAAATAGGCCACTCTGTTCCACTGCTTGCCAGGTCAGGCTGTCAGCTGCAGTCCTTCCCAGTAATCACCTGCCGTTTGTTTTGGACAGGTTTCTACCCTAATTGACTTATCTCAGATCCCACCGTTTCCTGTCCCTGTTATCACAAAGGACACAGAAATCTATACCTCTGGCACCTGCACTGTCAACACCAGGTAAACTCCTCATGACATTACAGAGCTGGGTGCTTCTCGGTGGTTCCTACATGGGCAAAATACAGGCTGGATGATTTGACATTTGGATTCCATCCAAGATGAATGGCTGGGACTGTGGGGCTAGATATGCCTTGGCTTGTATGTTAGCTGTGCCATTTATGAGCAGCCTTCTTAACCCTTCTGGGCCTCAGTCTCTTTATCTATAAAATAGAAATCACTCTACTATACAAAGCTAAAGAAAGATTTAACTGAAATAACATATCAAAATGCCTAGACCACAGTATTAAATATGACCAGTGAACGTGATTTCCCTTCTCCCTTCCTGCACTGAAGTAGATTCATTATTTCTCCTATTTGTACTCTAACACAAAGCAGGTTAAAAATGACCCTAGTTAATGATGATGAACATTTTTTAATGTATTTGTTGATTGATTTACATCATCTTCAGAGAGGTGTCTCTTCAGGTCCTTGGCCCATTTATTGATTGAGTTTTGTTTTTTTTTTTTTTTTTTGATGTTTAGCCTTTTGAGTTCTTTATATACCCTAGAGATTAGTGCTTTATCTCATGTGTGAGGTGTAAAGATTTTCTCCCAAGAGGTAGGCTCTCTATTCACCTCACAGATTGTTGATTTTTCTGAGAAGAGATTTCATCTCAGTCCAGTCAGAATGGCAGCAATTATGCATACAACCAATAATAAGTGTTGGTGAGGATGTGGAGAAAAAGGTATATTCATACACTGCTGGTGGGACTGCAAATTGGTGCAGCCAATATGGGAAGCAGTATGAAGATTTCTTGGAAAATTGGGAATGGACCCACCATTTGACCCAGCTATCCCTCTCCTCGGTCTATACCCAAAGGCCTTAAAAACAGCATACTACAGGGACACAACCACATCAATGTTTACAGAAGCACAATTCACAATAACAAAACTGTGTAACTAACCTAGATGCCCTTCAAGAGACAAATGGATAAAAAAAATGGGGCATATATACACAATAGAATATTACTCAGCAATAAAAGAGAATAGAATCATGGCATTTGCAGGTAAACGGATGGAGTTAGAGAAGATAATGCTAAGTGAAGTTAGCCAATCCCAAAAAAACAAATGCCAAATATTTTCTTTGCTATAAGGAGGCTGATTCATAGTGGGATAGGGAGCGGGAACATGGGAGGAATAGATGAACTCTAGATAGGGCAGAGGAGTTGGAGGGGAAGGGTCGGGGCAGGGGTTATTAATGATGGTGGAATGTGATGATCATTGTCATCTAAAGTACAGGTATGAAGATATAAATTGGTGTGAATATACTGTGTATACAACCAGAGATATGAAAAACTGTGCTCTATATGTGTACGAAGAATTGTAATGATTCCACTGTAATACATAAATAAAAAAATAATAATTAATTAATTTTAAAAATGACCCTGGTGCCCCCTTATTACTCTTTTAATTTGCTTAGAAGTAAGCCAAAATACTCTGCCAGCACAAATCTGAACCTATAAAATGCTTAGTGGTTGTAGGATTGTCTAGGAGCAGGTTTGACTCTAATGTAAACAGAATAAGAAAAAGAATTCTGATCCTCTAACTGCTTGAATATGGATTTCAAGATGTCTCCAAGTAGAATGAAAGCTATCCTGACTAAAGCCTGGAGCCCAGGAGGATCCTGATGACATAGAGCGGCAAACTGTCCTTTTGACTTCAGCCCTGAAGTTAGCTAAGTAAGTAAATTGGGGGGGGGGGGCTGTGCCTTGAATTTTCTCGCTGCGTCGCATGGCATTGACTTTACTGAAATTGACAGCAGGCATTTCTAAATAAAGGTCATTGACCTTTTAATCACTTTGTGTGTGGCAACATGATTTTGTTTGGGGCATTTATGTATTTTTCAGTGCATTCTCTGTCATTCTCCCGCTATCATTTTCCATTTCAGGTGCTATTTACAACACCCAGAAGACAAGAAAAAAATCAAGTCCAAGTACATGTGCATGTGGTTATACATATGTACATATCTGGGGTTAGATAGTAACTGTGTAATTATTTAGCCTTAGAAATAATGTAAAGTAGGTAATTATGCTATATTTAAAGAACTTAAATAAAAATAAATTCTGCTTTCCTGGATATATAAATTGTATTAAAAGGCTTTTTATTCAAAGCATGTTCCCAGAATTTAAGAAGATGCCTGGCATACAGGATAACAGAAAAGAAAAAAAAAAAAAAAAAAAACTTTACCAAAAATAAATAAATCTGTTAAAAATCTTGCTTGAATGATACAAAAAGATAAACTCTGCAAATAAGAAAGTTCCTAAGTTGTGAAAAAGGTAAGAGGCAGAACCAGTAATTAAGTTCAGGTCAGTACATTCATAGTTTCTACTAACCATTTTACAAAAATATCATAATGATCCAGGTGACTATCATTACTCCTATTCACAAGTGAAATAACCAAAAGACTTGAATGAAGCCATCAGGTCCAGGTCATTGAACAAGACGCGGTGATTAAGAATTATAATGTACAGACCAGGATGCATTTATTTTTGTCTTTTTAATTCTAATACTTCTGGAAGCTGCAGTTGGGTCCCTGGTGAAGAGTTATTAGAAAGGAACTATTTAGGAGAAAAACATGGTGCCCCCTAGCCAGACCCAGTGACTGTGCCATGTTTCTCAGCCGTGCTCACCATTCAGACACACGCTACTAAATATTTCAAGCAGCACAGACAGAAAGCAAAGCAGAACAGCTTTCCTGCAGCAGACCCCAAAGACAATGTATTATCCAATTCAATAAGCCTTTGTAAGAGTGGCATTTTCACCCATAAAGCAAATAATACAAGGAAACCCAGTTACATCGACAAAATATTGCTCATTAGATAAAGTTACAACTAGAAAGATAATTATTTGAATACACATTTTAAGTTGGTTATTTTTACCTCTGCCTAATCTAATAATGCCATTCACAAATTTAGTTATAAGCTGAGGACCATTCCATTATAACTACAATATTTCTTTCTCCTTTTTCTTTCTTTTTCTTTTTTTTTTTTTTTTTTTTGGTTTACATAGATGGAAGGATATTTTAATTTCCTTGTTTGACCACTTAAAAAAGTTTTTGGAATGCTCCATAACTTATGTGAAAAGACATACATCTCTAAAATATAACATGTTAATTTATCGATCACTCACCTAAACCAGACTTTTTTAATCGTTTTAAGTGTTGATTTGTTTGTTTTCCAGTGGGAGATTTTTGCCCATGTTTCATTTCTTTATCTGAACTGTCTGCTTCACCATTTTTAGATTCAGATCCTAAAAAAAGGAAATAGTTATTATGCCATTATCTTCCTCTTGCTGTCCTTGAAAAGAAGAATCTAAAATTGTTTTAGGAACCATAGATACAATCTTTCTTTCTAAGAGTTAATATAGTACCTTTGGCCACAATCTGATTCCCTTACTGGATAGAGAGAGAAAAGCCCAATAAATCAATCAAACAGGACCAAAAGCAAGAACAGATGGCTTAATAGCAGAAATCAAAAACTCAGTTACTGATCTGATAGCTTTTAAAATAGTCTAATCTTTTGTAAAAATCCATGAATAATCTTGAACAGTACGATGCCAGTGAGAGATGAGACAAAACAGAGACAGAATGATGAGGGAAGAGGGGATTCCTGGAGAAAAAGAGAGATCAGACCTTTATGAATAACTTTATGTTGAAGCAGGGACAGAAAATGCAAACATTAATAGGATAATAAATACAATGGTATACAGCTGAGAAAATGACAAGAGGTAAATTGGAAGGAAAGGTCAGGGCTGCACCGAGGTACGAAGAATGTTACTAGAACACAAAACTAATAAAGGATTCCAGATTTTGCAGGAGAGGATTGAAAAACAAAATCACACTCATGGCAGAACTGCTTTTGCTAGTGTTTCAAATAAGCATGTGCTTCACCATTAAAGTTCAGCAGTCAAAAGCCAAAGCAGCAACAAAATCCACCTAGATTCACCAGTTATTTCCTCACACCTACTGACAATAGCAAATGAAGTCATTTCATGATGACTTCATTTCTTATTTTTTTTTAAACTGAGTAGGACTCTATATTTTTGAATCACTGCAGAGTCAAAGATATGAAAAAAAAATAAACCAAACCTCAAGTGGAAGGAAGTTAAAAAAAAAAATCATGACATCT
This sequence comes from Urocitellus parryii, assembly GCF_045843805.1. Lineage (NCBI taxonomy): Eukaryota > Metazoa > Chordata > Mammalia > Rodentia > Sciuridae > Urocitellus > Urocitellus parryii. The sequence continues at coordinate 37,833,484 of NC_135543.1, forward strand.
CTCTCAGTGAGAAAGTCTCCTCTGAGAAGAAACTGGCCAAGCATACAATATTGTAGCTCTTTACCTGAAGGCGGATCCGACTGCTCATCAGACACCTTTAATGGTGTCAAAACAACACGAGGAACAGTCTTGTTTACCATCATTGAGACTCCATTTCTTCTTTTCTGCTGCTGCCTCAAAGCCTATAAAACATGATAATAAAATATAACATAAAAATGTAGCCAAAATGATTCCTCATAATTGAATTAAATGATCCACTTGCCCATCATTAGCTCAAACCTCTTATGAGACTTACATTCCACAGAGCCCCTAATTTGTCAGGATTCTTAATAGACACCTTCATATAATTTTCCCTCAAAAGCATAAAATTGGGCTGTGGCAAAGGGTATAAACCTGAGACCATTTCAGTATAATTCTGACAATAAAGCAGTACTTAACGGTTTGTTCTACCTTAGCAGTGTGGCTTGAGAGCCCATGGAATTTGAAACTGTGACTCCCACGTAAAATAAATGTAAAATAAATATTTCAAAACCAGGATAAAAATATATGTGTCTGCACTCCTCTTGCAGGTGCGTCGTCTCCAGTGCACGGCTCAATCAGTTAACACCGAGTGTCATCAGTATGTACAGCATGTAAGAACTACAGTATTGATGCATTCACTCAGCCGTGGGGAGCGCTGCACAAAATCACTGAACATGGCAGGAATCATTTATTTCTGTGAAGGGAATCAGTCCTAATCTTGGAAACCTTGCAGCATTTGGCTTCTGTCTGCTTGACTTTGGGCATTAACCTTCAGAACACGAACAGGACGGGGTTCTGGCAAATCCAGGGGAAAAAAAAAAGATATGAGAATAAATCTGTCCAAATGGGAGTGCTTTGTGTTTCCTAAATGATCGACCATGGTGATGATAATGTAATAAAAGACATTTAAAAGTTTTGAAATACAGCTTTATCTAACTGATCGCTTTATGCAGAAAATTACCTGTAATAAAAAAAAGGGGGGGAGGGTGTCTTAAGCACATGAAGTGGAAGAAACATTAAATTCACAGTTAACAGGAATGCTAAGACTCCTCGAAAGGTTAAAAGGCTGGCCACAGACGGTATGAAGCCTTTTTATTCCTGATTTCTGTGCAATTTCTACCAATTTTACAGCATCTCAGTTACTTGATTAATGATCTCTGACTAACAGTTGTCAGAATTTCCTGAAATACTGCATCGACTGTATATTCCCTTGCTGTCAAAAACGATGTCAGGTTATTTGCTCAGGGTATTAGCTAAATGTTCAACTTGTTGACCATAAGATTTAGCAATCAAGTAATTACAGAACTGAAAACTTAAATGCCACATAAATGAGAGAAGGCAAATTCAGACAAGAGTTAAAGCCAGATGAGAAAGAAAGGCTGGGGCAATCTATCATAAATGACGCAGATACTGATGATTACACAAGACATGTTCCCTTTGATTCTCATGCTTACAGAGCTTTTAAAAAGTATCAGGCGCTGTGGGGGGACAAGAGCTATAAAGATTAATAAGATGCTATCCTTCTCACCTTTAGCCTGCTGTCAATAATATGGCAAATGAGAGCATATGTGCTATAAAATATTTAAGACATTTACTCTTTCTTCCAAGGAGTATACATAATTGCACATAAATTGTGCACATACTTGCATAAATCTCTCTAGCCCTGTTTAAGAACTCAAAGCACTTTATATACATTAACCTAACAATCCAATAATGTAACCAAATGAGGTAACATGGTGATTTAAATTATAATTAATTCCACCTTTGTTCACAATGTAAGACTTCACAAAAGTACAAACAGGAGTAAATTTTTAGAAGTTATGCATTACAGATTATTCAACTATTTCTCCTGGCAAAATATTATGCCCTAAAAAATATTCAGTGTGCATGTGTGTATGTGTGTATATATACATGTGAAGTCACAGAATTTATTTTAGATAAATTTTGAAAAAATGAGAGAAACAAACTAAAGGTCTAGAATCTACAATCAAATATCAAAGATGGGCTGGGCATAGTGGTGCAGGCCTATAATCCCAGCAGCTAGGGAGGCTGAGACAGGAGGATCTCAAGTTCAAAGCCAGCCTCAGCAAAAAATGAGGTGCTAAGTAACTCAGTGAGACCCTATCTCTAAAAAAAATACAAAATAGGGCTGGGGACGTGGCTCAGCACTCCAGTGTCCCTGATTTCAATTCCTAGTAACCCTCCCCCAAGAAAAAAAATCAAAGATGATATGCCTTTTTGAAGGATTTGTGGTAAATAATAAATGAAATAATGAAAATTCAGACTCAATTTCTAGAGCTGAAAGGACTCTAATATAAAAAACTTAGCAGAAATAAATCATGATAGAAAAAAATTTAAAAAGAATAAAAAAAAGGAAAAATTTTAAATTTTAAGGTCTGACAGGATAAAAGAAATTGCTAACCATTGCCCATTTGCATGATTTGTTTTCTGAATATGTACTTCATACTTAGAAAATTCAAGCAATAGTTCTCAACACAATATTTTTTTAAAAAATTCTGTCATGCAACACCAATTGCTTATATGGACAAAAACCAAATGACCATCATGTAACAAAAATTAGTATTCTAAATATATTAAAGTATTCATGCATATTTTTGTTTTATCTCTGACAAATAAACATTAAATTTATTATTCCTAAATGATATTTGTAGGGGCTTAAATAAGCGGAAGCTCAGAAGTGTCTCTTATTCTGACACTAGTGACAACAGTAAAGCACAGGCAGTCAGCAAACTCAGGCAGGTCAGAGCTCAGTCATCAGAATAGGAAAGGGGCATCTTCATTTTGCATTCTAGACTTACAGTCATGTTAGAGTGAATCTGTGGTCATTTTTAGGAGTCTAGCTCACTTTCCTGGAAGCAAGATTCACTTGACATGCCAAGATTCACTTGGGCATGGTGGTGCAGGCCTATAATCCCAGCAGCTAGGGAGGCTGAGACAGGAGGATCTCAAGTTCAAAGCCAGCCTCAGCAAAAAGTGAGGCACTAAGTAACTCAGTGAGACCCTATCTTTAAATAAAATACAAAATAGGGCTGTGGATGTGGCTCAGAAGTTCCTTCCAAGCATATCAGAATATTGACTGAGGGAGAAAACCAAGGTCACCTCCATTGAGATGCCTGGGACCTTCTGGGTGACCCTTCTCAAGAACACTCGAACACTTCTGTCTACGAGGCTCCTGGTCTCTTGTAGTGGAGTGTGCATCCTCCAAGTAAAGACCACTGGCTGTGTAGAGGCTTCTTGGTTTTTTTTTTTTTTTAATATAATGTAACTATGCTTTCAACTTCATGCACATCAACTACTCAAACATGCTGCATATCTCTTTTTCAAAATCATCTAAAAAATCATGGAATCCCTTTGGGGCCATGGTGACCTGCAGGTGAGAACGGAAGAGACTGCAGTGGGCAAGAACACCCCACCACCCCCATCAGAATGAGCTGTTGCTGTCTAGATTTTTAGATGAGCTTTCCTGTTTTGAAATCATGTTATCAGACAAACACAGATAACTATGGGCCCAATTCAGTCTAAGGGCAGCCACTTTTAATTTCTACTAAATACCATTCCCCACCATCAAAATAAACAAGTTTGCACAATGTAAGTGTTAAACTACCAAGTATGGGTACTGGCTAATATAGGTCTTCTACGGTGCTGATCTGCAGAGAAACTGGGGACTCAGCAGAACTCTTTTTTTCATTTGTTGGTGGACCTTTATTTTATTTATTGATATGTGGTGCTGAGAACTGAACTCAGTGCCACACACATGCTAGGCAAGCGTGCTACCATTGAGCTGCAACACCAACCCCTGCAGAGCTCTCTTAATGGCTGTGTGGTACAATGGTTACAAGGTTACAGAGGCAAATAAAGGCTTAACTAACTAGCTTTATAATACTGGGTAACTGAGTTGGACAAATGTCCCTAAAAACCCTTGACAAAAGTGTGGGCAAGATGCTTCAAACAAGAAAGCTACAGAATAGTATTTTGGCACAATTTATAGCACAAAGTAAATACTCAATATATGCTGTTTTGACATTTCTATAATTTATCCATGTTACAAAAATAAAATGATTTTTTGAGGATTTATTCTGCTGAACTACCATGGAAGCACTGCTGATTCATGGTACTGAACATAACAAAATTTTATTTTAATTATTTTATATTTTCATGAAGGACTGACAAGGAAATGCATAAAATAAGCAAAATAATTTCACAAACACACACACACACACACACACACACACACACACACCAGTACTAAGAATATTATGCCATTAAAAGTAAAGATAGTGGAGTGGGGTGTGGGAACAGGTGAACTAACCTGGATTAGGAGGTCAGAAGAGGCCATGCTGGTGGTGACAAAGATAATGAGACCCCAGCAACAAGAAGAACCCAGTCATATGAACATTGTGACATCTGTCATCAGTAAATAAAGCAATGACCAAACCCCTAGCAGGACAGGTCTTTGGTGGTTCAGGGAATGAAATGAAAACCAGGGTGGCTGTGAACGAGGACTAGGAAATGTACAGAGATGGTGAAGAACTACTCTCAAGATGGCTGCCCAGATGTCCCAGAACAGTGGACATAGGTTCCTTGCAAAGACAGCCCTGTGAATCTGGTCCTTTCCCCACAGCTTGACATCACCGTATTTGCCCTTCTGCCCAAAGATGGAGACTAGGCACAGAAAACAGGAAGCCTGGGCTATCTTCCAACAAACACCTGCTATTTGCCTTTATTCGTTTACTTGTTTTATTTATATGCAAAGGCTGTATTGTATGAAATGCATGGCATCTCACACATCAGACAAGTGTCTTAGTAATTCTCGATCATTTTGAGCTGTCCCTTCTATATCAGGCACACGTATACCCTTTACATTAGCTCTTCTCTCTGGTTGATACACTCTTCCCTCAGAAACCTGGGCAGCTCATTTCCTCACATACTTGAAGGCTCTGCTCAGAACACATTCCCACTGTATCTCCATCTCCACCACCGACTGTGCTTTATTTTTTCCCAAGGACATATCACCTTGTAGTACACTGTAAAACATCATTTTCCCCATCCTGGAAGGTAGACCCTACAAAAGACACGGATTTCTTTGCTTTTTTTCACTGACATGCACCAAATATATAGAAGAATGCCTGCAATGTATTAGGTGCTCAGTAAACATTTACTGAATTGAAGTGAAAATTCTCAAAAATAAGTTTATCAAAATAAAAAAACCCTCATTTATCTCTCGAAAATCCATAAGTGCTTTATCTACAAGACTGAAATCAGGGCTGAGGATGTGGCTCAAGCGGTAGCGCGCTCGCCTGGCATGCATGCAGCCCAGGTTCGATCCTCAGCACCACATACCAAAAAAGATGTTGTGTCCGCCAAGAACTAAAAAATAAATATTAAAATTCTCTCTCTCTCTCTCTCTCTCTCTCTCTTAAAAATAAATTTAAAAAAAAGACTGAAATCAGCATGGAATAATCAACAATTAACTTTTTTCTTCTAATATTCTGTTCAAAATACTCTGACCAATTCTATGGCCCATTCCTGAAGAATCTTTTATGTAAAATGTATAGTTTCTTGCATCACCTTTGAGTATTTCTACAGTCTCATTTTCAAGTCTGAAAAGATGGAGTCAAATAAAAAGCTTCCCTCTCCGCTCCCTAGGCTATGCCTATACCTCAGATCAGAAACTTTCTTAGGAAAGACATTCCTGATTTTTCTCACCCCCCATTTCCTCCTCTTTTCTTTCTAGGTTCCCCACACACCAGCACTGAGAATGAGGAGTAAAAATAAAGATAAATTTGTTTTAACCAGTACCATCATACTTGTGGCATCTGAACCTTCAGGGAGGCAAGTGGCCTCCTGTGAGATTCTTAGGGCTGCACTAGTGGGGACTTCTTCACGGGGAGCAATTGAAACTACATTCCACCTGGACATCAACCATGCACCCTATGATCCACCTCCAGGACTCCCCTAAACATAAGACCTAGACACCCGGGCTCTTCTATCTAGAGAGGCAGGCTTCCTGGGCAAGGTCTTAACAAACCCACCACAGCTGTCTAACTGTTCAGCACCCACTCAGGCCATAAGCACACTCAGTATCCTTGCTCCACTGCATACAATATATCTTGATTCCTTCTGCTCAATCATTATGGTAAGCCCTCTGCCTGCAGAATTCTCCAAGTCTCATAATGCTTCAAAATATAAGAATACAAGATATGGAATATTCCCTCCCCCTCCCTAACACCTCCCTCCACCGTGTGTGTGCGTGTGTGCGTATGTGTGTGTGCGCGCGCACACACACACACACACACACACACACACCAGTAATCAGTCTTGAGCTATTTTTCATATAGCTGTTGGGGGATGATCAATAGACCATCTGGCCTCTCTAAGTTTTCTGGGGCTGTGTCTAGCACTTCTCTTCAAAATAAGGAATATTTGTATCACATTTTCAGCTCTGAGTTTCTACAAAAATTCCAAGAAAGATAATTCTATTACATATTATGTTACAAATGTATGTTACATATTTAGATAATTTAAAATTATCTAAATACAAGTGTTCCATGGTCTGAAAAGTATAAGTCCACAGAAGAGATCAAGAAAATAGGACTAGAAGGGCTAGCTGTGGAGAGGTGCCCTGTATAAGGGCACCTTAAAAGAGGGTTTTGTTGCTTTCTGTTGTGCCATCTTTGGGAGCTGGGGTCTTTTCTATTCCATACCAGGCCTCATCAGGTAGCCCTGATCATTAGTCTATAACATGGATTTGACATCAATATTATATAGTCAGTCTTACTATTTCAGCCAACATTCATTTCACGGGTATAATATCAATAAGGTACCTCCAACAGCCTTAGTTGTAATTTGCTATGCTAATGGTTATCTTATTGATCAATTTTATATCCTATCATTTTAAACCCAGAAAGCAGCAATATTATACCAAATACATAATATTATACCAAATACATAAGCAGACAGCAAGTATAAATGCAGTCTACCATTCAAGCTGGTCACATTATAATGTTCTACTACTCAAACTAGGTAAAGTGAAATTTCTGTATCCATGACGTTATCAGGAGGACTATAATTAGACTTACCAAGCTTGATACTTCTAGGTACTACTCAATGAGAAAGAGGTTTCCAGGCTTAAGCTTGAAAAAACATGTACATTAAACTTTACAATTACTGGAAACAAATGTAAGAAGCTAAATCAGTCTAGAAAAATAAAGATTATATCACACATTAATTCAATTCTGGCTTTAAGTGAAAGGAAAGAAATCAAAAGATGCTGACCAAACTGCCTCTCTTGAGAGACACACCACAATGTTTTCTTGTTTAAAAAAAAAAAGGTGGAGGGGAGAGACCCTTAAACAAATATTTCATTTTTACACAGAAATCTTATGAGATAATTCAGAAAAAAAAGAAAAGAAAGAGAGGGAAAAAAAGAAAAGAAACCATTCTAGTGTTTTTCCTAATGGAAAAATAAAATGGGGAATCAGAAATTTTTGTGTTAACTGGGAATTTTAAATTAATGCTTGCTTTATTTTAGTGGAGAAACATCATCAACAAAGTGACTTAAGAATACACTGAATGCAATTAGCCCTCACCAACAATCTGAAAACATCACACGCTTCAAATGCTAACACTTAAATAATCAGAGATACATACACAGAACACAGCTGGCTGAGTCAGGTACAACACACACTCTTGCCAGTCTGTTAAATGCTGACATCCGTGTTCGGAAACCACTATGGCACGCCACAACCTTGGGCATTCATAGTCCTGGTCAAACATATGAACCTAAAGAAGCAAAGCACTAAGAAACTACCTGCCTTGCATTATCAAGAAGGAAAAGGACCTGCACTTTTGTGAATAAATTCTCCCACTCTAAATACATAGTGAAGAAAGTGCAAAGAAGCACCAGAGACAATGTGAAAAGGTGGCATCCACCTGTACCCCACCACTGCGGCAGAGCTCACCCTCCTTTTTTCATCTTCTTTGTCTGCTTAAAAACTTCCAAAACTTAATCTTTCTTAAATATCTATCTTTAAAATCCAAAATCTAGCCGTTTTATGCTTTTTTAGGATCATGACATCTAAAATACCAAAGCGGAAAGAAGACAGGGAACAAGATAATAATCAACCTGCTACTCTCCAGTCTTCTGCGTATGTGTATGCAGAAAGAAACCCACTGGAATAACAATGTATTATTCATGGAATTATGCTCAACATGTGGTATTAAGTAATGTTCTGATGATCAGAAAGTAAAATGGAACCAATAATTTGGGAGCAATGAGAATATTCCATGTAAAGAGTCAGGGCATTAGAATTAGCATGCTGCCCAACCTGTACCTACAATGCAATCAACAATGCAGGGATGTCAAAGAACCCACTTGCTAGCATGCTTTAGGTGGGAGAAAGATTAAGAACTATGGGGCTAGGAAATTATTACTAGCTTATTTTGTAAGGAGGTTTAAGTTATTATTTTTTTTTTTTTGCTATACTTATGATGCTAAAAGTTCCTAGGTTCTTAAGGGATTTTTGTTCTTGTTCTCACCTACTTTTTCCTAAAAATCTACATCAGCAAAGCTATAGATGGATAACTAAAGACCTACTGAATCAGGATATATTTCTAATAAAATATTATTGACTTATATATTTGATTGTAGGCTATTAATATACACTGGTCCTAAACGTGAGCAGTCTGTTTAGAGATGGTATTCTAAAGGACTATATTGTATTGCTGTCTTGATGCTATACAAATAGTCAAGTATATAAATTTCTTTGAATTGTGCCAAAAACTTGATCTGCCCTACTTAAATTCTATGTGCTGAAAGGAGTACTGGTGAATAGGGTAGAATATGAAACTATAATTCTGGATGCAAATATCATTTCCAATATTCAACTGCTGGGTGATCTGGGACAAATTATCTAACTTCTCTGGGCCTTAGTTTCCTTATTGGAAAAACAGGGATAAGAGTACACACTTCAAAAGAATTCATATAAGGATTAAGTGTACATGCAAAAATAAAGGCATAATGAAATCATCAGCTAATGTAATTATCATTAAGGTCATTCAACTAATGAACTTTGTTTGATAACGACTTGTGCTTATATACAGACACACAAACCATATATTCCTAAGCACAAAGCATGCATATTGACATATATGTATATATTTGTATAATACACTTTACAAAATATTATAGATGGTCACAGTCATTCAACTATCAGAAAGAAAAGAAAGCTGCAATCTTGCTGTGGCTGTTACAAATTAAAATGCCATATGTTCAGTCAATTTTTGAAATGCTGTCTTTAAAAATTCAGCAATTACAGGGAATCTGGGCAAAATTCTGCAAGGACAGCTTTTCTTCTAAATGTATTTCCAATATGAATTTGATTATTAATCAAACATTAGCATATCTGCTACATATTGAGGCATATTCTCTTGCTAATTTGCTACATGGTTATAAAATAGAAGTTTTAAGAAATGAATAAATAACTTTTCTAGGGCATCAAGAAGCCTACAGGACAAGCAAGCAAGTGACCCTTCTCACGAACATGCTCCATAACAAAACAAAACACTGCTAACCCAAAGTTTTATAACACTTTAGGACTTATAAAAAAATGTTCAAATAATATAAAACTGAAACAAAGAAAATAAAAAATAATGACACATAACAGTACAGACCTGAATCTTTATTTTCCCATCCACATACTAGAAGATTTCACGGTGTGCACATTTTCCAAATCACTGCACTTCACAAGTGTGAGTTTCATTTATGTTCCCATTCCATTTCTGTTCCTGTTTCTTATATGTCATGGATACAAGTATCCAGTTTTGTATCCTTTGCTCCATCCTGCTTGATATTTTATTATTACCTACATCTTATTTGCCACCTGAATAAGCATTTGCTCAGATTTCCCTGTCTACTTCATCCTTTATTTCACCAATTAATTTCAACAGTAATTATAGTTTTGTTCTCTGGTCTCTAAAATGTTCCCAAAAAAGCCATGAGGGACTGGGATTGTGGCTCAGCAGTAGAGCACTTGCTTAGCATGTGCGAGACCCTGAGTTCAATCCTGAGGACCACATAAATAAATAAAATAAAGGCATTGTGTCGAACTACAACTTATTTGAAAACAAACAAACAAAAAAACATAATATTAATGGAAAGCTGCCCCAAAGATATGTGCAGGATGAAATACTATTATTACCTAAAAGATAATATTAAGAATAGGAATGTTGCAATTTCAATAGTTAATTCAGAATGAAAGGTAATATACTTCTCTCCAAAAATCTTAAGGTTTTTTGTTTTTTTTTCTATGCTTGCTTATCTACTACAGCGGAGAAGGGGGGTGAGAACATTCCAAGTCTAAGAGGTTGGGTGTGAGCATTAAGAAGTTTTAGAGGTTGGTGAGGCTTGTTTCTTTAATCAGCTTTATTTTAGAATACATGGTTTCTCTTTCTTTACTCATATTACCAGAATGATACCTTTATTTATGTCCTGGTTAGAGTGAACAGATTAAGGGATATTGGGACAGAATTCTGATCAAAAGGAAGTTGTAAGAGGAAAGCAATTGAACAGGAGCAAAGCAGGCCTTCCACTCACTGCTAGGATGATTAATATATCCTCATGTGATGGACCCATCTAACCACAGCATCTCTTCTTTTTCTTCAAACAATTCAGCACTTGCTGGAGTGACAGCAGTAGCTAAGGCTTCCTGAGTGATCACTATGGCCCAGACATGTCCATGTGCTTCCAATGCATCACCCCAGTTAACTCTCAGATCAACCCCGTATACTATCATGTCCACATTTTCTAGAGAATTGCCTTTGAGAATCAGAGAGGAAAAGCAGCTTATCTAGATTCACAGCAAGGATAACAATGATCCAACCGAGGTATATCAGTGCCCAGAGCCAACCTTAAAACTGTTACCTCTCACCACCACCTCAACATAAAGCCATGTGACACGAAAGTGCATGTGACATTAGCATGAGACCATGTAACTTCATACAGCATCCAACACCGCATATTGGGTAGATATTTGTAACAATAATGAAAAAGAAAATTATCATTTATTTTTATATAACAGATAAGCACAATGAGTCATAGAGATATTATTTTCAAATTATGCAATATATTTATGAACCCAACTGGTTTATATGAACCCAACTGGTTTACAAACACCAACAAAAATCTTAACACAAGTTTTTTTTGTGTGTGTTTCCAAGAACATTCCTCCTCTATGTCAGACTTGAGTCCTCAGCCAAGTCTCTCCTACTTTTTAGTGTGGACTAAAATGATTATATTAAATATTATGCAAGGAGTTGAACTCAGAATGTCTGTTGCTTTCTGATGGTTTGGTTCTTATTTATTTTACCTGATCAGCAGAACACATTACCTTAGGTAGGCAGAACGGAAGGAAGAGGACAGATGGCAGCTCTCTTACCTGCTTGAGCGCCTTTTTGGTATGCTGCTGAAAGGAAGACACTAGCTTGCCCTGCACTGCTGTGTTCGTGAGGCTTGAATCTCGAGTGGAAGATGCTTCGTCAGGTACCTGCTTCGCACAAACTAGAAACAGAGAGAGAGAATGATATTACTAATTTGAATTCCTTTTTTTACCTCCACTGTAATTAACTCACTTGGAGTTTTTTCTCCAATTGAAAATGGATACTTAAAATAAAGCAAAATAGCACAGTAAAAAAGAAAAGTTATCTAGACTCGAAGAGAAGGGATCATTTAACAAATGTGTGGCCACAGTTCAATTTAACCTCTTTGGGCCTCCATGTTGCCTTACCCACTAATGGATGATAATTTTTATGTCACAGAGCTATTGTATGGACATAACAAACAGAACAATACCTGTCTCTGAAGTTGTAGTTTGGAGTCAGTAGACACTATCTGAATCTGAATATGGCAACTGAACGATGCACAAACTGAAGAAAACTATCTACATGAGCAAAAATGTTTTAAATCCACCCAGCTTCATAGATATAATGTTTCCTCTATTTAACGACCCTTCTTCTGCAGAATCTATGACCTGCTGCGACTTATTTCTCTTCTCCTATGGGACAAGACATGTAGAATGGAGGGGGAAAAATGAAATCTTGAGATACTTGTTTTCAAATCAAGACCAATTGTTTTTTAAGAAATGGTGCTGTCTACCGATTGCAATGTAATCTGCCGATTTTTACCAGAGTCAGATTTTCCCTTGGCCTGTTGTACAGCAGTCCAGTACATTCTCCCAAAAGACCACTTTTTAGGAGAACTGATGTCTAGACATGGGTGACTAAGGAGCTTATCTGGAAGCTAGAACTCTTCCTTCAGTCCTGCCCCAACAGACAGACAAGGTTTAACACCTGCCATGATCTTGGCAGGAGCACTGACACAGGTCTTTTTCTGTGTATACTGGAAGAAAGGGAGGCATTTGGAGAATGGAAGTAAGGAAGTACTATGATTAGTAGTAGCAGAATGAAGGCATATGTCAAAGGCAGGAGGCAAGAGGAAGTTAGATAGAAGAAAATAACTTGAGAACATATTGTAAATGCACAAAACATGACTTTTTAAGGGCACAGGGTAAACAGTATGTCAAGAAAACTTTCCAAGTAATGGTAACATGGGGGATTCTGAACAGGGTTTTAAAGGTACGTAGAGGAGTAAAGACTATTATACTTATCAATCCCCAGCACCAATAATAATAATAATAATAATAATTGTAGTAAAAAATTGAAGCTATGCACATACATAGTGCTGAGAAGAGTCAAGTTTCTTTCTACAGACTCTAGCAAATCTTGCCTATGAATGTACATGTGGCTCATGAGAAGAGAATTTGGGGAAATCAAGCATTAATCAAGCTTTGTTTTAATTCAGAAAGCAATCAGGAAGCCAGCCATATGAATGAGTTTAGGAAAAATGGTTGTTAATTATTAATCTAGGCACTTTACATATGTGATCTCATTTAATTCATACAGCTTGCTTGCAAGACAAATGGGTATTATGTTCATGTGGAAGAGAGAAAGCCAGAGCTCAGAAAGGCCAATAAGTCACCCATGGTCACACAGGCAATGACACAGCAGTGCTGGATCCAAGGCAAGCCCGGTCTAGTTCTGGAGCCCAGGATTATTCCATGTAAACTAGTTGGCTTCGAAAGCCAAAATCAGATGCAGGAAATTCCACGTCTAAAGAAATATAACTGAACTGCATGATGTTGCAAATGCTAAAACAGAAAGTTTCAGAAAGGGAACAAGTCATTTAGCCCCTGGCATTAAAAAATTAAGAATTGTAGGTTTAAATATAATTGTATGATTTCAAAACATCTGCACATATAGTGACAGAAGTCCTTAAATTAAAGATCTAGTGATTTTTTTCTACTTGATACATTATGACATTTTTCATTAAGATGGTGTAAATGTTCTATTTTAGAACATTTTTAAACACTGTTTGCAAAAAACATATATGGTTTCTAACATCTCTCCTTGAAATTATTACTCATTTGTAATACTTTGCTGAAGCTTACTTACCAAAAAATATTAGAAATAATCATCAATTTATACTCTAAAGAAAAATCTACTGTGTGTGTGTGTGTGTGTGTGTACTGGTTTATACAGATGGTCTTTTCAATGTGTTGAAGTCTCTATGAAGTGTGACAAATCAGGGAAGTGATAGAAAAGTGGCAGACAGGATACGTAATCCCAAGTAGACAGACTGAAATGGATATAATGTAAAAATAAAGGGTGCATTAGCAAATATATTTTATTACTTTCACATTCTTAGAAGCACTTGCACCTAGAAAACTGAACACTTACTGATTAGAAAGGAGAACCAAATGCAATCCATGGGTATTAAGGAATTTATGGAAAATATGAGAATGTTCCTGCATGCTGGACCTCTAAATTCAAATTTACTACCAATTTACTTGGGAAATGCTTTTATTCATGTCTTTCAAAGGTAAACTACAGTACAGCAGGATCAAATAACAACAAACTCTGTCTATACAATTAAAGCCTTTGTGTCCCTCCTATTTTCTGACTGCTAACTAAGCGGTGCACAATCGACTCTCCTGAGGATAACACTAGCTCACCATTTTGCTCTATTTCTCTCTCATCTAGGAAACCATCCAATATTGGGAAACCACATGATTTAAATTTATGATGACACTGTGTTCACAGTGATTCATATACATTTTTATACACTGTTTCCAAAAGAAAGATTCTGTTCAATTTGGAGCCCAGAACTTTATAGGGAAGCCAGGACAATGGAGTTAATGTCCAGCCTTAATGAATACTGTGAACCTAGTTCTCAAAATGATTCATCTTCCTCTACCCAACTCTATTTGCTTTATCTTACATTCCATTCCAGACTCAATGAAGCACTATGAATATTCCTGTATTAAGTAGCCATTTTTCTCCCTGATGGCTCTTTCTGGAACTTGGTCCTCACACATTTCTCTGGGTCAAACCATTTTTCCCCTAATTATTTTCTTCTGATAGAATGATTATAGAATCTTAAAGAAAAGTACAATGTTATCAAAAAGTACAATATATACATGATTCTTTCCTTTGGGTTAAAATTTAAACTTCTAAGGAAAAAAAATCAAAAAAGAAAATTACTGATGGGGTACCCACATAATTCATCCACAAGCTCCAAGAAGGAGGTGTGTATGTGTTCTTTTAAGTAATGACAAATACAGACTCTTATCATGAATATATGAATCACTGGGTAATCGAACTGTACAAGGTAACACAGTTTCATTCTCTGACAAAACACAGGGTTTTCAGCCTTTTTTAAAAATTTATTTTTGAAGCTTTCTTAATAATAGATGGGATAAATAACTAAGGGCCTATTCCAAACAGTTCCCTGAAAATTTATCTGAAGGACTCAGTGTAGCCTCTGAAATTCAAGCCAAAGAAAAATTAATGCTAAAGGAAGGATCAAGGAAAATCCCCTGTAAGTAAAACTACAACAGGAGCCAGGAAACTGAAGAATTAGGACAGATGTTTTATCCAATAAATATCAAACACTGACATGCAGTTTAGAAACGGATATCTTCTTGGCATTCAGGACAGAATGGGAGCTATTTTTTTCTAATTGGCAATTGGCATGATCACAAAACTACTGCCAGAACTTTATACCTCGAAACCCCAAAAGACAGCCTGCCCTTTCCATAGGTGTACAAACTGCAGATGAAGAAACAAAAATAACACTGATTTTCCCTGGAACTTATATTCCTCAACACCTTTTAAAAAAAAAATGTGTAGAAATAGTATTTCTGTCTATATTTTGCTTGCCTCCCAAAATTAGGTGAGCAAAACACATAGTTAACGCCAATCTTCTGATATTAGACCAGCCTATCATCTACCTCACACTCCCCCAAATCTCCAAAATAACCTGTTTACAAGATCCAGGAGCAAAGACAGGTGGATGTAACCCATGTAACCCATGTAACCATGAGGCAGCTTTAAAGCCCAGGGACACGGATGACTAGATTCTAGCAAAACTGTGGGTTTATTTCTTTTTTCTTCAGCATCCCCAAGTTGTCATCTTGTCTCTTTTTCACTTAGCACTCAATTTGAGCATGCAATTGAACTACAAAATGTGGATTGGGACCCATGTTTAAAGTTGCATGTTGGACAGAGGATAGGATACAGGTGGTATCCCCTCCTAATCTCACTACTAACCCACTGACTGGTGTGCAAGAGGACACCCACAATTCTAACTTTGACCTTTAACTCAAGACACACACACAC
This sequence comes from Urocitellus parryii, assembly GCF_045843805.1. Lineage (NCBI taxonomy): Eukaryota > Metazoa > Chordata > Mammalia > Rodentia > Sciuridae > Urocitellus > Urocitellus parryii. The sequence goes on from NC_135543.1 coordinate 37,849,258, forward strand.
AAAGGGAGAAATCAGAACATAAACTTGCTCTGCCACTACTTCTATTCTCATATCTTCCTGATTTCCCACTATCTCTGATCCATTTACCTGCTATGTTTATGCATTGGCTCTGATGATCCCTCCTCTAGATTCTCCTCCCCTTTACCTAGCAAACTCATCTGGGCAAATCAAACTTCAAAGAGCTTCCCACAAAGCTTCCTAGAGTATGAATGAGGCCAACTTGCTTCTCCTCTGACCATGCTTCCTTGGAACCTAGTGGATGAATTCTTGACATTCCCTGCAGAACTGGGACCTGTGTCCCCTGGCTCAGCAACTCAGGGACTGAGAATCCCTGCAATACTGGGATCTGCGCAAATATGGGCTCAGAGCAGGCAAACTATAAATGTTATTAAACTAAAATTTTTAATTTGATTTTCATTAAATTTGTTTAAAGAATCCATTGTTGAAGCTAACTTTCAATTACTCTTTTTAACCTGAATCATGGAAGGGGAGGTCAGCAAAGCTAGTTTTTAATATGCAAAAGCATATATAAAAATAGAATTTAAAAATTGTGAAAACAGAAGCCTGTTTTCAAAAAACTCTCTAAAATTATCCTAAAGTCAATTAGGGAAAAATATAAAAGCCAAACCACAGACCTTCCTATGAAAGTCTGTGGGAAGCTGCATGACTTGCCACTAATTATAGATACATTTCCCTCTGCTGTCCTTACTCATTGCCTTATTTTAAGAGGAAAGTCAGAGTTTTGAGGTTTTACATAGGGAAATAAAAATAAATAAAATTTAAAAGTCAAAATTAGAAATCATTATGCTATGTAAAATTGCAGGAGCGGTGTGGGGTGCAGAACTGCACACAGACCAGAACCTGGACATTATCATTATATAGTAAATGCAACACAGATATTTTGTACTATTAGTTGCTCTATATCCCACACTAAGCCACACATCCCCCAGGCAACTGATGTTCAAACATTTAATAAAGTCAAGTAATGATACATCCTTTGGCCGTTTTCACTTTTTAAAATTTTTTTTAATATTTCTTTTAGTTGTCAATAGACCTTTATTTTATTTAAATAAAATCAAACTGAGAATCAAACCCAGGGCCTCACACGTGCTAGGCAAGCACTCTACAATTGAGCCACAACCCCAGCCCGAACATTTTCATTTCTATCAGTTGTCCCTCTAACTACTACCTTTCAATCTTCTGAATAGTAAAACCATATTCTCTAAAAGCCCAACAGCTTTCTATAGAAATATAGGTTTAATAATGCCTTAATGAATTAAAAGAAAATTAAAATTAATTCAGGCACTGTGACAAATGGGTTTTTTTGTTTTTGTTTTTGGTTCAAGGTATTGAACCCAACATTGGGCCACATCCTCAGACCTTTTTCATATTTTACTTTGAGACAGGGTCTCGCTAAATTGCTCAGGACCTCACCACATTGCTGAGGCTGGCTTTGAACTTGCAATCCTCCTGCCTCAGCCTCCTGAGCCACTAGGATTACAGGCATGCACCCCCACACCCAGCTTCAATTACATTTTTAAAGAGGGTTGGATCTTAGAAGTTTGTTTTTTCATTTATTATTAATTCAACTGTACAACTTCTAATGAGCACTTTTCTTCTTGTCAAGCACCAGGGAAAATGTAGGGAAGAAAACTGTGAACAACAACAAGATGTGAGGTTGAGGCCACGAGAGTTTTCTAAGGTTTTTTGTATCCAAAGAACAATGATGTGGAACCATTGATTCTGAGGAAAACTATGCCTACAAAAACATAGTGGTGATAACTATGCTTTGTTTTAAAAGATCAATAAGCAGATAATTATAAAAAATCCCCAAATAGCAAGTAATCAAAAGAATTTAATTTGGATTTTAATATGTTTTTATATACAGAACTTAATTTGAAATTGTAAGCATTAGCTATTTTGGATATATGCAGCAACAAACTAAATGTCCCAAATTGTAAAAATTGACCTAAAAAAGAACATGGAAGCCCATTTGACCCCAATTAAATCTTTCTTGGACTCCATTTCTTTCAAAGAAAGATAATTCCCTAATTCCTTTTGGATCCAGTCTGTGGAGAGCTGCCCTCTCTAAAAACATTTCTTGTTCCAAGATAGGTATAGGCATTTGGGCTTAAGCCATTTTTCTTGCTGCTTTAAAAGAAAACATTCAAAGAATATGCCAAGAAAAACTAGCAATTACATAGAGCAATACTAGCAATAAAATAATGGAAATAGCAATTTTTCCCTAAGAAACTTTCAAAGGACAAGGAGTCAAAACATTGTAGTTATTGATGTTCTTGATAATATTTAGAGCAATATTTTCCATGAATAAAAGAGACCTAATATACCTGAAATTTTTACTATACTTTAGGCTTCGGAAGCAGATTATATAAAGTATACAAAGCCTAATAAAGCTCTTTTCTTCTTCAGGAGAGGTTTCCAGAAAAACTAAATTAATTAATAAAAAGTAAGTTGGACACAGTGGCACACACCTATAATCCTAGCAACTCAGGAGGCTAAGGCAGAAGGATCACAATTTCAAGGTCAGCGTCTGCAACTTAGAGAAGCTCCAAGTGACTTGTTGAGACCTGGTCTCAAAATAAAAAATGAAAAAAGGGCTGGAGATGTTGCTTAATGGTAAAGTACCCCTTGGTTCAATCCCCAGTATCAAATAAGATGGCCATTAAACCAACAAAAAAGAAAGTGTGTGTGTGTTCCTATGAGATGCATCATGGTGACACCTAAATGATTTTTTTTTTCATGGCTAATACAAATACTGCAAATGATGTTCACGTGTCACTGTCCCAGAACTGGATATACCACAACTTCATTACAATGTCCACAAAAGGTTTACTCAAATTTGCACTGGATAGGACACTGTTACTACATAGGTACCTAGGAAGAACATTTTACCCATGGAAAATGTAGCTATAGAAATACTTCCTACAAGCACTTGATTTATCAGCCAAGCCAATTTAGTGATACAAATACCTCTGGATATTCATCAACATACCCTTCAGATACAAACTAGAAAAAGAGGAAACTCAAACTGCAAATCAATATATTTAGTAGGAAAACCCTATCCTATTGGTGCCAGCTTTGAAACCTAACCCTCCTTCCACCACAGAACCAATAAGAATTTCTCTCCCAGAAGTATGGAGAGTCATGTAACAGCATGTGTGTGTGGTAAAAATATCAGGGGCTATTGCTTTTGCCCTGGTACACAACACCTGGGATCTTCCATGTTGCGTCAGTTTCCTAAAACAGCTGAACAGACATAAAGCAATCAACCTAGAAAATGAGAAATAGAAAAAGTAGACAGAAAGGCTATCAGCAAAAGGTTAGCATGGGTCAAGAGTAAATGCTTCACTCACAGACATCATTACTAATTACTTTATACCTCAACATATATCAACTCCAATGTGTAGCAACAGGGAATTAGGTAAGGGACCCAGGTGGCTCACTGAGAAATGGTTATATATAGTCACTTAGAGACAGAAGAGAGAATGGATCATCTGGTATCAATGAAAAGAACTTTTTTTTTTTTTTAAGAACACGGGTGCTTTGTTCTTACATACAAATCACAGACTGTATAAATCAAACAGAACATTGGCTAGTTAAGATGAGTAATTGGGGGAATACCTTTAATTTTGTTTTTATTTGAAAGGGAGTTTGTTTTTATTATGAGATCATACTCTTTCCAATTTTTATCTCTTTATTATGAAATATTCTTCTCATAACACAAGAAAAAGGGGAAAGTACATTTAAATGGGTCACTTTATCTGCAATGAAAAGAAAACTAACTTTCTTTTTTTTTTTTTTTTACATGTCTCTGGACTGTTAAAACTGACTAAAATCCATTTATACAAGAACAAAGTTCACAGTTCAAGGGGAAATATGTTTTTTAAAAAAAGAGCCCCTAATGGATAAAAGAAATGGAAAATAGTATCTATAAGTACTGTCTGAAAGAGTTGAAGTCAGTCACTTGGAGAAGTTGAGATGGAGGGGGTAGTGACTGGATAGTCACCAGCTAGCTGTTCGCTATCATCAAAGAGGGGGAAAAGGAGGAAATTAGTTTAATTAAAAGCCCAAAAGATTTCAACAGAAGGAAAAAATTCTTCGCTATACAGGTTATCAAAAACATAGAGGGACAGATATTAGGAGAGGAGGATTTCTATCCTGCTGGACATCTGCTATTGGAATAATGTCTAATTGAATTGACGGGTTTAAGAAAAACACTGGCTTGGGAGAGGACCCAGGCCTGAATGATCTTTTGAAATCTCTCATGCTTCTTGTGAACTGTGAAATCAGTGGGCTGGGATGAAAGGAGGGAAAATGAGAAAGAGTGGGCAGAGGAAGTTTTATATCCTGCCAACGGTCATTTCTGACTGTAGAGATTGTTCTCTTTGTACTTTCTTCCATGTGTAACTAAAACAACATAATTTTCACATACTTAAATTTCTTTAGGCCACCAATGTGGAGCAGGTGTCTCCATGAGCTGCTAACAAGATTCTGACTAAAATGCAGAGATGCTGAATGAAAGACAAACTAACTTAACCCAGGAAAGTAAGGGAGGCTGGTGTAGACCCTGGAGGAATTTCATTTACTCACAAGGTTCTTAGCAAGGGCTACCAGTTGCAAATTGATTGTATTTTCTCTTCTCCCTCCAAACCTACCAACACCTCCCAGCACACCCCACCCCAAACACACCATCCTATATAAAACCACACTAGGGCATTCACAGGTAGGTACTGAAAAAAATCTCCACCAAAAAAAAGACCACAGGGAAAGAGACCCTAAGTAGGAGAGCAACCTCTAGAGGTATTCCGAACATTCCCTTCCTGACTCCTCTATCCCTGTGTCATTTTGCTTTCCTTTCCTGTTGTGTGAAAATGCTCCATAAACTCTCAGAGTAACAACTCCCTGGGGGTCAGAGCCCAGATGGTGCCCCCTCGCTTTCCCCGGGAAGCCCCTCATCTGTATGTAATTGATGTCTCAACTGAGATCCTAGCCACACACTTCAGGCCATCTTAAAGTACTTTTCACGTTTGATAAAAAGACCCCTCAAACTGTGGCCTCTGAGCCAATGAAAACAAAGAATGAGCTGAATAACGTTTCATGAAGTTAACAGAACTCTGCCAAGAATCACACAATCAGAAACCCACTTATAAAACTGGCCGTAAAGAAGAATGAAAAAGGGCCATATAAAATTCTTGAAATGTTGGAATCATTATTTATCCTGGGAGCTAAGGTCTAAAACATAGGATATGTGTTCTCCATTTTTTTTTTTCCCTAAATGAAGACTTTTAAAATACTAATTCCCTTGCTTGAGTGCTGCTTCCTCCCTGAAAGCCATTAGGGTTAATAGCAAGCAGAACCTTTTTTGATCTCTGTGGATGAAAATTGTACATTCTCCGGTTTCCTCATTTAAAAAAATAAATAGGATGGTTATTGTTGATTTTAAACTTGAAATATATGACCACCACAAAAAGGGAAACTCATTTTTGTTCTTGTTAATCTAAGTTAAAGGATGAAGAGAATGAAGACTGTCTGCTGATGATATCATTTCATATAAAATATGCATGGGTTCTCTGTAAACCAGCAGCACAATGTAAGTCAACTTAATGTGTGAGGAAACTCAGGGTATACCAATGCATTATGCTCAGAAAAAAAAATATTCTGACATAAACACACCCACAAATCTCTGACTAAAACAGACCATAAAATTAATAATTTCTTTGGGTGACATGGATCTATACTTACATAAGCATAAATGGTCATGGGTTTTCAACACAGATACCTCAAGTGATTCACCTAAGTCACTCTTCAATCTCTAAGCTTGTAAAATTTGAACAGTTTACTTTCTCAAGTCTATACTTCTAATACTTATTGACAGACTGTTCAGAAGCCAAAGAAACATATCCATAACCACAGTTCTGTGTCTCATAAATGCTACTACAATCAATAATATACCCCTTTTCCCACATTGTAAAAATTTTCAATGAATCTTTAAAAAAACATCTTGGCAAAGCATCTCCCCTTCACAAAGAATGTTTCTCTTGGACGTTCTCTGGACGTCCAAGAAGACGACTAAAGCCCCTTAACTACGTAAGAACTTCAGTATTAATACCTAGCATCAAGCACTAAGGTTTCTCTCTCGTTATCTGTTTTTATAAAATACTTTCTTCTCCTATGCTTCTCTGCCTGCCTCTCTAAAGGAGCAGCAAATGTCAATTAATCTTCATTAATCTGAAATAACTCTATGGTAGCAGAAGCTTATTCTTTCAATTGTGTCAGGGGTATTTTACCAATTAAAGGCTATTATTTACCTCAATACCCTCTACTCTTTTACCCAAAGGGACGTGGGGGAGAACACAGAAAAACAGATGGTGGGACCCTCCCTCCCCTCTCCGCCTAACCCCCTCACACTCACATCCACACATGTACCCCACCTTCTTTATTTGATCAGACTTTCAACATGTATTTGTACAGCTGTAAAAAGTATGGAAGGCCTATCCATTCTAACTTCTGGTCAAATATGTATCAGAGCAAGGAAATCTCCTAAAGCAGTTCTCTTTCCTGGAATGGGTTACTGATTCATAAGCAATCATGTGGTATCCTGTTCCTTCATTTTTATAAGCCAAGGGTTCCTCTTTGTCAGAGTCTCATGTTCATGATCAAAATAGATGTGGTCTAATGTTAGGCAAATTACATCAGCAACCACCAGGCAGTGGGAGCCTGACCTTTGGTGTCACACATATCTGGGTTCGTGACATGAATGAGCCATTTAACCTCTTTAAGTCTGTTTCCTCACTGGTAATAAAATAACTGAAAGAAAGTAAAATAAAAGAGCCTAAAATATTACCTACTTCAGAGAAATGTTGCAAAGATTAAAAAGTAAACAGTGTACAAAGGCTGGACATTATAAACACTCAATACTTTTTCAGCTTCTTGGTCTGCAAATGTATCATGAGGCTAGATTAATAAGCTACCCCAGAAGTAGGTGACACAGAGATGAAGAAGAAATATGCTTGTCCTGCAAGAGGCAATTGTGGTTTGCAATAAGATACAAAAGTGGGCAAGCCAAGGAATACTCAAGGAAATAAGTTATTTACTATTCTTTCAGTGATTTCCCATAGCAATTTCCCTAATGCAACTTCAAAGGAGAGGCCAGGAAATCTATCCAGGTCACATTAGTCAGATGTGTGCCTGTGTATGGATTATTCTGTGCAGTACCTATTCACATGTCAAATTAGGAGGTTTGCTTACCCCTTTTGGTCCAATTATTGGCTAAGTCTCAACCTATCTTCTACCCCTTCCCGATTCTTAACACCCTCCCCCTCCATCTCCTTTTAGGATTGATTCAGGATGAGCCACAAGCAAAAATCTTCTGCAACCTCCAAGTTTCTTCTGAACATCCCTTTACTTCTTGGTCTACCTGACTCTCTCCTATGGATACCACTTCCCTGGAAGACTCTCAGGTAGAAGGAAGTCTTTGTCTTTTTCCATACATCTTATATCACTGGGCCTGGAACATGGATAGATGACATATGTTCTCCTGCCTATTCCTTCAGACCATTCTCCCTCCCTGTTCCTTAGATGCCTCCAGAAGTGTATCTCATTTCATCAGAGGGCATTACCAACTATTCGCCTTAATTGTACTTATCCACCAACTCCTGGGTTACTCTCACTTATGTTACTCTCACTTATGTTATATATTAGAAGATTCTCTAATATATTAGGCCAGGACCACAATCAGTTTTTACAACATCTTTGTTCCAATAAGAAAAAGCAGGGCTGGGGTTGTGGCTCAACAGCAAAGCACTTGCCTAGCATGTGTGAGGCACTGGGTTCGATTCTCAGCACCACATATCAATAAATAAAATAAAGGTTCAGTGACAACTATACAAATATTTTTTTAAAAAAAAAAAGAAGGACAAGGAAACCTTTCCTCCAGGTAGACCTGCCCAATCCCATGATGCTAAGCTGAGCAAATGAAGGGGTGCTTAACTCCAGCCACTGATGGTCCCATCATCCAGAGTGAATACTATGCCTAACCATTCGTGACACCATTAAACCTAACCCTTTTCTTTTCACTCATCTCAGACACATAATGTTACCCTAAACTCAATGTCATGAGCTACACTCTCACAAGCTTTTCTCATTTTCTCTATCATACCAAATCAACAATCTTTCCACCTTACTGAGACTTCCACTTCCACACCATCCCTCAATTAATTGTGTCTTCACTTAGCTCCACATCCAACTTAAATTCTATGGACATTCACCTTAACTTCTCCAGTTCATACACCCTCAATTCTTTTATTCCTCGATTGCTTCATTTGGCACCCTCAATTCTTTTATTCCTTGATTGCTTCCAGTCAAATCTAGCTGGTGTACTTGTCTGAAGTTGTACAGTGATCCTGAACAGAACAGGGGGACTGGTGCCATATTAAATGCTGACTGGTGCCATATTAAATGCAAGATTAATTACCTTAATGAATGCCCTTAATGCAACAAGATTGTCTTAGACAAATATTTTACATCTTCTCATTATATGTACAAAACCACTTCTATTCTCAACTTCAGCTAATGAACTTATTTCCCTTTTCTTAGAGAAAAATGAGGCAATAAGAAGGAAAATTCCATAAGCTTCTTCCACAAGTACTCACCGACATTCACTTCTAGTGAAATAAGCTGACTCTTCCTATTGCTCCTTTCCTGACCTCAGTCATCTCATCAAGCACAGAGGAAACAGCACCTTTTGCATGTCATCAATTTCTCCTCCTCAATTGGAATTTCTTATTAATAAGCAATTATTCTAATATTTATTTTCTATAAGAAAAAAAAAAAAACACCTCTCTCTGGATTCTACTTTCCCTTTTTTCCTCACATTCTCTTGAACCCACTCCATTCAGGGTTTCTTAACATTCCACAGAAGTTGTCAACGTCAAGTTCACCAATACCCTCATGTTCTGATTTGGTTATAAAGTTCCTGTGAATGCAGCAATATTCAGAGGAAAAAATGGATACTGAGCTGTAACCTAATCAGCCTACCCTAGTTTGAACTGATGGGCTGGGTGGTAACTGCTGTTGGCAGGTGGGATGCTGCAGGGGGCTTGGAACACTGAGGTGTGCCCCAAAGGTGGAAGTTCCCTGTGGCTCCATCCCCCACACCTGCTTTTTCTTCCTGACCTTGCCATGAGCTAAGCAGCTCCACTGAGCCCTCCCCAGGATGTGCTGCCACATCTTGGGCCCAGAGCAATAAAGCCAGCTGTCTATGGACTGAGCCCTCTGAAACTGTGAGCCCCAAATAAACTTTTCCTCCTATAAACTGTTCTTGTCCAGTATTTTGGTCACAGCAATGAAAAGCGAACCAAAACATCTCATAAAACTAAATCCAGTAAAAATTTTTTAATCTTCAGCATAACATATCAAAATGCCTGACATATTTGAATCACTTTCCTCCCAGAAACACTTATCTTCACTTGGTTTCCAGGACAGAAAACCTGTTCTCCTGTCCATTTATCCATAGTCTCATTTGCCGTTTCCTACCATTTCTCCAAACTCTTGAAATTCAAGAGTCCCTCAGCTCAGTCTTTGAGCCTCTTCTCTTTGCCATGCACTTTCAATTCCTTGGTGTTCTCATTCCATTTCATGCTACAAATACTGTGTATAAACTGACTGCTTTCAATTGTGTATCTCCAGCAAGGTCTTCTGCTGGAGTTTCAGATAGGTAAGTCAGTCACACAGCATACCTACCTGCATGGTGAACTGGAATTTTATAATCAATGTCCAGCATGAGCTCATCAATATCCATCCTGTCCAAAACTACTACTCTTACAAATTCTTCCATCTAAGCTAAAGGTAACACTATTCTTCTCTTTGCTCACACTCAAACTTTGGAGTTAGTTATCCCCGACTCCTTTGTCTCCTATATACACATTTATCTGCTGGCAGTTCCTGTTGGACCTACCTTCAAATACATCCAGAATCCCATCTTTTTTCATCATACCTACTGATACTCCTTTCATTCAAATCAGTTATCATCTGTCCTCCAGACTATGGCAATAAGTTTTCTACCTCATCTCCATGTTTTCGTCCTTATTTTCATCTTTTTCTTATACTTAGTGATCCTGATAAAATATGAAATTGTCTTTGTGGCTCAAACCTACAATGGCTTAATCTCTCTCTCAAAACAAAAGCCACTGGGACGGGGTTGTGGCTCAGTGGTAGAGCACTTGCCTAGCACATGTGAAGCACTGGGTTCAATCCCCAGCATAAAAATAAATAAAAACAAAGGTATTGGCTGGTGACATAGCTCAGTTGGTAGAGTGCTTGCTTCACATGCACAAGGCCCTGGGTTCAAATCCCAGCACCACAAAAAAAAAAAAAAAAAAAGATATTAAAAATGACACCATGTTTAAAAAAAAAAAAACCCACTCCCAAGATACTCTATAACTCAGCCCCCACAACTTCTCTTGCTTTGTATCTTACCACACTCTCCCTTATTCAATCTGGCCTCCCAACTATATCGACCTCTGTTTCTGGAACATTCTAGGCATTTTCTTGCCTCAAAGCCTTTGTGATTGCTGTTCCCTCTACACAGAACTCTCCACCCTTGAAGACCTTTTCCCTCACTCCACTCAGGGTTTTTTTAAACACACTCTTCTCCCCATTCTTATGCCTTTATGTATTTTTCCCAGTTCTTACCAGTGAAAGAGGTACAAATTTTACAGATTTATTTTGCTGACTGTCTATCTCTCAAAGAACATAAGCTCCACGAGAGATCTGTTTTTGTTATTTACTGCTGGAACTGCAATGCCAAGAGCAGAACTTGGCACCCAGAAGCTCAACGTACATTTTGAGAGAGAACGCATGAGCACTCACACAGGCAAGCGGTACAGCAAGGGGAAAGACCTCAGTCAGATTCTCCTTCATTCTATTGAAGGGATGCTCGTTCGCCAGCCCTACTAGAATGCCAGAAACTATGCATCTCTGCTTGTCCTCTGCCTAACCTTAAGGAACTTCCAAACTTCAATGTACAACAACAATGGGGGGGTCGTTCTCAAAAGGGGTAGGAACAATCTATAAAACAGTCTGCTTCCACTGGACTAAGACAAGAATCTACATTTCCTATGCTCAATTCACAACCTCTGCTGCAGATCAGACACAAATGAAGTCACATCAGTCTTATAGGGACCATCAGTTTAAAGTAAAGGGAAGGAACGTTCAGTCCACCCAGAGAGCATACAAAGGGACTCCTATAGACATTAACAAAATGTATGGGTTGACTAAAATATGATATGTCTGCAAGGATTGTTTTAAGGCTTGTTTAAAGATGATTTACTGATTCCGATGAGTCCACCGACAAGAGACTTTAATTACACACTCTTCCTCCCAAACCATGATCAGGGACCTTTTTTTTTTTTTTTTAATTTTTTTATAGTTGTAGATGGACATCATGCCTTTATTTATTTATTTTTATGTGGTGCTGAGGATCCAACCCAGTACCTCAGACATGCTAAGCAAGCGCTCTGCCACTGAGCTACAGCCTCAGCCCAACAGGGACCATTTTTGAGACCAGCGGATAGAGTGGAAGAGAGTCCAGCAGCTTCTGCAATACAGAATTACATGCAACAACAAATCACAACAGATTTTCAGAGAGATGAGAGTGAAATAACAGAGTTCACAGGTGGAAAAGATCCTCTTAGAATTCGGGAAGGATCTCTCATTTTTCAAAAGTGTTTAAGGAGTAAATATCTTATTAGAGCCTTGTTTCTCTGTAAGGAATGGTAACATTAGGTCTAATTTACAAAGGGCAACACAAGGAACAAAGCTCTTATAAAACAACTACTTGTGATTACAGGAAAAGTCAGCACATTTAGTCATAAGCACTGCACTCTTAATCCAAACCATAAGATACCTCTAGCACCATCTTAGTTTACATGAGAAATATACTGATAATACTTCAGAAATTATTCAGGGAAATACAAAAACATACACGCAAAAAAGTAAAGAACCAGGATGGGGTTGTGGCTCAGTGGTAGAGCACTTACCTAGCAAGTGTGAGACACTGGGTTCGATTCTCAGCACCACATAAAAATAAATAAATAAAGATATTGTGTGTGTGTATATATATATATATATATATATATATATATATATATATATAAATAAAAGCAAATAAATGTATACTTTTCTTAAGTGCTAACTTTTTTAAATAAAAAATGACTGATGATAAACCCTGGTAAGGGATAAAATCTTACAAGAAATTGTATAATAGTGGGGAATTCAAGTAGTAAAATCATTGGAATTAACTTAAGAGAACCAGGGATGATATTTGAAGCTCCTCGTACTCACCTCCATTTTCTTCTCCGTTGGCGTTTGCCTCAGCCATCTCTGTGCCATCCAGCTCAGAGTCACAGACTAAATCCAGTGTTCCATCTGTTGGGCATGATGACTCCTCTTTCTATATTATTTTTTTAATGATGATAAATAGAGATATGTTAGCAACTAAAAATATTTTAAATACTTTCAGCATCTTAAAGGATTTTCACAGTTTTATGAGATTTGGAGTTTCAATACAGATTTACTTTTTCATGTAAAAGTCACTCCTTTGGGGAGGGGTCAAGAGAAAAAGCCCATTACCACTCCAGATATTACTGTCTAACCTTTTAAATCTACATCAAAAAAAAAAAAAAAAGAAAGTCTCCTTAAAAGGAGTTGTTTCCAATTTGTTTTCAATGATATGTTCTTCCTGATGTAAACAAATGGATTAACAATTCTGCATTTTCATCAGTGAATTGAACATCCAAGTAGCCCCAAAAAGCAAAGGGGGAAAAAAAAAAGTCATTTTGAAAATAGCCTCCGCTATTTTCAGAAACATTCACTAGAGCTGAGAGAGAATCCCTACTTTCTTTGCCAGGTATAACTTTTTTTATTATTTTTTATTTGTTTTAATTAGTTATATAGGACAGTAGAATGCATTTATTATGCACTTTGAGATATCATACATAGATGAGATCTAACTTTTGACATTAAAAATAAATCTTCTCGAAGGAAATAAATAAACTTGAAATATAATCCATCATTTATCTTTAACATCCTAAAGGATTTTCATAATAAACAGTAATTATTTTCAAATAAACAGTAATTTATTTTTAATCTATAAAAATAATATTCTGAGTTTAACTTGTTCTGTGTTATACAATCCTTTGTAGAACATAAGCATTGATCATCTGGAATTCTGAATTTTAGATGGCATTTCCCATTCTATATGGAAATAGAAATGCGATTAAAAAATTCAGAATTAACTATTTTAAACTTCTTCTATTTTATTCCTTCCTTGAGGTCACTGCTTATTTTCAAATTGAATGCCCAATTAAAGTCAGTAAGTTTTCAAGAAGAAGGAATAAATTGATTATTTTTACAAAAGTCAGGAAAGATTACAGGTGTGAAGACCTATCAGCTGATGGTCATTAAGTCAAAGAGTTTCTGGCAACTGTGATTGTCTTAAACTCCTCGCTGATGACTCATGATACTCCTCCCTATTAATTTTGAAAAATCAAAAGTTTTAAGGAAGCCATAGCTATTTTCCATTGCCAGATGCTGTGGAGAAACCACAGATAAGCTTTCCTTAAAGAAAAATGTCATTGTTTATTCTCAGTATGAAATCATTTTTATGACATCTGAAAACATTTAAAAGGCATAGGGGTCATTCTTCAACCCTTCACTCAAACTTAATTTTGTTTACCTTCTTATGTTTGAAAAAAATGCATGATACATGGTAATAACACACATAACATGCAGAACAATGCAACTTACTTTGAGAGCATAGAGGCCTGACTTTCCAGGGATTTTGAAGAATGTTCCATCCCCTATCCGAGTGTTAGTGTGAAGCATTGCATTCAGACAGGCTAATGGAGAGGTTCCACTAGAAAATAAAAGTGTGGAAAAATGAAGCGATCTGAGATGCAGCTTCTGTAGCAAAACTGTTCTCTGACTCTCTTAAAAAGAGACCTTCTTGCATGCCTTTTTAAAATATCCTCCCAACCCCGAAAACATCTACATTACAATAACAGGCCAGGCCAGTTTCCCCAAAGTTAATCAGATGCATCTGTCTTGCAGGCTTCAGGCAAAAAGTCTCCTAAATTGAAATTATGCTTTTATTCATAAAGCAACCAACACTGTATTTTAAGGAAACCAAAGCCCAGACTTTTATGTGGTGTTATTTTGTAAAATAACACTATGAGGCCTCAGATTTAAAATATTACAGACAAGTTGATGGTTGCACTTGAATGATCAGGGTGGGCAGCGGGGGGTGGAACCCCCAAGTTCAAGGGCAACTCCATCTCATAGGTCGAAAAGCAACAAAAGAATAATAAGAACCAGGGAAGAACTGATTTGAAATTATAAGTATTTAACTTACTCACAGGACTGCATTTTTCACATGGCCAAATAAGAATATATATCTGTGTTCATATCCCTGATACAACTTACACAATGACATCTTTTTCTCAGATATGTCAATAAAAAAATATATGTTTGAGAATTCTGCCCAGCAATTACGTTCTGTAGAAAAGATGCAAGTGACTGGATTATGAAATCAGTTTTCTTAAAGAAATCAAATATTAAATTAATGATTAAAATATCAATGCACATATCTACAAACATTATTGCAATGAATTTGTATACTTGCAAAGATGGTTATGAAATGCATAACACACACACACAGACACACACACACACACATTATATATATATATATTCCCCCTTGGGGTAAATTTTAGACTTTTTGTTGTTGTTTACTTATAAACTAATAGTTTTGCAAACCAGAATTTAAAGCCACAATTATTGCACTTTTATTTAATTGTGTTTCTATATATCAGTGTTTGGTCAAACCAATTTTGATGACAAGCTTTTATCTCTTACAGGTCTTTAACTTAAAATATTCTGGGAAAGAAGGTTTTGAAGATATTAAGTGTTCAAATTTTGAATTCCGAGGATAAAAATGTCATTGTTAATAAATTAATCTCTTACTACTAAAACTCACCGGTAAAATGCAAAAATTGAATTAGCTGAATTGTCAAAACACTCTTAATAACAAATCAGCATATATACACATCATGGTTATAACGGTTTATAAATATTATAATAATATGAGTAATCTGCATTATTTTAGGAAGCAACTTCTCTATGCTGTCACATAAATATGATTCCACTGGGTGTGACAAGAAATAAGAGTCTGAATAAATTTGGTCATAGAACAATGCAGTAACACTAAAGTACACAGAACAATAATCGGTGTGCTGATGCACTACCCTTTTTTTTTGAAGCTCCTAAAAGCTTACAGACCTCATTTCATGATTTTTCCCTTACAAAAGATTTTTATTCATATTTATGTGGACACAGGCATACCTATAAAGTAAGATACATTTATCTCCACTGAAAGATCAATGAATGAATTCTAGATAAATAATGCAATGTGTGCTATACAGAACTCTGCAAAACATATACTTCCACATTATACTCTCAGACAAAAGCACAGAAAATTAGAAGCTGGAAATGATTATGCCAGATTTTTGGAGTTTTAATTTAGTGAGACTGTTAGACCTACAGAATTTCCATAGGGACTTGGCAAGAAGATGTTAAAAGGACAAGTATAAAATATAATACATAAAAACGAGGCAATGTAGATTTAAAAAAATATATAACAATAAAACCATCCACCTAACATGAAACCTCATGATAATCTTCCTGCTTTTGATTACTCCTAATGCATACAATTCAAGAACTCAGATTTAGAACACTAAGGAACAATATGGATCTATAGGCAACTAAGAAATAATGAACAAATAAAATACCACTGTAGTTTATATTTTCTTTCTAAGGTAAAAGTAATTGTACAAGACGAATTGACTATTAAGTAGCAGTTTGATGCTATGCTTGCTGGAAACATATGTGCTAAGTACCCAATTATGTACAAATAATAGGCTCTATTGAGCATGAATATATTATTAAATCATACTGTTTACTATGAAAAAAATTAAAAATATGTAATTCACAATCACATGAAAATAAATCTCCAAAGACTCAATGACTACCATCATTTCCTTAACTCTTTCCCAAAACAAACATGAAATGTTATTTTGGAAGTACTCAACGTTTTAGAAGAATTAGATAACATTTGATAACTCAAATCATTCAATGATTCACCTGTTTTAAGCATATTAAGGGTATTTCTTTAATGGCAAAATACTTTATTATTCTGATCTCTCTCATTTTAAAACAATTAAAATTATCAAGTGTTTAATGCTTATTAAAACATAAGTGATTCATTCAATGCAACAGACACAATAGGAAAATATATTTTAAAAATCTTGCATATCATTTTTACTTATTGCTATTATTCTCACCAATGCTGTGAAGTCTAGAAAACTTGGACTACTTTTCTTGAGGAAATATATGATCTTAGTTAACTGATATTGACTGGGAATAAAAAAAATATTTTTTTGTTATTTTTATCTTCAGAAAGTAATGGAATTATCAAGTGTACATTCCATACAGCTAACTGTAGTTAAAACACAAAAATTAACAATGGGCTGCTCCTGAAGTCTCTATTCTTAGATATTAGGAACACTTATGTAACATTTCTTATTTTTCACTTATTTTTTAAAATTACAGTTAATGCAAAAGTTAATCACTCTAGTCAAAATTACAGAGTTTAAAACTCTATATCTCTGTGTATATATTCATATACATACACACACACATACACATATATACATTTATATATAAATCAATACAACTTCAATGTTTTAACAAAATATCTCTAAAAGTTCAGAAGTTACTTACTTTCTATCAAGATGCATTGGAGGAATCATGATGTCCCAATTTATAAAAGAAAAACAAGAAGAAAAGAAAGTTAGTTTTCCAACATTAAACATGATTCCACATTTTACCATTTCCATACATAGGATAATGTGTAAGAACTAGACCAAAGCCTTAGATTTGGCTGCCTATGAGAAGATGAGAAGAAAAAAAAGGTCAATGGGCAAAAAGTGACTTTGCTTTCCTTCCTAATTCTTCTACAATGTTTTCATTTTGTTCATAATGCACATATATTTCCAGATCATAAATACAATAAGAAACAAATAAGCAGGACAATGTACACCCCCAATTCTTTTCTTTCTTCCATCCTCTATAACTGGGTCTTTTCCTATACACCTGCCAGAGTAGATATACAGCTTATTCTGTTTATTTGTTTTTTCCCCTAGACTGTAAGGTTGTGGAACCCTTCTGGTTTGTTTTCATTTCCCACAACCCCTGAAGCAGAACAGGGGTGGAATTTGGAGGCAGGGGAGCAGGCATAATTTAAACTGTCTAGACATCAAAGAACCCCCAGAGACACTTTGCAGAGCCCCAGTGCTGTGTGAAACACAGAAAAACCACTGCTTTATACCATCAAAATGCTGATGGGACATACAACATTTTACTAATAGTAGACACTTGGTGAAGGGAATGAATAGCCTCTCTATTTAAATAACTTTAAAGTCCAGGAAGAATAGTGGAGAATGTGACTGAAAGACTATTTGCAAACATGACAAAGAAATATCATAATCATGGGCCTCCATTCCTTTATATATAAAGTAAAATGCTTTACATGACAGTACTGAAGTAAGCTTAATATTAAACTATTTTATTAATGTACCTGTTACTTTATAAAAAATTTAGATGGAAGCTATTTCTCATAAACATTTTTAAATCTCATTTTCAGATATGGAAATATAAAAAAATAATCCTTTGCAACATAAGTGTAAAAACAGATTGAACAAGCAATTATTAAGCACCATTAGTTATTAGAAGTACTATTAATATCAACAATTATACGCTCACTCTCCTTTCAGAAAAATTATAATTGCTTTCTTCAAGTATTTCCAGTATCAGTTTTCAGAAAATATCTTAATTATAAAGAACACATCTTTAAGAGAAAAGTATGTGGGCCTCTGGCAGTGCAAATATGATTTCAGCTGTTGATCTCTGTGTTTGGGTTATAAAATTAAATTGTTTATACTTAGGATATATGCACTTAAATCTACACGTTTTACTTCACAAAAAAGTTTTTGAATGTTGAAAAGGAAATAATGTACCTTTGGATATATTTGACTATTCATTCTACAAGTGGAAAATTAAACTATTTTTACCAGTGAATGAGGATAACATCTAAGCACACATAGTAATATAGTATATATCAGCTGATAAAGCAGAGGCCTAGATGAATAAAAAGAACCCTAAAAGTAAAGACCAAACTAATGTCTACTCTAAAGAAATATTACTACTAGTAAGAGATTTTCTTAAATGACTGCTAAGAAAACCTTTATTAAATACTAAGGTCTTTTGTATGTTATATGAATAATACATGCATGTAAGTATGTAATTGTTATCTGAATAACCCCAGCACAAAACATGCACAAAAATGACCAAAGCAAGCTTGAAATTGATTTTGAAGAACAGTCTCCTAAACTGCACATTCCCTTCAAGAAGCTCACTAATGAGAGTTTGATGAACACTGACACAGGAGAAATAACAAAGATTAGAGGTTAGAGGGAAAAAAAAAACAGGAATAACTCAGGAACTCAAATAAGAGATGGGTTAAAGGAAGATATTGGGTAAATTTCTATGTAAACATATTTACATGATTTTCAATATTCGGCATGTCTGTAATAGAAATGTAATCCTAGTACTCTTTTATCAGATGAAGATATTGAGGCAAGAAATGATCATCAAATGCCATATATTATGCAACTTACTTCTTCAATTCTTAAATGAGAATTTCAGACTTCAACCTTAATGCACATCTGATGGACTTCAATATAAGAAGATATTCTTAAACAGATATTGAAACTTAGACGTTTTATCCATTTCTATAGACTACGATGCTACTACTAAACAGATGGTAATAATTCATACATTGTTACTAAACTGACAATAATTAGGAAACAAAAATTTCAAAACATTAAAAGAAAGATAAAAGTTTAATTAGTATCATTTTAAAATAGGACCTATAAGGACATTAAATATCCCTATAAGTATAAACAAAGTATAAAATCTATATTATAATTTTCAAAGTCTTTCCAGTAAAACAGGAGGACAGATATCACCTTTGAAGACATCCAACAGCCTGTATGCCACATATGGGGCTAGATATTGATAACTCTTCCTCTATGAACATGCATGTCCTGGCACGCCATGTTAGCCTGCTCACTACGGAAGGCCACAGAATGAACAAGATTGTGGTCCCTGGAGGCTGGCAGCCTGAGTTCAACTGAGGCAGACTATTCACAAGATGCATCACAATGAACTCAGCCTTCCTGGGTCTCACACTCTTCAACTACAAAATGTGAACACTCAAAGTCACTATATCATAGAGAACTATTCTAAAGATTAAATAAGTCAAAACGTGGAAAACATTTAGAATGATGTTTGACATGTTCTAAGTGTTCAAAAGTTACCACTACTACTCAACATAACCAATATCTGTAGGCTCAAAGAATGGAAAATGGAAAGAACTTAGTATTTCATATCTTGTTTAAAAAATTGGTTCAGAAAAAAAATACGTGTATAAAGACATGAAAGAAAGAAAAAAAAGAACTGGTTCAGTTAA
Source organism: Urocitellus parryii (assembly GCF_045843805.1). Taxonomy (NCBI): domain Eukaryota; kingdom Metazoa; phylum Chordata; class Mammalia; order Rodentia; family Sciuridae; genus Urocitellus; species Urocitellus parryii. The sequence goes on from NC_135543.1 coordinate 37,868,924, forward strand.
GATACTGTTTAAGTTCTAATTTCATTTTCATCTCATTAGTAAGAATTAGCAAGTGAAGACAAAGGCAGTGAAACTCCTAGTCTGCAGTCCTTCACATGTGAATAATATTGAAAATCAGGGATGACTTACACAGTCAGAATACAGAGAAAACAACAACAGCAATAAATGATTATTACAGTTATTGATTATTAAGAACATCTAAAATGTGTCTAGGCTTTCACAACTGATCCATATTTCTTATATCCCTGACAGCTACATAAGATGGAAGCATGATTCCCAGTTTTACAGATGTGGCTGAGGCTCAGATATTAAGAATCTTATTGACGTACAATAACAACTAAGTGATAAAGTGAAATCCAAAATTGAATCTAATTCCAAAACTTTCCACTGTCCTATATTCTGTCTCCACAAAACTGCCTGCTCCACTTCATCCATCTTGACTACAAAAGGAAGAATATTTAGCACTTGAAGGAAACACACCAAGAAAAGCCAGATGTTGCTGAATAGTAAGGTGGTTGGCTCCATCTTAAGTCAACACTGCATATGGCTTTGAATTCCACAGCACAGATTTTAAATATTATAAATATAGACCTAGGCTATAGAAGATTTTGTCAGTTTTCTTACTTGGGTAACGCTATCCCTGGAAACTAAGGAAGAACAAACTTTGAGAAAATATGAGAGAGAATTCAGACCTATAATTGAGATGCCTTTGTAGAATTGGATCATTAAAGAAAAACAATCCATTCATTGAACAAACATTTATTCAAACACTATATATGTCAAGATAATCTTGAAATAAATTTGCACTCTGACAGTGCTTCGCACATAATAGAAATGTAGGCTGAACTGAACTGAATTTTCTGAATACATATGAAAGGACTGGGATTCAGGAAAAAGGCTGCCATGGGGCACATTACAAATGTGAGGTGAACCATTTAGAATTGAAATGTTGCCCTTAGTTTATTCCAAGGAGGTGACTGGAGATATGATCATGTGTAGATTTCTCATGTCATCAATTCCAAATGCAACAGTCAATCCATGTCCACTGGTGACTCTCTGGGACTATATACTTTTTCACCAGTCATGCAAGCCCAAAGAGAATACTGCCAGATCAAAATGAAAATCTGTACATTCTACTAGGACCTATGCATCCTCTTCCATCTTGTCAGCAACAGTTAATACCACAACTCCCTTCCCAAAATCTGTTCTCTGGGATATTAGTCCCAAGTGATGCTCAAAAAAAAAAAAAAAAAAAAAAAAAAAAAAAAAAAACTGACAAATGTGTTTGGAAAACACAGCATGCTGTAGTTGACTCTGGCAAATTTACCAAATATATTAGCAATGTATATTAAAAATCTCTGAAAAATTCTGGTTAACTCCTTGTTTCTTAACCACATATAATAAAAGAATTCTCCACAACATAATATTTAGCAATGTCTCCAATTATATGCCAAAAAATATACATGGTAAAAAAATGCTATACTATGTTTATATGGTTAGGATCATTTGGAGGAGAATACTAGTAGTCATCATTCTCAATGTGTTTAATTCTATTAGCGAGAACTTAAAAAGATTATTTTAAAAGGATACAATATATCTATTTTTTATGAAAACATAATGCAAGGTGAGTTTTTTTTCCTGGGTACATTTATAAAATTGAAAAATACTGACAAGAATTTTGAGTAGTATTGAGATATTATAAGCAGTAACCATATATAATTGAGAATACTGTGAATTTTCAAAACTATATTACCCAGCTCATCCTCCCCAATTTCCAATTGCTTAGTGAGCAGCACCATCCTCCTCTTCATAATCATCATCACTTGGGACAAACATTTCTCAGACTATTCCAACTATTTTGCCTCCACAAAGCCTCCTCAAAGTTCACCTTAACTTTACTACATCATCATCATTATTATTATTATTATTACTATTATTATTATTATTATTATTATTATTATTATTATTTTACTTTCTCACATCCTAATTCAGTCCTTGCGTCACTCACAAGAAGATAATTCTATGGCCCCTAAATGTTTTCTCTGCCTTCAATAAATCCCTGCTGTATAATAATTCATCCAACACACTGGTGCCAACTAGTTTTCCTACTTTAAAACAAAAAACACTGTTCAGACTGCTTCTTAGGCTATACCATTCACTGGCTTTGTTTTTTAATTTGTGGGGTTTTTTTGCCCACCAAAGGAAGTACAATCTCACCCCTCCGGCAGTGTAGTCCTATACAACATGCTCGGCTCTCATCTCATTTCATCGGCTCCAACCCTCAGACATTCTCCCAGTCCAGTCCAACTCAGTAAATCACAATGTCTCTGCCGTTTTCCACCTCTCTGCTTTAGAGCTCAGGTTAGGACCTGTGCCTGGAACCATCGCCTCGCTCCTACTGGGTTTCATTTTGCCACTCTAATACAATTTTTAAAGGAAATGTTAACCACCACCTATACAGTGAAGCCCTTTGAACTCAAGTATATCCCCCTTCCTCTGGAAAATCTTAACACTGAGGTTCTCTTGCACAGTTTCTTGTCTTCAAAAACTGTTTATACCTCTAACTTTGCTATTCTTCCTACTTCCAAAATGTTTGGAAACTCCCCTGGAGATAGACATATATTTATCTCTGTATCAGCTGACAAACCATTCCAATATACTCAAAAGGTGTTCACTGCAGTAAGTTTGATTACTGCTATAAAACTGTTGCAACCATGGATGCATAGACATAAAACGCCTGTGGTGAATATCATAATGGCTCCCTTCATGTCTGAAAACACTCCACACACCCATCTGCAGAGGTCATCTTACAACTGGCATGCCCTGCAGTCTTTCTTGCAGAAACTCTCCTTCCTTAGTAATGTGATTCCAGTGCAGAAATCAATGAAATGGTCCAATTTTCCCACCAAGAACACTGGCCAGATTAGGCTGGGGATATAGCTCAGTTGGTAGAGTGCTTGCCTCACATGCTCAAGGCCCTGGGTTCAATCCCCAGCACCAAACAAAAACAAAAACAAAAAAAGAACCCAAGAAGACTGGCCAGATTAAACTATGTTCCTGATCATAGTGATTAGTCCTCGGATGGGAATTGAGTATTTTGGTGGGTGGGGGGTGAGTGGGTAGAATTTTTAAATAAATAAAGAGAAGGAATATAAGTAATTTTCAGTAGGAACATTAGCTGTAAAAACATAAAAAATATTACCTGGTGCATATCTCTGCCTCTACAAAGATAGAGCCTACTGAGAATAAGGCTACCAAGAGGAAAGCAGAGCAAAACACAGAAAGAAGAGGGAGAAAAATTACCCCACCAGATCTACTGCATTATGTAATCATGTTGAAGATCAACCCATTCATTAGATGTTGAAGTCAAACAAGCCAATAAATCTGGCTAATTTTATTTTCGATACCTGGCTAATAGAAAGCCTAAATGACTTATATAAGCTGACCTTATTTTTATGTGCTTCAATTTCAATTTCCTCATCTGTAAAATGATGAGTTTAAAACAGGTATGTTTTAAGGCTCTATTAATCTCTTTCTGGCTAAAGTTTTAAGGGCAGCTAGTGGTTGACTATTAGTTTTCTAAAGCTCATTCCACTTGGGCTGCCTGGCTACATGCTTCCCTCATCCTCAATGCCCTTTGCTCCTATAAACTGCTAATTACCTCTCCAGCCTCTAAGGATCCTCTCTGCACCTCCGCAGGCAGTGCAGTCTGTGCTGCTATCCTAGCACTTAGCTCTGGCCAGTCTAACACTGCAATGATGTGGCAATAGCTGCCGGAGGACTCCGGCTTTATTAATGATTCTTCCTGTTCCCCTCATTGGACCCCACTGGCCTTGAACACTCAGAAAAATTCAGGGCTTGTTAAGAAGCTAACATTTCACAATTTACAGAGAGGAACAAAATTTAAACCTTGAGGATTCCAAGTATTGGCTGAGGATGTCCAGACATTGGAATTATGAAATACTCTAGTGAGAACATAAACTGATATAACCAATTTGGAAAGACATTTGGCAATATCTAGTGAAAATAAGCATACATGCTCTACAGACCAGTAATTCCACTTTTTGGTATAACTCTAGAGAAACTCACACTTTTACAAAGAGATGTTACTCACTATGGGGGTGGGGGGAACTATAAATACTCTAAACGTTCAGTAGGGTACAACTATAGGCAAACTTTTCACCCAGATAATCAAAGTAAAATGTAAAGTTCCAAACTTCAGTAATACATAACAAATCTATAACAGTGGCTGCCTCTGAGCAGAAAGAGAAGGAAATCGAAGGAATTTCAGCTTTTTCTGATACTTTATTAAAAAACAAAAAAACAAAAACAAAACCTGAAAAACTATGGCAATATGTCCAGAACTGTTAATTCCAACTAGTTTCTGCTGTTCTGCTGGTATATGGGCATTCTGTGGTATTTTCAAAACAGAATTTTTTATATATATATATGAATGATTGATTATTGTTATTGTTCTTTTACCCACGATTCAGCTTCTCTCTAATACTATCGGATTTCCTGCTTGATTCAATTTTTGTTAATGGCTAAATTTATGCAAGCAAATTAATATTTATGTACATAGAAAGTGTAAAGATAAACATTATACTTGGTTAAAAGTAAAAGTGCCTCTCAACTCTCCTCAATCCTACCCAACATTTCAGAAGCAATAACTACTGAAAAATGTACAATGTTTTCTTTTAGCTCTTTTTGTATTTACATCTACTTATGCACATATTCAAATGGTTTAAAGGCTTTATTTTCAAAACAAACAAGAGCATCATAGTAGGTACGCTTTTGTACTTAACATGATTGGGAGATTTCCCCACAAAATAATTTTTGTTCTTTTTGTTTGTTTGGTTTTGGTGGTGCTGGGGATTGAAGCCAGGGCCTTATGCATGCTAGACAAGCAGTCTACCAACTGAGCTATATCCCCAGCCCCATGTTTTATTCTTAATAGTCTACAGAATCTGAATGATTTTAATATTCATTTAAAGCTCTTAGAGTCTATAGACTCCATATACTGTATCATGACTTAAGTATTTCCCTATTATAAAGTAATCAATTTGCATATAATTTTGTCCTTTTGAATAGGGCAGCAATAAAGAGACTTGTTTATACTTTCTAGGATATATATATATATGTGTGTGTGTGTGTGTGTGTGTGTGTGTGTGTGTATACTCTAGATTTTATATAAATCTTTTTTTAATATTTATTTTTTAGCTTTTTTTTTAGGTGGACACAATATCTTCTATTTTTATGTGGTGCCGAGAATCGAACCCAGTGCCTCAGGCATGCTAGGTAAGCGCGCTACCACTTGAGCCACATCCCCAGCCCTAGATTTTATATATCTTGAACCAATTCCAAAAGTTGAGTTTTTAATTTGAAGAGTGATTTAAAAATGTTGACGGGTACCTTCCAATGAGAGTGCCTAGTTAATGAAGGATCTTAAATCTTTGAATTTTTGATAAGCCAATCAAAGGTGGGTGTGACAAGATCATTCCAAGTAGAGGGAGCAGCACAAATGAGGCATAAATGGAAAGGACAGAATGCCCAGTGCAACAACATAATTAGCTGGCATTTCCAGGGCAGACAGTAGGAGAGAGTCTAGGGTAGGGATCAGATTCCTGAGGGAAGGCATACACTCCATCATAGTGCATGACATTTACTAACACAGCAAGCAGCTTACACTTCATGCAGGAGGTGATGGTGAGGCCCAGAGGATTAACAGGGAAAGTGCTCTTGTCCTTCAGCCAGCAGCAGAACAGATTTAAACTGAGACACTCCTAGGTAGAGACCAATTAGGAACCTGTAAGACTGGCCTGCAGGGAAGATGGGAAGAGCTCCACCAGACAATGATGTTAGTATAAAAATGTGTTAGGACAAAAGACGTGGATAAAAGTCAAGAAACACATGGGGAGAAGTAGGGCAGACAATGACAGGATTGCTTCAGGAACTAAATGTGAATAATGCTTTGATTAATTAAGATGGACAATAAGGCTTGGCACCGTGGCGGATCAGGAAGCTGAGGCAGGAGGATAGTGAGTTCAAAGCCAGCCTCAGCAAAAGCAAGACACTAGGCAACTCAGTGAGACACTGTCTCTAAATAAAATACAAAATAGGGCTGGGATGTGGCTCAGTGTTCAAGCATCCTTGAGTACAATTCCTACTACCAAAAAAAAAAAAAAAAAAAAAAAAAAGATGGGCAATAAAAAGAGTGGTCAGAAGACAATATGGTGAAATTAGTTCTGGACTTTCTAATTTAAGGTGTGCATCCAAATTCAGATAGACACAGACATCACAGAGTCAATACTGGGGTTAGAGATAAACACTGGGAACCATCATTTCCTAGATAGCATTTAGAATACTGACAAACGATAGGCACACTTGTAGAGAAACAAAAGAAAACTTACTCATTTGAGTTTATTATACTCCAACTTCTGAAAACTACACGAGAAAATGTTCCTGAGACCAAAGAATGGAAAAATTCTATGAAGACTTCATTGTAATACTGTAAGATCTATTCTAACATCAGCATTTGATTATTTTATAAGCCAGAATAAAAAAATCTCTGATTTCACAAGGAGAAACAACTTATAAATAGGACGTTATCTAGAGAATCTTGCCAGCAGAAACCCTTCCTTTAACAGTCTTCTTTTTCAAATTAACAAGAATATTACAAAACATCTGCCAATTGAAAAAAAAAAGATGAGAAAAATTGCTCAACTTCATAACCCCTTAAAATATTTTCAGCATTTTGTGAATTTTCTTTTAGACTATTTTTATTATTCCCCTATTTTAAAGTTATAATTTACCTAAATATTACAACTCATGATAACGCTTTTCCATTCTACCACAAAACCACCATTAACATCATATCACATATGGTTGAACACATTGTTCCAAGTCAGTGGTCTTCAACCTGGCTGCATTTTAGAATCTTAAGCGAACTCTTCAAAACTGTGAATTTCAGGACCCATTCCCTATCAAATAAAAATCTTTGGGTGTGCCCAAACATTAGCATTTTCTAATGACTCCAATGTACAACCAAATTTGAGAAACACTGATATCACCAGTGAACATTTACATTATGTTCTTTATTGACAATTGAAATAGCATCAATATGAATCTCTCAGTGCATATAATATCTTTTCCTGGGAATCAAGAATACTTTCTTAAGATGGTTTGCAGAAGTGGCATTATTAATTCATGAGATGGAGGTTATTTAATGACCTTTGGTGAGTAATATCAACTGACTTTTCATAAAAGCAAGAAGCACCATTTGGAGTCAGGACAAAAGCATGGACTTATTAATGTATTCGGTGCGCCCAAAAACAATCTCAAAGGGTTGCTTTAACTTGCACTTTGATGATTATTAGTAAGAACAGATATTTATCCACCTATTTGTTTATTATTCATTAATCTTATCCACTGGAGGTCCTCTGTTCACATCCTTCCACCATGATGCTTGACAGTTATTATCTTTTCTTATTGTTATAATAATTTCTTTATATAACCCTTCTAACATGTGCACTAAAATATTTTCTTCATGGGTTTATTGTCATTTTTACATGCAGGCATATTACAAGCCAATTACATCCACCTTTTCCCTCATGCTTTGTTTTATGGCTTCTGTGAAAAGCTATTTCTCTATCAGTGATGAATTTAAATGTTAGATTTGATTTTTTTTCTAATTTTTTCCCAATGGTATGAATGTTTCATATTTGAATTTTCTATCAGGCTTGTATCTTCTTCAACATAAAACACAACTACCACATTACAGGTTCAATAAAAATTTATCATTTGTAATGGCTTTCTATGGCTCAGAAAGAAAAGGTATATAGTTCCCTTGTCCATTACTTCAGTTCAAATGCATCCTCCCACTCCTTCTCTGCAAAAGACTCTGGCACTACTACTCTGAAATTCCTTGATCAGCAGAATGTCAAAAGAATTCAGCTCAGAATTTTGCTGGCTATGGGAAAAATTTTACCTTTAAATGTTTGATAAAGGAAATGCCTAAAAATAACTACACGGACCACTACTGCTAAGATTGGCATTCACACCACAAGACAAATGCCAATTTGATTTAGTTTTCTTCTCTCCTCTCTCCCTTCTCTTTCTTTGTCCACACATATTCTTACTTTGTTCATAATGCCTTCTACTTGATTAGAAGTGTCAACATAAAAAGATATTTAATAAAAATAACCTTTTAGGAAAAAGATAACTTTCTGCTATAAAATGTGTTTTGTAAAAATTCAAACACCATAGTGATTTATAATGATAAATTTTTGATAGAATTATAATGTAAAAACAAACTTTATTTTACCAAAGGCCTAATTTCAAGATAATACTTCTTATGGAAATAATGTGCTTTGGAAACAAGTATAAATACAAAAACCAATGATTTGAAGAAGCATCCTTCCTTTTCCCAAACTTAGCATGCAACACTTAAAAATATATCTTAAGAATCAGCAGGAGGTCTAAAAGAAAGGCAATACACCTAGTTCTTGCTTTAATTTCACCCTAAGGGAAATATGATTCATGAGAGATATAAATAGGAAGCAGGGGATTGCCGAAATGCTTATGTTTACTGTAACCACAGTAATACTCTTTCATACAGTAAAAGAAAAAAAAATAACATAAAGTTTAGGATGGATACAATCAATGTAAATGTTTAAAGCAAACAAATACTAATGTTTCAGGCTACCAGTTTTGAAAATTATAAAATCACACATACATACATATTAATAAACTACAAAAGTAATGCTACTAATAGGTTATGTATATATTACTTCTGTTTTACAGTAATAAATATCTTCCTCCGGAGAATTGTGCATTTTGATTACCCATGAGGAGAAATACATGTTTAGATAAAACAAGATTTCTTGTACATTATTTGACAGCAATATCAATGTTCCAAACAGGCATACACAGACTCCCCAGAGAACAACCACAGTAAGAAAGAGGGAGAACAATAGATAAACAAAATTGGGGTGGCAAGAAAAAGAACTGGTGAGCTAAGGTAACATTCAAGAAAAACTACTTCAAACTCGTGGTATTACTCAACCAACTAACCGGTTGTTAAAATTAGAGAAAACCATCTATGTTTACCTAACTACAGGAGAAACATTTTTCTGTCTTCACGTCTTAATTGTTTTAAAAACACAACATGAGCTATCATGGTTTCTAGCAATTTGTCAAACATCTTATTTAAATAAGCATAACTCCAATCCATTCAGTTAACTGGAATCAATATTCCTGAATTTTTATACTGCCACTTGCATAAAGCTTTCAGGAAATATTTCCTTGATGCATCTGCCACCCAATTCCATGAAATCAATATTTCATTGGAGCCAAGCTGGGAAATCCTAAGGCACTGAACTCAAATATGAACGCTGCTTTATGAGTTGCTAAGATAGCAATGAAATTGAACACCACTACCGTCAAAGAGTTTTACCTCTCTTTATTGCAAGGGGTTTGTTTTCTAAGGTACCAATGAAGTAATTAATAACAACATTGTGCTAGGATAACAGTAACAACTTTAATATATTATATAGCACCTTCCTATTTCCAGATGCCAGTCTGTAAGCCCAGAAACAACACTCTTTTGGGCTATTCCTGAAATAAATTGATTGTGGTGGTAAGAGATAGCTACCCATCAATATAAAAAGGAAGACTAACAATAGGAATCCCAACTTTGAATCCAATTCAAAGATAAAGACAACCATTTACTAAAATACATACAAATTACTCTTTAGGCAGAACCCCCAAAATTCAGCACACTATCGGCCACATCTATCATGTTCACATGTGAGAACACGTAAGCAGAGGTTCCACACAGAAAAATTCTGCACATTTTTTAAAAGCTTTTATTCACAGTAAACACCTGGTATTTGCCTTCAAACGTTGTTTTTTCTCAAATAATTACTACCTGAGTACTTCATGCATTGATCTTTAAAAGTAGTTTCCTAGGATCCAGTACAGGGTATCATTACTTCATTTTCAGCACCAATAGTGAACAAATGTCAGAACAAAGATATAAAATCCAAACTCTAAACCTATTCATCTCTTAAACGGTAAACATTTGCTGACCCTAAAATGATTCCTTTTGTCACTTGGCTTGTCAAACTGGGTTGTAAGAAAAACTCTGAAAGTTTTCAAAATAAACATTCAGCTAGTACATTCCTATGTCTCCCATTTCCTCCTTGGTTTTTTTCATGGCTCCTAAAAGGCCATGTTTTTCTTTTTTTTCTTTTTCGTCTTTTTGTTCTTTTCTCTGGAGACCCCACTTAAAGTTTAACATTTGCTTATAGCCCACTGTGACGAAAAGATTGAATTTAGAATCAGCCGACCTAGGCTCAAATACCAGATCTTCCACTTCTAACTGTGAAGTTAGGCAAGATACCCAACTTCTCTCAGCATCAATTTCCTCATATGTAAAATGAAGAAACAGCACCCACTTCTCAATGTTACTGTGAGGATTAAATTAGCTAAAAAATAGAAAATGCTTGGCTCAGTGCCTGACACTGATCACTTACTGCATAAATGTTAGTTTCCTGCCCTTTTGCCAAAATGACATTCAACAGACAATTCTAATGATATTTACAGACACATACATCTGTGTTTCTTCTTTTCAGTTCTTTACCTGTATTCTACCCACAGGCCTAATAAGATTCCTCTATGTGCAGTGCTCAAAACGATTTTCATTCTTCCGAAGGAAAATAACTGAAACTGCATTGCATAAATAAATAACAACCAAAAGAGGCACCAAATTTCTAAGAAAACATGTCCAAAATTGAAGAAAATCTACCATATTGCTTGTAAAAAACTTAAAATGCCTGAGCAGCTTAAGGAAAATTATGTTGCAGAATCCCTTAAAAGTACAGCCCAATTTGATTCTCAGTAAAACAGAGTCAGAATAATGAAGTGCTTTCAATGAAGAAAAAAACAAAATCACTGGGAAAAATCAGCCATCAGCCTCCAGCACATTGATTAATGTCATCAGGCTACTTTGCTTCAAAGAGCCCCAAGCAAAAGTGTGAACAAGTAGACTACAACTTCAGCAAGAAAGAGTATGGAGATGCAGTCAATGTTCACAGGGAAGAAGGTTCTGGATACACGCCAGAAAGAAAAATAAAACATGACTCAAATTGCAATAGGGTTTTTATGATGAGATAAATTTGTGCTTAAAAATATGGCCACAGTGTACACGAACTGTAATTCTAACAGAGAAATTAGAAAGCACACCAGAGCGCCCCACATATTTTCACTTTCCTACATGTTACCCTTTCTCAATTTCCATTCCAGACGGCACTGCCACACTGACAGACGGAAAGTATGTGAGCGACATCATTCTGGGAATCACTCTCATAACCTTCTACCCAGTCATTCAGATCGCACTGCCTGGTCTTTAAGTTGTCCTCTCATGTCCACTAAACATGAACTGGGAATGAGTGACCACTACGGGGTTCCATATGGGAAGACCCTCAATGTCCATTTCACCCACATCACTAGCTGGTACCTACCCGGAAGGAATGAACGGAACCACTCCAATGCAATCCCAGCCACTCCTGCTAGTTCAAGCATTCGGTTCAGCATCACCTCATGACCAACACGAAAGCAGCTGAGGCTCTAATATAATCATCATGGAAAGTTGTCCCAAATCCTTCATTCGAGGAAGATCCTTCATACACACCAACGCTGTCTCCAAGCCATGCCGGGGTCTGAAACCAGACTGGAAAATATTATATATGTGTATATATAGTAAAACTCCCACAAACCACTCTTCTACTTTGTCATATTTATTTACAACTGCTAATCCCATCCTCTATGCATCACCTTTGCAAGGTGAAAATATGACCATTCAAGGAAAGATCCTTTCCATAGTAGAAGGTAAACTTAAAGCATATGAAGACCTGGTGCTGCCTGGTAAGGTGGTTGAGGCGATCCCAAATGGAACATACTTTGTCCTGAAGGGAAGAGAGAAAACACAATATTGGTTTCCAAGGCTAATTTGCTAAACTTGGTGGACAGGATCAAACTATTCTGATTGTTTTAAAAGCCTTGGCATTTTCAGGGGATAGAATAACAGTGCCAGATTAATTCTTGAAGCTCAATTTGTTATTACCAATTGTGCCTCAACTCCTGAATCCCACTGGGTAGATACTGCTTTCATAATCCTAACTACCACCACCTTAATCACATTATCAGACTCTGTGCTCATCAAAGAGCTCTACTGCGCTTACTCATCGAGGAGACAGGGAGGGCTAGGAACCTTAGAGTGAACCACAACTTCAACTGGGAGGAAAAACAGAAAAGTGATCAATCGAGCCCCAAGATCTATTATACCTTAAAAGAAAAAAAATAAAATAAAATTCAAGACAACTTTAAAAAAAAATTTCCTTCTCTCTCCTTATTGAATAGACTTTTTAGAAAGAAGGTGATAGAGTATACAAAGTTTAACCAAAGGGTCACCATTTTTATTATCTTGAGCCCTTTATTAAAAGATTGAAGACTACTCCTTTCAGCTTGCCCATTTTACCTAAAAGAAAATACAGACAACTACAACTTTCAATCCCACCACAAAATTTTACCAAGTTTCTATTTCCAGAATATGTTTTAAATGAGTTATATCTCCCTGCAACATTATTTTCTATGTACTTACCCTAAATTATTTTGTATCAAGCAAACAGCTACCTATGAAAGTGCTTGTCACATGTAATTCCATTTAAAAGTTAGTAGAATTCTGTCTTATCTCCATTTCACTTGCTCTCCTGGCCAGACTCACTCCATCCTTGTCTGTTACATTCAGTTTATATTAAAAGAGCTTGGAAATGTCCATCTGCTAGCCTGCCTACATACATTCACTCCCAACTCCGTTAAGTTCTGTGGACATTAAATATCCAGAAATCTTTCAGACAGATTTGGACCTGTAATACTTATTATGTTTTTCTGCACAGTCCCCACTACCTCACTACATCTCCTAAAACTGACATGTACCTCATTAAGGATCATTCACGTAGGTAAGACTCAGAAAACATTATTTAAAAATTTATAAGGATATAAAAATAGAAGGGAGAGTATACTTGGTTGTTTAGTTCAAGCTCACAGACTGCTTGGTGCTTGCAAAATAGTGGTTTTCCTCCTAAATGTTAAGTTCTCAAATTGAACCCTGCAGCATTATCTGGTTTCTGACCATAGCACAATAAGTTTATCAGTTTTCAAACCATCCCTTATGCAGATAAGGCTAAAGGTTATCTGTAAGTAATAAAGGTTTGGTCAATAAACATTTGCTCTGATGCCTACTATGAACTAGGAAACATACAGGATGTGCAAATATAAGGTATGTCACTCACCATTGAGGAATTCATAATTCAGTTGAAAGAGAGAGGTATAAACAAAACAATTATAATAATGATACAGTAAAAAAAATCCCATGGAATACAAAAGAAAATTTATTCTGCTTGGATGCTATGGGGAAAGTTTCATCAGGAAAGTGACAATCTGTATCTTAAATGATAACAGGCATTCAAATGACAGTGACAGTAATAACCCACAGAAGCTAAGCCATTAGATCTATACAATTTACAAGAATCTTGGAAATCAGTTCAATACTTGCAACTAAAATATACACTATGCTATATTTAGTTTCACAGGCAGCAAACTATTTCATTATAACAGAAAACTCCTCACATATTATAAACATTCAAATATATAAAAGCTGTGAGAATCTCAGTGACTGAAGTACACAAATAATGACACAGATTTTCCAAGAAATTAATTATTTACAACATATATAAATTTAGAGCTCCTAAGAAAAAGCAAAGTGGGATTGTTCATTAAAGTCTATTCTCCAAAATTTTATTTTATGTATTTAAAATTTCATAATTGAATTTCAAACAAAATTTAGGTGATATGTAAATACGCAGGACATTATGACGCATCTTCCTTCCTCCAAAAATAAAAAATAAAACCATGCCAATTAGATAATTAGGAGTACTTTCAGGATACTATATGTTAACGCATATGAATTTAGAAGGTGAGGGAGCAGAGGAAATTCTACATCAAGATTGTAGATTCAGAAGGCTCGGGTGGCTGAACAATGGGAGTTACCTAAGGAAATACACTCTATAGATTGCAAATAAGACCTAGGAAAGCATATTATTTCACAAAAAAATAATTTAATTCCTGGTATTCTATATCTCAGAAAAATCCCTAATCCCACACTCCCAACATTCATCCCTGGCATATTTCATTACTAATAACAACTGGCTTTGCTCCACCAACTCACAGTAATTTAAAATCTTGTCATGGAGTCTGAATTAAGAAACTAACTAGAATCCCTTTTCTAATCTTGGATGAAATTTTAGATAGAACTTAACTGGTCAATGATATTATACATTTCTTATTGAAATGTGAAACATTTGGCACCAGTGTGCCAAAATACTACTGTAAATAGCTTAGGAATAATATAAATTGGACTTCATCCCATCTTGATTAACTGCCTCCAAATTGCTAACAAAATGGCCAACATGAAATCTCATAAACCAAGTATCTTACAATTGGCAGCACATTTTCAAATTTTTCCACATTATTTTTATCTTTATTACAGCCTTATAATGCAAATAAAGTTATGTTTCTTCTATTTTACTGGAAAGATGAGAAAGAAATGACAGACAGACTGACGACTGACTGACTGACTTATCCAGGATAACACATTATGTTAGAAGCAGAAATAAATCTGGAATTCAAATTTCCATTCACTCAATCAGAAAACATCATGAGCCTATTATGTGAAGGGCACCATAGGGAAGAAAAGGATCAATGAGACATGAACTTTACCATTAAGGAAATTGTAGTCCTATTACAACAAGAGAAAATTTGAGAGAGTTTATTAGATACTACAGCAAAGGAACACACACATTATGTTATAATGGAAAAGCAAGGATAAGATGATGAACTGAAGCTGAAGGAGTTAAAAGAATTCTACACTGAGAAAGTGGACTTCACATCTGAGCCTTGAAGATGGGGGTGGAAAGCAAGAAACAGTGAGGGTCCTTATAGGCTGGCAGTGACAGACCTAAAAAATACATGAAATGTTTACATAAAGTATACAATTTTTTTCAATACAAAAATACATATTTAACACGAATCAAGTCCAAGCATGAGATTAAATGAAAAAATAGGAATGGGAGAGGTTGTTATTTCATCCTCAATAAGGACTTCCCTGCACTTAAGCCCTGCCCACTGTTTAACTGGGAACATGCCTCTTTTGCAATAACCATAGTACACCCACCCCCTGCCCACCCCCAACCACCACCACCCCCAACCACCACCACCCCCCTCCTCAGCTTCTCTTTGAGCTTAGTACAAGTATAGGTAAGGCCAACAGGACATAAGGAAAGAACTGATGCCCTTAACATCCAGAACAAATCTACAAAGGGATTACATGTGCTCCTTCTTCCAACTGCAAGCTCTCTCAGATCAATGAGATGAGAAGAAAATCACAGAGATGGGAACGCAACAAGCTGCAAAGATCTGGTTCCCGGGACATCTTGGTAGAGCAAAGCTAATCCCATCACTCCTGGGACTACCCTTCAAACACCTATTTGATTAAGCCACTTATGTGGGAAATCCATCATACCTAAGCAAACTTATACATAAGCTCGTATAATAGGTTACTGTATAAAGTAAATAGCAATCAAAAGTAATTCTCAAAAATCTAAGAAAAACAATCTGAAAATATGTAAATTATTTGCAAGGGCTAAAATAAAATGTGCAACATGCAGTTGTAAGAATTTTTAAGTGTATTTTTAAATTTTAATCTATAGAACAGCCATAAACATTAGAAAGTTCAGGGGTCAATATTATTTTATATGTGAGGAATAATAAAACATATAATTAATTACAAAAGATATTTGATAGCCACAAATTGTAATGAATTTAACCTCATTTAACCCATTAAAAAATCATTACACATATTCCATGCTACATTGATACCTAAAGACCCATTCATTAAGTCAAATAAATTATTAATATCAGAAAAATAGGAATCAATGATTGAAAACTTGATTTTTGCTGTAGGTTCATATTGGTCTATGTTTTCATTTACCCAATGGACTTTTCAGACACCTCAATTTCATTGATTATATTTATATATTTAATTATTTTTATATTTGTGCATTTAACTGCTATCCACCTGTGTTTATATAGAGAACAGAAGGAAAAATATAATAAGTAAGCATAAAATAGAATAACATTTAAGAATATTAATACATAAAAGCACAATGGGTTGCAAGTCCACTTGGAAAAACTGAAATCAAGAGAAAAATGGATGATGGATGAACCTTTTTATTCAAACTATCTGCAGGCAAATCTATTGGCCCTTGTTTTACTCGTCTTATTCTCATGTACATTAGAAAGAACAACTAGACTAGGAATAGTCAATAAAATTATCTGTTCCATTTTCATTGGTTCACTGAGCCTGGCTCTCGCTGGATCTCTTCAATCAGCCCCCAGCAAGGGGAGTCTATTCTCCTGGTACTCCTTTGAGGCACCAAGGAGCCAATGAGACGAGAACCAAGAACTTTAGATCACTATTATAATCTACAGTACAATCTTTCTTTTACCATATGCCAAGAGTGCTACTGGAGGCAAATGGGTCATCAGGTAACAAAAGATGATAATAAAATCAGGTAATAGAAGATGACTGGATCACAGTCATCTTTAACTCAACACTTCAGTAAAAACAACTGAAAGGCATGATCCTTCTAATAGTACCTTAGAACACACCTGTTTTCTTTATAAAGTCTAGTCTTCACTCACTAGTAGGCTTTTGTATATTCTACTCAAACTCCAAAACAATCACCCTCTTCTAAGTTGAAAGATGACTCAAATATTCACTAACTCTACTATTGTGGACAAGTGACTTACATTTTCAAAGTCTTAGTTTACTATCTGTAAAATAAGAATCTAAAACTATATGATTTGTGAAGACCTCCCCAGAAACACAATGGTATAATTACAAATTAAACTTCATCACATCTTAGCTTGCATCGTAAGTAGGAGCTGTCTGAAGGATCTGCTTCTAGAAGGGAGTTTGTGCTTCACAACAATTCTCACAAGTATAGTTTAAGGTTGACAAATGACAACAGTAAAACTAGTCCTGACCTTATCTTTACCAAAGCACTTAACCCCGCCTGATACTGAGGGCTCTCACTACCCGTCCACTTTGTTTTCACAGAACCACACTGTTTAAATAAAGACTAGAAGTTTTGGGAAACTAGGTAGTTGAAGTTGAGTAAAGGGAAGACTGGATTTTAAATTTTAGATAATTATCCTAATTTCCCAAAATGCCTTTGAGTTTATTTCATAAGTACTCATCCCTTTCTTCGAAGAAGACTGTAGGTTCACATTAGTCTACCACTGTGCCTGATTATACAAAGTAATTTATGAAAGTATAAAAACTAAAATTTGTAACTTTTTTTTTGGTAACATGACAGACAAATGATTTGTAAAAATAAGCATTAAGTGATCATCTTAAAAATCAAGTTAAAATTCCTAATATTGAAATTGGAATTTTTAAGAGGGTGGGGGGCTGGAGATATGGCTCAGTGTTCTAACATTTGCCTAGCATGCATGAGGCCCTTGGTTTTGATCCCCAGCACAGCTAAATAAATAAATAAATAAATAAATAAATAAATAAATAAATAAAATTAAAATTTTTAATTTTAGAAACTGGTTTGGTAATGCCTAATAGAATCTCTGTTCCTAGATGTGCACTTCCCTTCTTGGAGTGAACATGTGGGGGATTCCTAAGTGAACTTTGCCAGCAACCCCAACACTTAGCAACTTAAGATTGGAGGCATTCTTTCAACTATCCCACTAACAAAAGCCTATTCCTAGATCTGCAGCAATGCCATTTTCTAGCAATGAGCAGGTCTTCTTCAAAGAACACAAAAGAAACAACAAGTTGAATAATTTGTTATATAAATCATTGTACTTCGTGAAGACATGTTAGGAAAGAATTAAGTCATGGATTCAGGAGAACCATGGCCTGGCAATTTTGCATGTCTATTGTAAAAGTAAAAATTAAAAGGAAAGAGAAACGATCTTGTGACTCCCAGCAGGAGTACAGGAAGGCTGATGGATAAGTGGACATGATACAAATTACAAATAACAGTAAGTTGTCTCTGGTCATTTTCTGCTTAACAAAATTTCCTAAAGGAAGCACTGATGGTGCTTCTGAAACTATATTCACTTATGCCTCTCAGCCTTCTAGTGTCTTTTCCTACTTGCCTCTCTTAAAAGAAAAATGGGATTAATAACCCAGTGTTCCAGTACCTCCACCCAACCACGGTTTAAACAATACCATCTATTTTCATTCAGTTGTTTCCACAAATGGACAGACTGCTAATCTCTAAAATTGTCTTTTGGATTATCTACATTTTGTTAGTAATCATGCTTTGATTAATCAAGTTAGCCAGAAAGAAGAATTTTAATTTCTAAGACTAAGATCAACAATAAAACAGTAATATTCCTATGAAGTCTTTGGTTCTCCCTTTATTCACAGTACAAGTCACATTCTCACAGTGTTATCTTGCTAAAAAAAAAAAAAAAGTAAAAAAGTTGCATTTGAACGATGTCTTGCTGCTGCCCATAACCTTGATTCTTTACTCAAAATCACCTCCTCATATTAGACAAGCATAGTCATCAATGTCTGTCAAAGGCGTGGCATCCCACAAATCTCAGGGTTTATGAGAAGGCTTTTTTTTTATCCATCCATCCTAATTACAAATAGACTATAAACTGAAAGCACTTCAACACATTTACCTACAAGTTAGATTTTAATCTTGGTGAGTAATATATACAAGACATCAGCAATGAACCAGAAAAGCCACTAAAGAAGATGGGGGGAGTATTTATTAATAGAATCTTACAGCTTTTAACTTTGTAAAGTTGAAATCCTGTTTTATCACTAGCCACTGGAAGAATTATCTCAAGGTACTTAACCTCACCTGCCTCTATTTCTTCTCTGTAACATGGGATATAGCAGAATATCTACTCACTGCAGTGCTTATTTTACAAAGATAATTCACACAAAGTCCTTAGCCTAATATAAAGGATCAATAAACATCAGTATTCTTTTTATCATCAAGTCCCTACTCATTAATTTGCCTGACATGCTACATAAAACACAATGTCTCGGCACTCCGCTAAGAAAATTAATGGATAAAGGTATCAGTTTCTTATTTTAATGATTTTAGATCTGTGCTAGAAAGACAATCCTTACTGTCATGTTGGAATACCAGATATTTGTAAAAAAAAAAAAAAAAAGAGTTTAGACATTCCCAAGTATAAAAGTTAAACATTATGCACTAGGTTTAAGACATGCTTCACAGAGATTAGAAGATTGAATTAAATAACACAAAGACTGATCTGGAACCACACTGTTAAACCCCAAAGCAGAGACCATTAACCCCATCATGGGCTTAGAAATGCTAACAGAATAAATATTTGCCTCATAACTTCCACAAAGCCCCTAGGATCTTATAAGTGAACACTGAGTAGGCCCTTAACTGGCCAACTTTCTGCAACGATAGTCTCTCTCTACAACTTATATTCCTTGATGCCCTTTAATTTCTCTTATGTCCCTCTAATGTGACTCCTATGCATCCTGGGCATACACACTTGCAAACTGAGAAAAGCCCAAAAGATGATAACCAACAGACTGAAGAGACCAAATACAAAAATCTTTACACCTAGCACAGGTCTTGACTTAAAAAAAAAAAAAGGATAACAAAATAATCACCTGAATTTCAGGCAGAGCTCCAGCCAACAATTAGCAATTTAATTTTGCTTGGGTATGTGAGGAGGCATTAGATAAATAGTCTTTTTTCCCCCTAAGAGAAGTACAACTTATTCTTAGGAATTATGCACTATAGCTTTTAGAAAACCTGGCTCAACAAAATACCATAATTTTTATTCCTTCTGAAAACAAATCAACTATAAAAAGAAGTCCCCATGTCAGCATATCAACTATTTTGCATTTGAATTATGTTGTCAAGTTCAAAACAATGAAGCAAAACTAAAATCATTTAGGCGTGTGGCAATTAAGAGCACAAGGAATGAAAGAAAAGATGAAGAGAAAAGCACCACTTAGGAAAGAATGAAACAAAATCACACCGCTTACAAGCCTGCTCCTCCCCAAAGATTTTCACCTGCACAGGATACTTAGAAAGACTCATGCACAGTGTAATTTTATATCCATTTCTGGTTCTATTTCTGCACTGAAATATTTATAGAGTGCTCAGTGTTTCTGGAGTAAATTATACCTAGATCTTGGTAAAGCTAAAATCACTTAAATTACCTTTTTTGCTCAATTATTTGGAAGAATGGAGAAAGAAAGCTTGACAGAATAAAAAGATGTATTAAGCAATGGCCATTTCATAGCTATAATTGCATAGCTTAGTGGATATTGATGCCTTGAGGGCTATATGCAGTCACCACAGCTATTTTTACCAAAGGCTTCAAATAAAATCCAAATCAATTTATGTTATGTGAGCATACACATTATACTTGAACATGAAAGTTCTTAAGCCAAGTATTCCATCGGTTTGTATGTTGGGAATAACATAGAAAAACACATATTAGCAGTACACAAAATGGACGTATGGTACTATGTTAAGCACACAAGTATAAATACCTTCCAAAATAGCCACTCAATTCTAGAAATATTCTTATGATACGCCATGAAATTCAGAAAATGTTCCAAATTTGGAAATCACTGTTATGGACTGAATGCCATTCACCTTCCCCAAGATTCACATGTTGAACCCTGAGCCCTCAATGTGACTATGTTTAGTCCTCTAAGGAAATAACTAACCTTAAATGAGAAAGGGGCCCTGATCTGATAGGATTAGTGTTCTTATAAGAAGTGACAGACAGCTCCCTCTCTCTGCAAACTGTACTGAGGAAAGGCCCTATGAGGACATAAGCAAGAAGGTCAGCTACAAGTAAGGAAGAGACCTCTAATCAAAAATTGACCCTGCCAGACTGATCTGGGACTTCTGGTCTCCAGAATTGTGAGCAAATAGATTTCTATTACTTCAGCCACCCAGTCTATGACATTTTGATATGGTGGCATATGCAAACTAAGACACAATCACTATTAATATGACTTTGATGTGGAGAATCCTGTTTTAAACTTACTATATCACTGTGAAGCACTGCATGTGAAAAGTACACTAGACCCACTCACTCAGCAATTCAATCTTATATCAAAAATGTGATAACTATCAAAAGTATATGGGAGTGCATATATACACACACACACACAACTCAATTCATAAATGCCTTGTGGGCTCTACTTCTATTTTTCAAACCATTAAAGAAATAATGGGGGAAATTTCACAATGAAAGACAAGTCATCAACTGTGGCTGCAATGTCAGACATTTGACTTTGAAGGCTCTACAGCTGCCCAAGTCCAAGTTGATTAGGGTTGTACTAAAGATCTGGAACCTGATCTTGTAGGATAATGTTTCACATAATTAATTTTAACTTAGGAACTGCTTCCACAGTAAAATATAACCGTACTCCCCTCAAGAATTATTTCAATTATTTTTGTCACCATACAAAAAAGTAATTTTAAGTTTAACAAAAACTTAATTTATGAGATTACAAAATTATTTTTAAACAATTAGTAATATTCATATATGACTATGTATTTAATCAACACTATACCATTTAAGTTGAAAATTATTTACAGAAAACATACAATGCCAACAAATATTTTTAAAGATTTATTTTGGGAAAAGTCAAATGTATATTAAAATGACCAGATTAGAGATTCAAAATTTCACCTACATGTAAAGTATAACAACATGCATTCATCATTCATATCATATATTGTCAGAAATATCATAATTTATACAGAGACCAAAAAATAGGAAAAACACCATGCCTAATTTCATCTGATTAACCACAAACATACAATGTATAGTAGTTTTTGATTCATAATTCACCAAGTGTGATACTGGTTCTAGAATATGGATCATTAGTAAGAAATGCTACAATAAATGTTGTTGTTTGTTTGAGGGTGAGAAAATAGATTTGAAAAGGGAAACCTAGGAGTATGGTCAACAGATAAGAAGACAGTGCAATAATACAGGTAAGAAATAATAAGTGCTTGAAGAATGGCAAAAAGCAGGATACAGAGAAAGAAATGTGTACCTGAGTAGCAGAACTGACACTATCCATGAACCAACTGGCCATAAGGGCTGGGAGAAGACTGTTAAGAATGACTCTAATGGAGATTTCTAATCTCACAGTGATGACAAGTAAAATTTTGCTATCAACCTCTAGAGGCTTGCTTAGACACATGGACACACACATAAATATATGCAAATTACCCTATGTTTCTGCTTAATAACGCCATTGTCTCATGCATCCCTCTCTCAGTAGCTGACTGTGCACACCATTTACACAATGAGAGAATTAGATGTTAACAAATGGTAGGGATGACACTGTGTGCTAACACTATAATTCTAAAATGCCCCAACACAAACAAACTAGACCACCATTTCAGTATGAAAGGAGGACTGCCAACATGGAGACTGGAGATAAGAATTGATTTTGCAATAGAAATTATTTGTGTCTCTCTCTTATCTCTAGACAAAACATTTCAGCAGCAAAAAAAGGAATCATCTCCTATAGCACTAATTAGCAACATAAATCTCACCAGGAGCAATGCCAAAAGATTGTATTGTTTTTCACTATACATAGAAATAGAATTTTTGACGTTTTATTCGCCTAAAAAAATGCAACATCTTTAATAAACCATAGTACAAAATGGAGATCCCAATTACAGCACATCATCACAGAAAGAGCAAAACGGAAAACATAAAAATCCTTAAACTGGCAGGTAAAAACAAATTTATTATAAGAATTATCAGCAGGAATTTTTTTTAAAAACCCTTCATACTAGAATAATTACAAAATCTTGAGTTGTCAAGTGGATGTTCTCCACATTGCAAAATCTAAAATATGTCTATATTTTAGGTAACACTAAGTCCAATAAAGTTTGTGTATATATGTCTTTCAATGTCCCTACTGCGATATGTGATTACAGGCTACTGCTCTATAACCAGATGATGAACTCTAATAGATGTTTATGTAGGTAGGGCATCTGTAATATTGCAAAAATGTACCTCATAAATATTGCCTATCTTGAACCTTACAGATTTTTTTATTGCTTTCTATAGTTTGTGTATTTTCCTCCTTTGTTTTATAATCCTCTTCTCATTAGAAACTATGTATCTATTATCACTTAACATCACAGTTCACGCCACATTAGTAACAGGTATTTAAGTATGCCCAGTACATAAAATCTAGCTCATACTGATTTTTTGCTCACACTAGGTAAATGAGGCAAGCCTTACTCCACAACCTGCAACCCCTAAAATATGTGACAATAACCAAACACACATTTCTTTGGAAGCATCTCTGTTCTTGTCAGGTCTTTTGGTCACAGCACTGAAAAAAACTGACTAAAACAGGGGAGGAAAAGTTTACTTGGGGGCTCACAATTTCAGAGGTCTCAGTCCAAAGACAGCTGGTTCCATTCCTTGGGGATCTAAGTGGAGATCATGCTTCAAGAGTGTGGTGGAGGAAAGCAGCTGGCTGGCAACATGGCCCAGGGAAACAGAGAAAGAGTCTGCCCCACCAGGACAAAATAAACCCCAAAGGCAGGCCTTCAGGGACCCACCTCCTCCAGCCACACCCTACCTGCCTACAGTTACCACCCAGTTAATCCCTATCAGGAGATTATTCACTGATTGGGTTAAGATTCTTATATCCCAATAATTTCTCTTCTAAACTTCCTTGCATTGTCTCACACATGAACTTTTGGGGGACTCCTCACATCCAAACCATAACAATCTCTTTAAATATTACATGAGACAGAGCAGAGAAAAACATCCCCAGGCATCAAAAATGCCTCAGTTCCTCTTCATAAATAAATGACAACTTCTGAATAAGTAAATCAAATACAGAAAAGCAGCACTGAGATAACCCTCCGCCCCCATCACCCAAAGCATGCTAACTGAAGTTACTCTTCTTTTTCCACATAAATATTGTTCCTGACTGCAGACAAGAATATATTCTGCAACAGCAGCCTAACTCCCTGAGGAAGTGGGAATGTTTAGCTAAGGGGTCCACAAGAATATCAAATATCCATTGGCAAAAGCAGCAGACTGCAATGTGCACATAATCTCCTCTCTCCAAGCAGCACAGCTACTTGATGGATTATAAGATTCTGATCATCTGAAAAGCATTCCAAACAACTGTGACTGATCAATTGCTGACAACCGATACACATAAAGGAACAGAAGCCTGAAAACCTCATAACCAGTAAAGCAAAAGCAAAGGTGGATCAGATGTTTTATAATATAAAATTATACTGATAAATTTCTCTATCCCTTTATGTAAAGGTGAAGTAAACGTTACCAAATATATTTTCACTAAAAAGAGAACTGGGTCTAGAAAAATCATGCTATGACCATGCCATTAATCTTTTTCATTAAAACCGCATCTAACAATTTATTATATTCAGGTGTCTTTTCAAACCCACATGAAAAATATTTATTCCATTCTGGCTTTTCCGAGTAGAATTTAATCATACATTACACATTTCATCAATAACATGAAAATGATATACAGAATATGATATAAAAGACTGCCCTCTTTTTATCATATCTAAATTTTAAAAATGTGATTTAAAGTGTCACTTGAAAGGTTTGCATAAAATGTCAAGAATTTCATCTCAAAGTAATGAGATCATATATACTGAACATATTCATCTACATGCACTAGCTTTGCCAAAATTACTGGCGTAGTTTTAATTTTTTTTTTAAATTCTAAGTTACAAATTTAAACCAGTGGCTCTTACAGTGTTTGAAAATAAGCAACAGAACAAGGACTATACTTGTTCACAGATAATCTACTAGAGACTATCAGCATGCATATATTAAAAGGGATTCCCCAAAAGTTCAGTTTCCTTTTGATTTGAAGCTTTTAACTCTGAAAGCAGGCCAAAGTCATCACTAAATGCCAGCAAATTAACATCATGAGAAAGGAAACTTGCTCATCAGCTATTTATTGAGTATCTGCAGAATGCTAAGAGTGCTAGGGTGGCCTGCTCTAAAGGACATCAAGAAAGACACACAAGGACAAAATTACAGCCTAGAAGGTCAAAGCAAAAGAGACCTGTCTATCGCAGAGAATGAAGACCCTCTGAAGCATCTGACACCAGCGGCCTTACAGGTTGGAATGATGATAGATAAACACCCTGTCTTCTCTTTCCTAGAAATACCCAATACAGTGGTGGACGATTTGGGTGAAGACTATCACCATTGTCTGTCAACCCCAGAGACCAGAGGGGCTATGGTCACATCAGTAACTTCACAATCAATTCTCTGTATTTAATAGGGCATATCACCAATCTGCATTTCTTGAAAAAGTACATCATTAAATAAATACCTAGCATTAATCAGCCATGTTTGACCTTCTGATGATGGAATTTCTAAACTTTATTTAAGAAAAATACATAGAGTTACACTTCATTTACTCAGCTACCTTAAATATTTGGAAAACATTTAAGAATGTAAAAAGTAGCAAAACAGTACATTAAGAAGGCAAAATAAATGTCAGCATCTGCTTCCTACAACTACATAGGGACAGTCCCTAATGCACTCAAAATATGTTTATTTTAGAGGTAAGTTTAATAAGCAAACTGTAACTAGAAAACCAGGGAAAAGTGAGCAGAGACACATGAGCCACTTATAACAGGTCACAAATGACAGGAGGGAGGAGTTAAGGAAAGTGACAAGAAATGAGGACACAAAATGCATAGTCTGAGGCTACTTGATGCAGAACTGATTTTAAGGTGAGAACTTAAAAGAAAAGTGGTCTCTTACTTTGTTTTTGTTTTTGTTTGTTTTTTTTTTTCCTTTCCTATTGAACTTGGGAACTGCTTGTAGGTACTACTTTAAATAACACAATACTGGTCCATCAATATTAGAAATAAGGGACATTTTCCCCCTTACAGGACACAATAATAATACACAGAGTGGGTGGGAAGTACATTTAGAGGAGCATGAGTTTATGTTTCCCACTTTAATGTTCTTTAATCTTTAAAGAAATTGTTTTGCCAGGTGTGGTAGTGCATGCCTATAATCCCAGCAATGTGGCTGAGGCAGGAGCACCGTAAGTTTGAGTCAGCCTGGGCAACTTAGTGAGACTCTGTCTTGAAATAAAAAATAAATAGAGCTGGGAATGTAGTTCAGTAGTCAAGAACCCCTGGGTTTGACCCATACACAGTACCACAAAAATTAAAAAGAAAGAAAATAAAAAGAAAAATAGAAGAAAAAAAAGGAGTTGTTTTGTTTGGTGTTTGCTTGTTTCTACTAACTATGTATACTTAAAACCCTTTCAAATACCATTCAGGGAGGAACAGCATTTTGAAAAACATGAAATAGTGCTGTTATGATAATAAGTGTAATTAAAATGCTGCCGAGAGCCAGTACAGGAATTTTAGATCTCACAGTCCACAACAATAAATAGCAGCAGAGTCACTCCTGTGGAGAAGACTATCTTAATGAACAAATTTCAAACATCTGCTTGTAAGAGATGCAGCTCGTGTCTGTGCTGGCAGATTCCTCTGGCACAGAGCTCACATTCGACAGGAGTGCATCTCCTTAGACATTTACTCCCTCTTTTCTTTTGGCTGTGGCACATACATTTTCGGTGCTAAATGTCATAAATATTTTCAGGGTATTGACAGGTGGCCAGGAGAAAATTAACTTCCAGTTTTCCACATTTTGTTCCTTACCTCTTCACACCGACCCCAGGTTGAGAACAACATCTACTTCGACAGAGCTATTGGGCTCCTATAGCAACTAACTGTATCACTGCCAACACTGCCTGGGGGAGCTACTACTGCAAGCATGGGTGTGGTCACATCATCTCAGCCTGTTTCTTCAGAACAGGCATAAAAGTCTCCAAAACAGAGATGAAAATTTGTACATCAGCGTCCTATACCTGATGGGTCTAACTTGCAAAAGATATGTTTTAAACAGCTAGAGATTGATGCTACCCACACTTTAAAGTTACAAGAGTTATAGGTGCTCAGGAAGATATTCATTTCTCTTAGCAGTTCTATTTCCATATTGATGAAAACATTTCACCAAATTACAACCACTGCCACTATGATGTTGCTAGTCAGCGACAGACAACTCATGCAAAATAACGTACTTGATAAATGTGGTCAATGGCCTACACTTGATATTATTATAGTCATCCCCTTCTATAATGAATCTCCTTTTGTGTGTGTGTTTGTAAGCAATATATACACAGCCCTTACCCTGCTGGTTAAGACCCAAACTGTGAAATTAACACACAAATAAAAACAAAGGACCATTAGAAGTAAACAAATTGTGGTATATCCATACAATGTAATATTATTTGGCAACAAAAAAGAATGATGTTGTGATTTTGCTAAAACATGGATCAATGCTGAAAACACGTTAAGCGTCAAATTTTGAAAAGCTACATTTATATGAATTCTATTTAGATAAAATGTCCAGAATAGCAAATCCATACAGACACTAAAAATTAGAGGTTACCAGAAGCAAGGGAAATGGGGAAAGGGAAGTAGCTTATAACGGGTATCGAGTTTCATTTAGGGTGATGTTCTAAAGTTAGACAGCAGTAATATTGCAAAACTCTGTGAATATAATATGAACCACTGAAATATACATTTTATAAGGGCAGATTTTGTAGTCTGTGAATTCAATCTCAATAAAGCTGTTATTTTTTTAAAGGCTCAACAGATGATAAAAGACACTACAAGTAGAGTTCTTCAATATGGGAAGACTAAATTCCCAGCCACACTTATTGGCACTTGAATTTTATCAGTGTCAGCTCATCTTTATATCCTGGATCTATCTACTAAGCCTGTAAAAGTTTCACTTTCACTGCTTAATTTTAGAAACACAATCTCCACTTAACAAAAAAAGAGAAACAGGACTAACTGCAATCAGGGGCTAAATCCCACAGTGCTTCTCTTTGTTAACAAAGTACATTCTATATGAACCCATCTACTGTAATTTATTAACAGGCAGTTCCAAGGAAATCTTAGGTCATCCAAATATTCTGCAATCACAGGAAAAAAATTGCAGGTAGTACTTAATTCACCATCAGCTACAATGTCAAAATCTAGGTATGCCTATTTTGCACAACTAGTGACAATTATTAGTCAATGAAAAAGGAAAATGTTTTAAATGTGAATACTCACCTTGTTTCTTTTAACCCTTCCTTCTGAATGACTTCCAATATCTGCTTTGCTGTCATTGGTGAGTTGGGATGTTTTTCTAGTGCCTAAAAAATAAAAATAAACATAAAATTTCTAGATTATTATATGGAAATATAAAAACTGAAAATATATGTAAATCATGCAGTTTTTATTTAAAGTTTTAAGGGGGAAGGGGCTTTTATGTGAACGTTATGTTCCCATCACACAGCTCAGGTGTCCAAATTTTTTTTATGAACTTTTAAAATGGCAATTTCTGCAACATATAGGGGGGCTGTTCTTGAAAAAATGTCACAAAGGCATACACACCAAAAAAGAAAAAAAAAATGAAACCTAACGAAACAAGTCAATAAATGTATGTAATTTCCTTTATGTGAAAAATTGCTAATATTTCATGGTTAAAGTCATGTCTCCAGGCTGTTAAAATGTTTCCTAAGTTCCCAGGACCTTGGAAACATGGAGCCTGAATGCTACCAGTAGCAGAGAACAGAATGCTGGTCACAAACATCATCATGGGATTCATATTTTGATCAATCTCATTTATATTTTTTTTAAATGAGAAAGAAGATAAAACCTTCATGGCTAAAATGTTGAAATAAGCATATAGGAGCCAAAGTCACTCAGTGCTATGTGTTTTCCAGTTCAGCTCAGTTTCCTTTCTTTTGCCTTTTCCAATTAATTTCAAGTAAATCCTTTCCTCTTTCCATTCAGCCCATCTCAGTTTCATGACCTCAGTCCCATTTTCTTTCCTCTTCTGCCCTGCTTATTCTTTTTGGGAAGGGGTTTACCTCAAACAAAGGGCAAAGAAATACATGAAACATAGCTCATTATTTTCACAGGCATTAGACCATCAGCCCTAATCAGGTTCCCTTACTGATCCAGGGACTCAACTCCATGCAGTGGAAGTGGTAAGTAGCAGAGCCCATGTTGCTCACCCATGTGGACCCCAGGGACCATACATGGGCACAAGAACCAAGTCTACACAAATCTTCACAATGACCTCCTTCAAGGGTAGATGACACCGAACTATGTTACACTGGAGCATCATGCACAAATCATGGCCCCGTGCAACTTAAAGATACTAGCGTTCTCATTTATAATTATTTACTAGAAGGATCACAGTTATTAAGAATTAACAGGGTCACCCTAAAAGGCTTCCCAATCCATTCAAAACAGCTCTGTGATCTCGTTGACTGTCATTGGCCAAATTTCAACTAGTTTACTAGCAAAGGCTCTGTCCAGCGAGGTCCCCAAACTCCAAAGAGTCACACACAGCCTGCCCCGCTTCGTGTTCAGGTTGCTTCCCTTGTCCTCCCTTGTTCCCAGGCAATCCCCCCCCCCCCCGCTTGCCCAATCTCACTCATTCCTTGACTCATTGCTGGTAAGTGCTTTACAGGATACAGACATATGAGCCACACTAGAAGGAGAGCGTGGCAACTGGTATGTCCACAGGAAAGAAGGAAAACGGTCCTCCCCGAGGAGGACACGAGAGGAGGTGCACTGAAAACTGGGAAAGGAGATAAAAGAAACAGGCATCAGGAAGAGGACTGAAGGATAAAAATCTTGGAAAAAAGGCAATAAGGAAACTGCATAATAAGGCTGAAAAGGGGAAAAGATTTTATCACATAGAAAGGGAGAAATAAATAGACATGGAAACAAACAAAAAAAAAAGCTGACAGAATTTTCAAAAAAAAAGAGGAATTGTAAGAAGAACGGTGTATAATTATGAATCACTGAAAGGAGATGCTGTGGTCACAGGTACTACATATAGGGTGAGCATCACCCCAGTGAGAGGCAATGCTGGGAACACGGATGGTCTCTCATAAAAGATATGGGTAGAAGGTCAGTAGACACAGACACAGACACACACCAAGCAAGGATGAGGGGAACCGAGGGGAGAGGAACAGGATGGTGGAAAGAAGGGGAAGAAGGGAGAAGGGTAAGGAGGAGGAAAATTGAGCTGAACTGGGAATGTCTAAAGGCAAAATGATTCCGTCTAGAAAGGGCCAAAGAAGAAACTCCAGTGTACTGGACAATATTTTAACAGAAATTTGGGTGCACTTGAAAGTGGGGTTACTCACTGTGGAGGATTCCCTGTTTCTCTTCCTGAGTACAGGCCCCTCAGCACACCTGGGCAGCTCCTCCCAGCAATTGAGAGAATTTGGATAGCCCTGTCCCCTTCTCTATGACATCACATCCTACTCTATAAAGGAAGTAAAAGTGCCAAGAATTACATCATGAAGTGGAAGAGAGGCAGGAAGGAAATGATGAAGCCACACAGACACCAGAAGCCACCCTCAGTTCCTGCAAGACAGAGAAAGAAGACAGAGGAGGGCATGTTCCTGGGTGTGAGCAAGCTGTACTGAGCTCTAGTTGTGTACACATGAGGGGAACAAAAGAAATTACCTTCACAGAACAAAACATTGATACCATCAAAATAATGTGACACACAGCAGAGACATGAACAGACTCACAAGCAGTCATACTCTAAAAGACTGAAGTGAGGAAAAGCCCCAGTCAAGTATAAGAGCATCCTAAGCTCTCAGGTGCAAATACTAGATTGAGTACCACCCACTGTACCAGTAAACCTGTAGCTATGGGGTACACCTTGGCCTTCTTTTTCACCTGTTTTAGATATTTTATCTATATGTGCAAAGTTTTCTATATTTATGCAAGCAAGTCCATTGGTCTTTTCCACTGGCTTCTACGGTTTAAATGCATAGAAATTTCTTTTACCCAGTGAGCATGCAAATATCTGCAAATGTTTCTCTCAAACATTTTTTTTAAATATTTATTTTTTAGGTGTAGATGGACACAACACAATGCCTTTATTTTTATGTGGTGCTGAGGATTGAACCTGAGTCCCGCCCGTGCTAGGCGAGGACTCTACCGCTGAGCCACAATCCCAGCTCCATCAAACATTTTTACATACTTTTTAATTCTTCTGAAATTTACATTTTATGCAAAGGTGAATACGAAGATAAACCCCCATTTCCTATTAAAAGCCACATTTCCCTGATGGTATGTGTTCCACTGGCAAGTGAAGCATCTTCTGCCCTATATAAATACCAGGATGATGAAAAGCTTTCAAAATATGAAATCTATATATAATGTGGGGACCCAATATGTAAAACATACAAACAGAGCTGTTCTTGCTGAACTGGATATGAGGAAGGTACAAGTCCCCATACTTATGGCCAAAGGTGCATCTGGGAATCCTGAGGGTCTCAAAACTGCAAAGCACTGTCCTTGTGGCTTATGCAAGGATCCCTCTGGGTCTCTGATCTTTCGGATAATCACTGTCAGGACTCTGACTAAACTGTTGTAACTGATATCACACAAGAGTGCGCTGCGCTCTGAACAGGATGATGCTCTTATTATTCCTTCTTTTTTTTTTTTAATGTATACTGTTTTAGTTGTAGATGGACATGATACCTTTATTTTATTATTATTTTTTCTTTAAAAAAATTATATTTAATCCATTGGGATTTTTTTCTTAGTTGTAGTTGGACATAGTACCTTTATATCACTTATTTTTTAATTTAATTTTTTATTTATATATGACAGCGAATGCATTACAATTCTTATTACACATACAGAACACAATTTTTCATATCTCTGGTTGTATACACAGTATATTCATACCAATTCGTGTCTTCATACATTTTCTTTGGATAATAATGATCATCACATTCCACTATCATTGCTAATCCCATGCCCCCTCCCTTCACCTCCCACCCCTCTGCCCTATCTAGAGTCTTTGCCTCTCATGCTCCCACTCCCTATCCCACTATAAATCAGTCTCCTTACATCAAAGAAAACATTCAGTATTTGTTTTGGGGGGATTAGCTAAACGTCACTTAGCATTATCTTCTCTAACTCCATCCATTTACCTGCAAATGCCATGATTTTATTCTCTTTTATTGGTGAGTAATATTTATTAGAAACTTCCAACACAGTATTTCATTTAAATTTAATTTTAAAATCCATAATAACCACCTTATTGTTTTGTATTTTCAGTTGCAACCATGAATAAACTTTTTAATATAATATTTTCACATTTTACTGCAAATGCATACAAAAGCCATAGAACTGATAATTATTATCTATATGAAATAGTTAATTGAATTCTTAATAGTTCTAATTGTACCAAAGAATTGGAATTTTTTAACAAATGATATGAATTGTATCTTCTTTCTAGTATCTGTTTTGTTTCTCTTTCCTACATACTTTGGCTGAAAATTTATCTTTTGTAACTCATTTCAAAAAACTTGCTAAAAATTTGAGCTAACTTATCATTTGCTTCCTCAAAAACAGGCCCCTAAAACTGCAGCATTTTGCTAAGGATAAGCTGTAGCCAGAATTATTAGAATAAGCACTGCCAAGAGAAGAGTGTAATTAGAAAACACTGGTCAGACATATCACTGTCTCTTCACAAATTAGTCTGTACCAGTGATCAATCTTTACATGAAATGCCCTTTCTTTCTTTGTACAGTGACTGCTCTCCTGTGGGAGAGCCATATCTGTGATTCTTGTTCATTCTCACTCTCCAGGAGTTACCTTGCAACTCTCAAATCCTTTCAGTTCTTACCTACTTTCTTTCTACAGCATTGCTCCTATAGGAAAAGTTTCAAATTCAACACTGGTCTCCAAAAATGGGAACTCCCCTGTGGCCAGGGACACAAAGGATACATATCATCGGCTACCTTCCTAGAGACAGGTCTTTTATTTTTTCCCAGGAAGTGAACAAATAAATGTGCAGATACACCACTGGATTTCAGGTTTCTGACTTACTGTATCAGAGCCCATGTCAAAAACATCTAAATTCATGCAACTGAAGCAAGACAGACTCGTCCCAGATATTTCCTTCCCCCATTATCCACAATCTTAGCTACAGGAAGGGCAGGGCTGGTATGCCAAATCATTTAGGGCACAGGCCATGTGAAGAATGTGTCTTTCTATGCATTAGGTTCACTCTCTTAAGTACTTTTCTGATTCAGGAACATTGGCTCAGACATTTTAAGGCTTACTCAAAAATTCCTTAGTGCCTTTCAAACAGAAACCTCACTTTAAGTGTCTATAAGATAAACACACTAGAACAGTGTTCACATAAAGGTTAAAATTTTGGCCTTCTGGGTCCTAAATTGAAGTTTCAGAGAGTTTACTTATGTGATTGCAAAAAAAGAAAAAAAACTCTGTACAATTTAAAAATTATTTCAGTGTTTACAACTGTAAAATGCTAAATGGATATCAATGACCAGGCTGTCACCCTTTTTCTAACTTACTGTGTTCTTCCCCTAATCCATAGTGGCAGTTCATTAAAGTGTTTAGATGTTTAAGGCCTGTGTCCTGGGTAAATGATTATGGGGTTATAACAACAATAAGCCATTATATAGCTCTCCACAATTGCAGAGTGCTTTCAAACAACATATAGTATTTCATTTGCTTTCCCACAACATATTATTTTACTTGATCCTCACAATGCCATGAGATGCATAAAAAACAGTATCATTAACACTCTGTGTGATGAACAGAGTTGAACAAGGCCATAAAGCTAGTAAGTGGGTGAAGAGCACCTATCCACATGATGTTATTGATGATGGGAATGTTTAAATGTAATAAGAGCAGCTAATATTTTATTAGACAACTTTTATGTGAGAGGTCCTCATTAGGAGCTTCTCATTATTATAACAGACTCCAGAATTCCCACAGGTAACATTTCCTATTTCTATTACTCTTGAAAAATCTCAAAGGTCCATGTCATTCTGATGAAACATGAATTTGGATCACTGGTAGTCTTCAGATAAAAAATAAATCACATAAAAAGTTATAGCACCTTGACAGCTGCCTGGTATTTACAGTTCATTTAGGTTTTCCTCCACTGACAGTGTATGTGGTTACTAATTAAGGAGTTAAAGATGATACTTCCAATTTTCCATTTGAGTTTAATGTATTTTATGAAAAAATGTACGCTATAAAAGTATGCATGTTTGTGTGACTTGGCAGGGAAAATAGCATTATAATAGCCCAGAGAATCAGCCCTACTACACCCAAAAATTGAACCCTCTGAGAAGGTAATATGCCGCAAGGTGGTACAGCTAGTAAGTGACAGAACTAGCCCGTTCTGCTCTTTTTAACAAGTTAAACTGCTCCTCATCATGAGCACAGGGCTTTTACAGAAATGGAGATCCTCTAATCAAGATATTATACAGAGGATCTATTTCAAAACCCCACTACAACAATCTCACTCTTAAGAACAATCAGACATTTTCTTGAATTCTCAGATAATGGTTTAAACTATATGTTCCCTCGATAGCACCTGTCAAAACTGTCATTAATTAGTATAACCTGTTTAATGATGTTCTTCCTGCTACACTGCAAACCTCATGAGACCAAGGGTCTTAGTTCTCATTCACATCTATATCCCCAGATTATAGCACTGCTAAATAGGCTCTAATAAATAAAGATCAAGGTAATTTGGTGGGATATACTGATTCATCCAATATTTGGAATGTTATAAAATACTGAAGGCACAATCAGGTGAACCAGGAGCCTCTACTCATTAACTGACTGATGTTAGATGTTTAACCTCCTTGGGTCTCAATTTTTTCATTCTGTCATTCACAAAAAACATTTCGAGGACTAAATGAGATAATGAATGTCAAGTACTTATTATTCCAATGAGTCAAATGACTACCTACAGTAGTTAGAGTTAATAAACATTAGCTAGCACTATCGTAAAAAATAAATAAAGACCCTTTACTTAGTCTAGAAACAGATCTTGTCAAAACCCATAATAGAGCTATAAGAAAATTAAGGACATTAGAAGTGGTCTCTGAGATCTTCTGAGTAAACTACACCAGTTTGTACAAATCAGGTCACATATTCCCATTCCTCATCTCCTGGCCAAGGCCAAACATATTCCACCATAGATTCACAGGAAAATCTGCACCACACAGTGCCCAATTTCATGGCACAGTTGACAATACTTGGGTACACAGAAAAATGAAAAGCAAGAGACACCCAGAGCTCACCCAGTGTTCTAAAAAAGTAAAATAATAATTGTTACAATTATTAAGTCTTTTACATGCATCAAATAAAAATTCTACTTCCCTTTTATTTCTACCGAGTAATCCTAATTTTTGCCTTTGGATATAACAATGATTATTTAATATTAAATTATAAGCACTGTCCTTACATATAAGTTTAAAAGGCAACTGTTAAAAAAAGGTGTGTTACTCATGACATATTGCCACATGTTTTTAACACTAGTAGGAGCCAAGTCTCCCTATTTTTCCAGGTTAATGGAGCTTCAGTTTCTTTCATCTGTCCTCAAGTAAAACGGTTTGCAACAATGCCATCAATATCACCCTCCTTTGAATATTCTTCAGTTTCCCAATTCACTTTTAAAACACAGCTTTGTCTTTGAGAATTATACTCATTACAATAAATTAGCCAAATATCAATGATAAATACTTTACAGTTTAATCAAAATACAATATTGTGTAACCCTTAAATCCCTTTTTCTATCTCCTATAAGTACATTAATGTAACCTAATGTAACGCTTTCTCTTTTTAGCAACCATCTCACACTGTCAGTCAATGAAAACTTTTGAATCTTTCAACATTTGCTTCTGAAATCACATCCACAATTCTGTGGTGCATTTTCCGAGCTTGCCAAACAGATTTTTGTTTGCACTTGTGTTTGTTTCAATCCATTTGTGCAGCCTCTAAAATCTTATTAGTCACAAGTATTTGATTATCCAAGGTCAATTCATCCAAGAAATCTCCCCCAGATTTCTACATGCCCAGAAAAAAGGCCTATAAAAAAAAAAAAGGACACTGTTAACTTGAGTAAATTTTATCTTTAAGCTGCAGGCTATTTGTTTAAGCTTATAAAGTACTCTGTTGGCCAGTTGCTCACGTTCTGTTTTAATCAACTGTTTTTTTGTGGGTTTTCTTTTTTTTTTTTTTCCTGCTAGGACTAGAAGATCTGACTAGAACAATTTTAGGAGGAAAATTTTATTTGGAGGCTCACAGTTTCAGAGGTCTCAATCCTCAGGGCTCAAGGTAAGGCAGAGCCTGTGGTAGAGGGAAGCAGCTCACAAGCTCACATGATGATCAGAAAGTAGAGAGAGAGAGAGAGAGAGAGACTTCCTGCTCTAGATACGAAATACATACCCCATAGCCATGTCCCCAATGAACCACTGCCTCCAGCCACACCCCATCTGCATCAGTTATCACTCAGTTAATCCCATCAGTGCTTAATTCAAGATTAGGGGGGCTGGGGTTGTGGTTCAGTGGTAAAGCACTTGCCTAGCATGTGTGAGGCACTGGGTTCAATTCTCAGCACCACATATAAATAAACAAAGGCCCATCGATGACTAATAAAATATTTTTTTTTAAAAAAGAATAGATTAAGGCTATAACCCAATCATTTCTCCTCCAAACCTTCTTGCATTGTCTCATACGTGAGTTTTAGGGGGACACCTCACATCCAAACCATAACAAGTTCCTTTTTTATTCTGTAATACCCACACCCTTGACTGGCAGGATTTTGATGTGTGACTTCAAGTGATCCATGGCAGAGTCACACAAGGCAGTGGAAAACAAACTTGTGGCTACTAGAATCTTCCTGTAGACTGATACTGATTACTCAATCAATATTTTTTTGCCTATAGGTGTTCAATCTGCTACAAATCCATTTACTAATGCTATCACTCAGATCATTATTGTCTATCACTTCTAAAAGAGTTTCAAGTAGACTAATGTCAAATAACTAGCTGAAGCATAGCTCTAATAGGCACATCTTACTGATGTATAAATCTGATAATCCTATCAAACATAGATTAATTTAGTTTGGCATAAATTAACTGAGAGAATCCATAATGCCTTTCATGGATCTTTAATTTCTAAATGTTCATAGTCATATGTTTAATAATATACTCCAGAATTTTTACTGAGAGTTGAGATAAAGCTATGATTTTGAAAACTCTGTCCTCCCTTTTTAAAAACATTTTTAATTTATATATGACAGCAGAATGCATTAAAATTCTTATTACATATAGAGAGCACAATTTTTCATATCTCTGGTAATATTTACATAACAGTTATTCTGAAGCAGGCCTTATTCTGTGATGCATATAATCTCATTCAACGCTAATAACAACTCTATGATGTCGGGCCTGTTATCAGCCTCATTTAAAAAACCACAGAGGAACAACCAAGGCACAGCAGTGTTAACTTAATTTTCTCAGAGTTCTATAGCTAGAAAGAGACAGCACAAGATTTGAATCTAGTTCATCTGGACAACTGTTCTCCTGTTCTCATGGTCCTTCCCATGGTTATCAGCAGCGCTCTCAGGTCCCATCTGTACTATTTCCGTGTCCTGTCATTAAGCAGATATTTGATCATTACTTATCCCAACTGTAGTCAATATAACTTTCTTATGACACCTTCTTAAAAGAAACATGATAATTTAAAAAGAGACGAATATAATGAAATGTTTCAAAACTAAATGATGATAAAGTTGCTGTGTCTGATCTAGAACATGTCCTAATTTCATGGCAGTTCAAAAGTAGAATTTGTTAATTCACATTAGTTGAGTGAAAGAAACAGAAGTTTGTCAAAGCAGATAAATGCTTTTTCTATTTCTAAACTAAAGGAATTGTCTGTTATCAAATTCATAGTCCTTGATAGTAAAGGACTGAGGTTTTTGCAAAAGCAAACAGAGAAGATATATATTGTGCTGTAGAAACTCCCATTTATATATATCATTAAAAAATAATTGAGAATATTAGGTGAAATAATCCAGGTAAAAATAATTTTCCCACAGGCTAATATGATTAAATCAAGATCATATGTTCTACCAACTTAGAATTTGGGTGTTTTTTTGTTTGTTACCCAGGATTAAACTCAGAGGAACTCAACCACTG
This sequence comes from Urocitellus parryii, assembly GCF_045843805.1. NCBI lineage: Eukaryota > Metazoa > Chordata > Mammalia > Rodentia > Sciuridae > Urocitellus > Urocitellus parryii. The sequence continues at coordinate 37,907,223 of NC_135543.1, forward strand.
AGCCACATCCCAAGCCCTAGTTTGTATTTTATTTAGAGTCAGGGTCTTTACTGAGTTGCTTAGCCCCTCACCATTGCTGAGGCTGGCTTTGAACTGATGATCCTCCTGTCTCAGCCTCCAGAGCCGCTGAGATTACAGGCGTGCACCAACATGCCTGGCAAAACTAGAATTTATTTATATTTTGTTAGTAACTATGGATAAATAGGTAACTCTGAAAAACAGATTTGCCAATGGTGGGACTAATGCAGTATCATCAAATTATGGTGCTTCATGTGTATTTTTGCTCACATATGGAGAGAAAACCGATGTCCATGTGAAAATTGACAACAGAATATTGATGGTCAAAACAAACATCATTCTGCAGGATGATTTTTTTTTTTTTTTTTTTTTTTTGGTACTAGAAATTAAGTTGAGCCCAGGGATACTTTACCATCCCAGGCCCTTTTTTTTTTTTTTTTTTTTTTTTTTTTGAGACAAGGTCTCATTAAGTTGCTTAGGACATTGCTAACTTGCTGAGCCTGGCCTTGAACTTATGATTTTCCTGCCTCAGCCTCCCAAGTCACTGGAATTACAGGCGTGTACCACCATGCCTGCTTGCAGGATGACAATCTGAAGCAACAATCACTAGAGACCTTGGGAAGCCTTACAAGGTTCTGGTGTTAATAATAGCAGCTAATAGTTACATAATGCTAGAAAGCACTTTGTAATAGAAGCACTTTGTGATAGAAATAGGCCAGGCACTTTTCTAAGAATTGACTTATGTTAACACATTTAATTCCATAATCACCCATTAAGTTAGGTATTACTGCTTTCTGTACATCATAAAACCAAGATACCAATCTATTCCCAGGTCAGAAGCGGAGCTGGGATTCAAACCCATGCTTCCTACACCAAGTGTTTCGCCATCACAATATACTCTCTTGGATCAAATGGTGCAAATTTACTTGGAGGGTAATTTAGCAGTACTATTAAAATATAAAGATAGGCAGTACCATTTATGGAACCTAGTGCACTTTTAGGTATTTTCCTTACAGGAATCTACAACCCATGCCACATCTTTAATAAAGCACTATATGAAATTACAACAAAAAGATCCAATTCTAAAAGAAATAGTTAAATGAAGATACACAAATGTCATAATATAATATATAGTCATTAGAAAAAATAGGGTAAGAAATATTTACTGACATGGAAGGATGTCAGTAAAAAAAAAATGAGTAAAAATATTTGCCAACACACACATTCTCCAAAATACGTATGAGAAAAGTATACAGTTGAGTGTATGTGGTATTCACATACACACACCCACAAATCCCCATCCATATAAATGCAAATCATATAAAAACATTCAGTCAACAACTGTTACCCTATAGAAGAAAAAAGTCAAAGAAGGTAATTTCATACTCTGTTATGCTTTTGTATGTAAAATCACTAATGACTTTCATAATCTTTAAATTGTACACTTATGCAATCTCTATATTATATAAATTATACTAATTATGTATGTTATGAAAATGGTTATTAACTAATTGAAAAATCTGCTCCAAAAAGAACCAAAAATGAACACTCACACAACAAAACAGTTATATGACTTATACTGTAAAGCACAGTGGAGAAAATATAATATAGGTAGAACCAATTTTTTTTCTAAAGCAAATATTAATCATCATTCAATCTGAGTCAGGAAAAATCTTCAGTCTTATTCCCACAAACTAGACTGAAATGACACAGCATCCAGATGTATCTGCCAGAAGGAATTAGTTGCTAAATATATTTTTAGATAACTGTATAAAATTACATTGCTATATGGAATTATTCCATTCTGCCCACTTAAATGTTGAAGAATGACAAAGATAATGATGCTCATTTTGTCACAGTTAATAGTAAACCTTTTATCCTGACTATAGTTGGGCAACAGCATCACCTCCTCAATAATTCATTGATTTAACAAATATTTGCCAAGCACACACATTCTCCAAAATGAAATACAATAAAACAAGCCATCACTATTCTCCAGAGACATGTATTCTCTGGCTTACTCTAGTGGGGGAGGGGAGGGAAGCAAGAATCTAATTTACTTAGAAACAGATTTAAAATGAAAGGACACTAAACCATGTCTTCTTTCATCTTCATTCAAAATGCTAATCTAGTCTACATACAAATAACCTCTGCCTTTCCTGTTTCTAGCAGTAATATTATAATTCTGACTGCGTGCAAGTGTGATTATCATGGTATCTGTGTTCGTGTGTTTGCACAGCATATGGTAGGTACTTAATAAAAACTTGCCTGATGAATAAAAACATGATGAACAAATGACAAAGAGTTACTGAAGCACTCAATTTACTAGATTTTGTGCACAACTCCCTACTCTCTTCTTTGCCATTTTTTAGTTTCAATGGGAGGTGTCATATTGCCATAGATGCTAAAAACCTGACAGCCAACAATGGGATAGGGGGATGTTTGGGGTTGGTACACAAGAGAGGCAGTCACTGATCATCTGGCAAAAACAAATCTCACCAGCTTTCTGGTAATGACACCATGGGATGTGGCCCTGATTTGCTAGAAACCATGTTCCTAGCTGTGTAGAAGAAGCCAAACTCAGAAAATAAATCACTGTGCAGAAAGTAATAGAGTTGAGAGCTTTCTTGACATGTTCTTTTCATTAAATTGGTTAGATAAGAAATGCTACCACATGTCTGTTACACTAATTATTAAGCTCATAGTTGGTTCCTTTCACAGGATATCAAATAAAGGCCTGGAGTTTGATCTCAAGCACCACAAACAATAATAATAATAAAATTTAAAAGTACAAAACATAATAAATGCTTGTAAGTCAGATGCTAATTTTTCTGATGGCTTGAAGAGAAACCACTACTAAAACCTCATCATCGCTGGCGACTCAAACTCATAATAAACTAAATGTTGGAAAGGCAGAGTGTATCCCTTTGTTAAATATGCACTTTGATTCATCCAAGGATGATATCTTAAAAATTAAACAATTTTATAATATTGGGACCTTACCGGGCAAAGCTATAAATAATTCCAATAGTAAAAGTTCTTCATCTCAAACTTAAATTTGATGAGTAACAGTGAAAGAATTCCTGATCACAGACAGGCTTCAGACAGAGTACTACCATTTTTAAAATATGAGCAGGTAGCCTAAGATTTTAGAAATATGACCCAGAGGCCTCTCTCCAGACAAGTAGGCTTATGCAATACTGCATCCCTATTTCTAATAAGAGTCATGCAAAAAAAAAAAAAACTACCATCCTAGTTTATATAAAAATGAACTCAAAGATCTCTCACCCTGGTTTACTATACTCAAGTAATTATGATACACTGAAATATCTACATTAAGATATACGCAGAATAAATTCTTGGATTAACTATTTTCATATGCTAGTTGATATACTATACCATCTTAACAACCAATTTTTCCAATCCTATTCCCCTCCTACCTCTCTCTCTGGTCCTGCCTTTTAAGCCATGTATTATAAGACTGAAGGCCACATTCATTAGGATGCACAGCAAGCAGAACTGGTTTCAATCAATCAGTATTTGTTGATTTGAAATACAGGCTAGGTCTTAAAGAGTTAAGGAGGCAATGAAATTTTAAAACTTACTTTTGCCAACCAAAGATTCTTTATGAAATCAGAGAGTCCCTATTGCTTCCTCGCCTTCCACAGTTCTGATTTTACAAGCTGAGTTCTATTTTCCACCAGGCTGAGAGCTCACTACTCTATGATACCACATTTTGATATCAGAATAAAGAAAAATGATCAACTCTGATGTGATCAAAATTTCTATCTTTTGCAAAGAACACCAAGAAAGAGTTACTTATTACCCAACCCTAAATTAGCACTCACATAAACTCTTACTTCGATTGTTCCCGGAGGTTACCATTCAGCATTATTAAATTATGCCTGAAGATAAATTAGAACAGATGTTGTTCTCTTACATTCACTCAACCACAGAGAGTAGGCCTTAAGCTCACAAGGAATCAGTCCTCCCAATGCAAGCAGTCTACAGAAAATCTGGAGAGTACTGCTAACCACCGTAGCATTCAGGTTTTAGGTATGAAAACACCTGCCATCAGGTTCGGAGAACACATTAGATGATGAACATGTGGATAATCTGTATATATTCTAGTACAGGAAGTAAAGATAAAATATATCAGCACTGTATGGTGGGATATTAAAGTGAGAAGATGAAATTCTGTTTTATGACCCAACCAATTTATAGGTGGCCTTACCTATAATAATTAAATGGCTATATCCCCAAGTAAAGGTCAAAGTTTTCATAGATAAGGAATTCACTGTGAAAATCCATGCCTTCTGCAGATAAATCATGCCAGAGTTTAAAAAAAAAAAAAAAAAGAACTACAATTTAACAAGTCAGGTATGGTGATTGTTTACAGCAGCTCAATTCATAATAGCTAAACTATAGAACCGACCTAGATGCCCTTCAACAGATGAAAGGATAAAGAAAATGTGATTCAGATACACAATGGAATATTATTCAGCCTTAAAGAAGAATGAAATTATACCATATGAATAGAACTAGAGAAAATCATGCTAAGTGAAATAAGCCAATTTCAAAAAACCAAAAGCTGAATGTTTTCTCTGATCAGTGGATGCTGATCCATAGAGAGGCAGGGGGATGGGGAGAATGAAGGAAATTTCATTTGTATAAAGGGGAGAGAGGGGATGGGTGGGGGCTGTTGGGATGTGAAGGACACTAGAATCAGACAGATATTATTACCATATATGTGTATAATTACGGTATTGGTGTGACTCTGCACCGTGTACAGCCAGAAGAATGAGAAGTTGTGCTCCATTTGTCAGTATGTCAAAATGCATTCTACTGTCAGATATAACTAATTAGAATAAATTTTTAAAATGGTTAAAAAAATAGAGTAATACTAACAAAGAAAAGAAAAAGTCAGAGATTGTGTGTTTACAACTCCATCATCATTTGAGGACAGGATTGGCAGAAAATTCCAGGAAAAAAAAGGAAAGTGAACATGATCAATGAAGATGTATACATGCATAGTAATGTCACAGTGATATATGTTAATTTGTATTACTAATAGATGTTAACACAAAAGAAAAAGGAGAGGGCTGGGGTTGTGGCTCAGCAGTGGATTGCCCTCCTAGCATGTGCAAGGCCCTGGGTTCGATCCTCAGCACCACATAAAAATAAATAAATAAGGGCTGGGGATGTGGCTCAAGCAGTAGCGCGCTCGCCAGGCATACGTGCGGCCCGGGTTTGATCCTCAGCACCACATACAAACAAAGATGTTGTGTCCGCCCAGAACTAAAAAATAAATATTAAAATTCTCTCTCTCTCTCTCTCTCTCTCTCTCTCTCTCTCTCTCTCTCTCTCTCTCTCTCTCTCCCTCTCTCTCTCTCTCTCTCTTAAATAAATAAATAAATAAATAAAGGTACTGTGCCCAACGACAACTAAAAAAATAAATATTAAAAAGAAAAAGAAAAAGGAGAAAATTTCAGGAAACTTTCTGGTTTTGAGTTTGGGGTTTGCTACACAGAACAGAAATGGCTGGCTATTGGGACTAAAGAGCTGGACAAACATGGTTCATCTGGTTTAGGATGCATGTGGTCAACACATTGCTCATGGAATGAAAGTCTGCAGGCTTTCAAGCCTGGATTTCTTCATTTTTTTTTTCCTGTTCCTACATGAAGGGGTAAGTCTCAATGGGGAGTCTGTGGGCTGTCAGGAGTTGCTGTATACTATATCTAGGGAAGAGTGGGGATTGGTGGGAAACAGCCCCAGGGTGGCGGAGCCCTCTGTGGGTTGGAAACATAGCCAGGGCTCTCTGAGACAGAATGGCAGGGAAATGGAATCTGTTCATTGGGGTGCTTCTGGACTAGTACTCCCCTCTGCCAAAGAGGTAGCCGGTGGGAGTGTGAGAAAGGAAAGAAAGGAAGAAAGCAGTACTGAGACAGGGTCTGCTGTCCTCTTCCCACCCCTTTTCAGTGAAACACAATTTGTCTGGACTTGGAAACCTGAACACATTTAAAATATTCAGGTGCCCTTTTTCTATCTCTTCAACTATCGTAGAATTTAATACCTGTTAACAGTAATTGTTCCATTCTTTCTGGTCAGAAAATGTTCCTCCCTCCAGAGGCAGATGGGAGGGAAAGCAATTATTTCATAAGGCAAAAATATAAACGAGTATCTAAAATGAAATATAAAAAGAACTTTCTTGCTAATAAAAATTCTTTCTTGTTTACTGGTGTAACAACATACCAGAGCACAAATAGTGGAGAGGAAAATTTTATAAATCAATTTAATGTAATGCAGATGGGGAAAAAGGGGGGCTTAACCTTATTTGTCTAATCTACCTCTGAGCATGTAATTATACATTTAGCATCTCATAAAGGAAAAAAAAAAAAAGTTGCCTGGAATAAAATACCAGGTTTGCTGTAAGTACTGTATCTGTTGGGAAAGGCAGAGAGATGCAAGATCAAACCCAAATCACAGTGCAGTACAACAGATTCTTCTCACTCACAGCTGTATGTCTAACCACGAAACAGATTAACCTGGTCCCAAGTTTCCACTGGCTTCTGTGATCAATGAAGCTAAGAAAGAAATAAGGAGATTCAAACATTGTCCTGAAAAGCTTCAAGACAAAGGTAACAAAATGATCCATATGCTCCTGGCCTAACTTCAAGGCAGCAAAGGAGTACAATCCTACTACATGTCCCTGGGGAGAAAAATGTGAAAGAATTGTGCACCAACCTACTGACTGTAAGAAAATATCTCATTGCCTATGTATGAAATAAAGAGATTTTTAAGAACTTAATAGAAGACAATCTTTCTTCTTCATAGATGTTCTTCATCAGCATAAAGATATATGCACAAGCACACATGGAAAGCATTAAAACAAAACAGTAACTTTTATTAAATACTACTGTTTGTTTCTCCATCATTCATATTTTTTAGATCATATCTTTCATGTGCTTACAAGTTGTTTTTTGCACTAAAACTGCCTCCCACTAGCACATAACACTGAGAGAACAGAGATAAAAATTTCATAAAAAGATGAAGTAGGTGGAGTCAGCTAAGAAAAAGCTTCAATCTCCAAGAAGCTTTTAACAAATAAAAAAGGTGTTTAACTTTCAGGAATGCATTTTGTGCTATGAAGTTGAGCTCAGTGAATAATGAATTCTGAAGAAAAAAAAAGTGGAGTCATTAGAAGATTAAAAGGAAATGCAATATCGGTATTTACCATTGATTTTTCTTTTTCTTTCTGACAATCCAACTATCCCTGTTTAGTTCCTGTAATTTAGTGAAGAAGGCTACATTAGTAAAAGTGACGAGACATACACACAAATTTACAGGATCTCACTGAGTTGCTTAGGGCCTGGTTAAGTGATTGAGGCTGGCTTTGAACTCGAAATCCTCCTGCCTCAGCCTCCAAAGCCTCTGGGATTACAGGCACATTTGACTCTCTGTGCATAGTGGGCACCTCTACCTAGAGCTGAGTATGAATAAATATCAACCCTCAGCATATCCACCTCCTTCCAAGCTGAAAAACATGAGAAAATTTTCACAAAGCTGAGCAGGGCAGGAATTAAGAAGAGAGGAGTTTTCTGATGCGCTGTGTCTGCTTCTCCTGGGAGCTAGAAGAAGAGTGCCATTAAATATCAGGATGTGGCAGTAATGACACCATGGAGTCTACAGCCTTCTATGTGAAACAAGGAGTCATCATCCGATTTAGCCAACCTCAGCACTCAGACAAGGAGGAGTGGGGATTCACTCCAGACAGAAGGAAAGCGTGTTCTCTTTGACAAAGTTAACATCCTCTAAGGGTGATGATCTACTCAGAAACTTGGCATTTTAGTCAGTGAATAAAAATATTTACTTTCATCCAGAAACTATCTGGAAGCTTCATGCAGACATATGCATTTCGGTGTGCTAAGACCTAAACAGACCAGATTCTGAATTGTATTAAACCAAATCATAAGTATTACATAAGGCTATTGATATATAACTCTAAGAAAGTAGTGTGTATGGGGAAACTAGAACTAGAAACTAGAAACTAGTTACCATCATCCATGGTAACTTCTAGCCTCTAAATTAGGAAAGTCTGTTTAAGTGGAAACAGACCAAAGAAATATTTAGGATTGTTCTAATGACTGCCTTGGCTTCAACATGTTTTTTAGTGTAAAATAATTATCATTAAAAATAACACCAGAAGAGCTGGGATTGTGACTCAGTGGCAGAGCACTTGCCTAGCATGTGTGAGGCACTGGGTTCAATCCTCAGCACTGCACATAAATAAATAAAGGCCTGTTGACAACTTTAAAAATACTAAAAAAATAAAAATAAATAAAACACCAGAAATAATGAGAAAGCACCTATATGAGAATATAGGTCCAGAGCAAAGTCATTCAGATGTAGGTTTTTGTCATTCCTCTCCCACTTACCAGCTGAGCAAGTTAACTCACCCCTTCTGTAGCAAAGGCAATGGCATTTCTAATTTATTTTTCAAGCATATTTTCATCTGCCTTTTACTAGTGCTTCTGTGTAATTTCCCTCTGTTCCACATGATCCTTGTATGTCAATCAGTCGTTAATACCTGATCCTGCACTATTGCTGGTGCAAGAATAGGCATGTCAGCCAAGCAAGGAAAAGGTAAAAATCTTCCCTGGGATTGGTACTTTGAAAGTGACAGGGGACAAGGATGGAGGCTGAGGTGGAGTCTCTTTAAACTGGCATGGCTAAGCTTAGAGGAGGCAAGTCTGTAGTGTCCTTGACCATCTTCTCCAAGACTTGGATAGAACCCTGTCTGCAGCGTGACACCATGAGAAAAAATAAATAAAGAAAAAAAAAGTCTGAGAAAGCAAATACCTGGATGATATTCTCTGATCTCTATATCCACTTACAACTGAAGTCCGTTTCTCAGTTACATGAGCCTTTTTCCCTTAAACTAGTTAGAGCTACACTTATTTTGCTTGCAACTGAGAAAAAGTCAATTAACAAAATGTCTACATCTCAATTTCTTCATTAGAAAAACATGTACAATAGTGCAAAATAACTCCTACATTTATTCACAGGATTGGGCAATTTAAGACATATACAAAGTTTTCTTCAGTGTTAGGCATATAAGTACCCCAAAACTACTAGTTTTTATTAGTTAGTGGTAAAGTCATTATTCAGCTTTCTATTATACAGCTCTCCATAACAAATACCTGAGATAATCCACTTATGAAGATAAAAGGTTTATTTTGGCTAACAGTTTTGGAGGTTTCAACCCATGACTAGCTGACCCCCATTGCTTTGGGGCCTGGGTCAAGGCAGCATACCATGGTGGGTAGTGCACAAAGGGAAAAACCATTAGCCTCACCAGAACAAAAGCAAAGAGGAGACCACATATATATATACCTAATTAAAATAAATTATTGTTTTTTTAAAAAGTGAAGAGGAGACCAGAATTCCAGAATCCCCATAGAGGGCACAGCCCCAGTAATATAAGACCTCCTGATAGTCCTCACTCCTTAAAAACATTCTACTACCTCCCAAGAGTGCCACAGGTTGGGGACCAAGCCTTTAACACATGAACCTTGGAGGACATTCCAGATCTAAACTACAGAGCTATATTTAGTGACACTAATATTTTATATAATTCATACACTAAAGCTAGATCATGTCAAATTCCTATGTTCTCAAAAGGATGAAACAACATAAGTTTATGAATATTTTATTTACTTATACAAAAATGATTAACTTTGCAAACATATCTAAAAGGTGTTGTAATCAGTGTACCGGATAATTCTTCTTTTGATTTGGAAATCAAAACAAGCCTTTATAGATCATCACCGTAGCTTATTAAAAATCAAACACATAAGATTACTTTTAGGTCACTGAATTTCTACATTGCATAACTTTAAATTTACAGAGATAAATCTTATTTGAGCCCTAAGGATTTTTCTTTTTTTTTCTTTTAAGTTAATTACCCTAAGGTCAAGGTCCATATCTTATTTCATTCACATCAAGCCTAACATATTAATGGCAGGAACTGAATATTTTTCCAGTGCTATTAATTATAATGACTATTAAATTATAATCCCAATGAAATAATAGGTGCCACTAGTGGGTTGAAAGTAGATACAGACTTTCAAAATTCGTAAGTTATCTGACTGAATCTTGGAAAATTTGATCCCTTTACACTGTCCAGTACCAATGACACAGAAATCAATCAATCAACCGTAAGTTTTGTGGAAAAATCCTCCTCCATTTTTACAGATCTTTTGAAAACTTCTGAAGACCTGGATCTATCAGTCTCCTGTGGTTTATTCACTGAATTCAACTATAATCTAAACCAACTTAAGTAGTGCAAAAAGTATAAACAAGAAAGTAAGCAGAAAATTATACCATCACAACTACAAAGTGCTTTGGGAGCACACAAATGCATCTCAATGGGAGTTGAAATCTGAAGAAAGCCTAAAATTTTACCAGATTAAAAAGAAGGGAAAGACGTGTGCAGTGGCACATGCCTGTAATCCCAGTGGCTTGGGAGGCTGAGGCAGGAAGAAGGCAAGTTCAAAGCCAGCCTCAGCAAAAGCAAGGTGCTGAGCAACTCAGTGAGACCCTGACTCTAAATAAAATACAAAATAGGGCTGGGGATGTGGCTCAGTGGTTCAGTGCCCAAGTTCAACCCCAATACTTAAAAAAAAAAAAAAAAAAAAAAACAAGACATACAAAGTTCAGGCAAATTACAAACAGCAGGACCAGTACAAAGACCTGAGAGCACTTTACTATGGAGTATGGAACGCCAGTACCAGGAAAATCCAGCAATGAGACCAGAGGAATATGGAAAAGACCATTGGGTTTTGCAGGTTTTCATCTGGGAATGAGAATGCTGGAATAATAGAAAGCTATTAGAAAACACTGCAATAGGTATGTTGAACAGTCTCACCTCCAGATCCACCATCTACCCATGTTCACCTAGTCCTATGTCTCAGTAAGACAATGTCTATGAATTTCCTCAATGCAATCACCTGTCCTTTGGCTTCTGGATGATTTGGCTGATAGGAGGAGGCATCAATTATAGAGATCAGAGAATAGGAGAAAGATTTCAGAATATGAACTGGGCATTCCTTCATGCAGGGATTAAGGCTCTGCCCCACCTGGAAATGCCATCGCTTTCTGCGACTGTCTCTGCCCACCTCATGTCAAACAGCCACTCCACTCTTAGTCCTCCAACTCTAAGGACTGTAACCACTTCCTAATGTTACAAGCCTTGGTTTGCCTCACAGGTTTGCCTGGTTTCCCTTGTGATTTTCTTTTACTATGCCCTAACTTTCTTAATCACCCCGTTAAGATAATGCCATCTGTCTCCATGAGGGACCAAGTCAGACTCAAGGGAAGTAACCACAGCTAGTTTTACAGAGGTTACAGATTCAAGGAGGAGGATCCCAGAGGAGACAAGTGGAGTCAGTGAAACAAGTAACATACTGGCTGTAGCAACTTAACTAGAAGATGAAGGTGGCCACATAGGAATATTAACTGGCATCTTATAACTTCAGACCCTCTACTATATATGTTCAAATAAGAATAATATCTTATTTAAATACTCAAGCTACTCTTCAAAGTAGATATTAGCGTTATTCCTTCTTTAATAGACAATGCAACTAAAATGAAGAGCTGTTAAATACCTTGCCCAAGGGGCTGAATTTTTATTCAAAGACCACCAGGTCTTCCTTTTAAATCTATCATGAATTCATTCTGTCTTCATAACCCTCATAGTGACTGAATTAAAGGTAAATTACAACCAAATTCAAAGATAGGATTGAAAAGAGTTGAAGAAAAAGAGACAAAAATAGTAGAAATCAGTAATTTCTGGAGAAAAGGAAAAAACAGAAGAAGGTATTAGTGATAACAACAGGGTTTGCAGCTGGAACAACTGTGAAGCTGGGGGTGGCTTTCACTGAAAAATGAAAGAAAGGGGAGAAGAGTTGCTGAGAAGAGGAGATGGGGAAGAGAAAAGACATGCAGCTTTAATCTCGTAGACCTTATGTGCAATGAAAATGCAAATGGATATGTTTCTACTTCAGGATTTACAGGAGCCACATATACCTTCTCACCCTTCCCTGGCAGCCAAGGAACATAGAAGGAACCTAGATTCTGCCAATTTGATGCTTCTGCCTGTGAACACGAATCTTGAACATGGGATGCAAACACAGCAGACTATGACACATGCATGATACACTGGCAGCACTGCAGTGACCATCACTGGTCTGAGTGGTGCCTGTAGCAGCATCCCAATTGGCCTAATCTTGTGGCATGACCTGAACTGTGTTTTTCCTGCCTAGCCCCAACTGACTCCTGACAATAATTCAAGCTTGATTCTCCAGATTCCTCCTGATGGTTTATATAAACTACTTCACAGCACAAACAAAAAGCCTTCTATTTCCTCCCCAAATTATCAGTTACTCAGTGTTGGTTGAAGCCCATAATCCCGTCAAAGTCAACACAGCCATCATTGTCTTCTGTTCAGTAATACTGAATGAGGAAGGAGTCCTTTCCCCGTGGCTCTCGTACAATTTCTAACCCATAAGCTAGAGATGCCATATTTACTAGATGTTAAGAGGACTCTTTTTAAGAGTTCAAATAATTCAGTCTGGAAGGGATACAATGCAATAAGCAAGTTATATATAATATGATTCACATTTTAAAGTATCCAAATGGTGACAATTGGGATGGGGGGGGGGGTCATAGGCTGGTAATCCCCCAGCAGTTTGGGAATCTGAGGCAGGAAGATTGATTGCAAGTTCAAAGCCAGTCTCAGCAAAAACAAAGTACTTAGCAACTCAGTCTCTAAATAAAATACAAAATAGGGCAGGGGATCTGGCTCAGTGGTTCAATGTCCCTGAGTGCAATCCCTGGTAGAAAGAAAGAAAAGAAAGAAAGAAAGAAAAATGGCGACAATAAAATATACTCTAAGTACCAAGTAAAATAAAGACAAACCCATCCATCAACATTAAGACAGAGTATTTAAAAAACTGGGATTGGGGATTTAGCTCAGTGGCAGAGCACTTGCCTAGCACATGTAAGGCCCTGAGCTTGGTTCTCAGCCCTGGTGTGGGGGTAGAGAGGGAGCCTGCAAAAAACTTCAGAGAATGTGTAACAAATATAAGATACAAAAAGCTTATTTCCTCCTCAAGAATAACAATGAGGCAGGGTGCCCAGGCCTGTAATCCCAGCGGCTCAGGAGGCTGAGGCAGGAGGATCACAAGTTCAAAGCCAGCCTCAGCAACTCAGCAAGGTACTAAGCAACTCAGTGAGATGCTGCCTCTAAATAAAATACAAAAAAAGAATAACATTAGACCAAGTCTCACATTCAAGGATGAATGAACACAATGAAGAAACATTTCTAAAATACTATGGATAGTTAACTGAGGCTTTTGTAACTAGCTAAATTATCATTATGAATTAAGGGCAATATGGGGTCTCTTAGTTTTTTTCCTGCTAAGTTTCTCCATTTTTAAAATAAAAGATGTGCTACTGGTACTTTTCTGATTCCTATAACATCATGTGAGTCTATGTTTCAAAACAGTTTAAAAAAGTAAAAGCACATTTTAGATGTACAAACAATAAGTGTTTAGACCCAGAGGCCTTCACATAATTAAAGATGTTAAAGGTTATGACTGTAATGCATTCCACTATTGTCATGTATGTAAGAAATAAAAAAAAGAAAAGATGTTAAAGGAGGCAATTTAGAAAGAAGGGAAAGTACAACACAAGGACTCAAGTTGAGCACCAAAGCTGATAAAATATGCTGATAAGCTTAATCAATTAATTCATGTTAAAATAACCAGTCTCTTGTGTTTTAAAAGAACACAAAATAAATTTAAGCCTGCAGAAAGTACCACAAAATGAGAGGGTTGTTATAACAAATGGACATAACACCCTCAATTTCACAGATTATTAGGGAAAATACTTATCAATTTTTTTTAAAAAAAGTGTTGCCAATATTGAAAAAGGATTCTCATGGCCTGCTGGTCTATAAAAGTGTTTTGGCAGAAGAATGACTCAGTGAGATCAGTTCTGTCCTAGACATATACATACCGTTTCAATAAGAACTAGAAAAGAGATTAGAGACAAAAAATGATTTGGAAAGTCAGAACTCAGTAAAATGAAGTGAATGAAAAGAAGAGGCTCTAAATGGGAGCCATATTCCGAAGACAGAATTCACCACTCCCCAGGGACTCAAGTATTTAGGTACACAGAGATAAGTCCCTTCAGATTAGAATGCTGTCACATTCTCTTTGGGCACCCAATGTGCATGACATATTTATGGGAAGTGTTCAATAAACGTTTACATGAACTTGATAAATTTCATTTGAAACATCTACAGTACCTAGAGATAAACCATTGGAACTGTTAATATAAGGCTGAAATTCAGGGACATCTGGCTGCATTCCTTGTCATGGGAGATTCACCAAGAGTACAGGTGAGACTGCCCTGGGGGAGGAGGGCAGTGAGAAAAAAAAAAAAGTGGGGAACAGGCAGAACCCTGAAACGTGTTTGCACTTAAGGGGCAAAGGAGAGAATAGGAAACTCAAGTGGGCAGGAAAGAATAAGATGACAGAAGGGAAGAAAACAAGGAAAGCATCAAAGATAATAACAAGTATATAATTAAATATCTAAACTTGACTTTAAAAAGATGAAATTAAATAGACAGTCTTTAGGAAAGACATTAAGATAAATCCTGCCTAGTAGATTTTAAAGTTAACACTTTTAAAGAACAGAAATTTTCTTAGGAATTTTTTTTTTTAAATGAGAATTTATCTGTTGTGGGGTGGGTGAGGGGGTATGGAGGGTCATAAACAGTCCTAATGGTCCAGAGAATACCTTATTTCAGTGGCCATGTCAAAAATATTTGATATATATATACAAATTACATATGTAACCATTTTTATTTTGGGGGGGTGGGAAGGGTAACTGGAGATTGAACTCAGGGGCACTTGACCACTGAGCTTCATTCCCAGCCATCTTTTGGAATTTTTTTTTTTTTTTTTTTAAGAGACAGGGTCTCACTGAGTTGCTTAGTGCCTCACTTTTACTGATGCTGGCTTTGAACTCGCAGTCCTCCTGTCTCAGCCTCTCAAACGCTGGGATTACAAGCATATGCCATGGTGCCTGGCCCATTTATTTTCAATATTTAAAAAAAAAAAAAAAAAGACCTTAGAATAAACCACAGATTCACTATATCATGACTCCCAATGACTGAACATGAAAACAAACACAAGTATACAATCTCAATTTCTAATTCATTGAAATTTTACTAAAATAAGTTTAATATTATTTTAGTTAATAAAATTTTAGAAATACCATCTGTCAGCTGGGCATGGTGGTACATTCCTGTAATTCCAGCAACCTGGAAGGCTGAGGCAGGAAGATCACAAGTTTAAGGGCACTGTGGGTAACTTAGTGAGATACTGTCTCAAACTAAAATTAAGACAAAATAAAATTAAAAAGTCTGGGGTGCAGCTCAGTGGTAGAATAAGTGCCTAACATGCTCAAGGCCCCAGGTTCACTTTTCAGCACAAAAAGAAAGACCATCTATCTTGTGACTAAAGTGAACAGGGTCCAACCTTCTTTAGGTCATAGATAACTGATTTGTTATTGATTTTCTAATTTATTCAAAAACCAACTGTTGCATAATAGTTACATAAAGAAACACTTGCCAAAAAAATATCAACTCTAGAATTATTTTTAAAATCATAATCTACTTTTTTCTTGAACTAATCCATGCTAGAGTTATGCAAAGTAAACCACTGACAAATAATTATACCATAAATTAAATTTATACATGTACATCTTTAGAAAAATCTTACAAGTTTTAAGCTTGTCCATGAATTATAAATTGCGCCGCCTTGGAGAATTTCTCAGGTTCTAAAAGTTCCTCCAAAGCGAAGGTCTTGAATGTCATTTAAGTTATATATTTCAGCTATTAAAGTCAATGTTCTGACAAGCCCTTTGGCTCTAACCCCAGGGCATGAATTTGCCTTAAACCGACATAAGAATGTGTCAGAGGGCTATATGTCAATCAACTAGGAGAAGTGCCCATTCCCAATTTAGCAGTTGTCAGTTGCTGACATTAAAACCAGCAACAGTTAATTGTAACCACTTCAAGTGGAAATACTGAGGGAAGAGGAGAGGAAGGTGTCTTAAGTTCAGGCCCATAAAGCTGTTAATTGCCACCCTTTTATGTAGATTTGTTTAATAATGAAAACAATGTGGCTAATCATATAATGTTTCTATTTGTTCCCCAAGGGCTCTTCAAGGAAAGTTTCAGTCGGGGCTAGATTTCGGCAGCTACCAACTGTGCAGGGACAAAAGCAGAACAATCAAGGCACTCAGTGCTGGCAAAGAGCTGAAAGTGGTTCCACAAGGACACCCCTCCTCCCAGCCCCATCAGGAAGGAGCCAGGAGCTGCTACTTCCAAGCCTTAGGGGGAAAGTTGAGGATGTACAATAACAATAGTAACAACTTATGCACAATTTTATGGCAGAGAGAGAAGAAAGGAGAGAGAAAGGGGGTGGGTGGGGAATAAAGCCAAGGAATAAATCTGATATAGACTTGGATCCTCCCTATACCTACAAGCAACAAAATCAGTTAAAATCCCAACAGTCAAAATGCCCATACTGTTTTTAAAAACTGGAGGCAGCACAGCTGGGGAAAAAAGTCCTGCTCAGCCCTACTCCTTATGGACACAGTGAGGATATTGGACACTCATAGACAGTCACTGAGATGAGCCCACCTATCTACTCATCTCAAGAGGGTATTTTAAGGAACAACTAGAGCACTCTGTATAAAGTCTTCTACAAATGTGATGTATATTATTTACAGATTTCTATTTTGCCTCACTTAGTAAAGAACATAGGACAGAATAGAGTCGTATTGTTTAACTGTTTTCAGACTGTTTAGTGCCAAATGATGGGAGCACTCAATGATATACCCCCTCTCACACTGTACAAAATACATATAAGGGATAGTCTGTTTTGTGCTTCTTCATGAGTGTTGACAAGTGGGGTGTTTTTAAATTCTCCTACTACTATCACCTCCCCCATGAGTCCCATGCTTACAACTCACTGCCTTAAAATGATTTTCAAAACTCTTTCCAATCTGATCACAATTTAACTTTCAATTATATCGAAGCGCCTACTCCTTCAGTCTTCCCATTTTTCTAGACTCATCTGCTGGCTGGCACCAGAATCCACCCTCTCACCCAACATTACACCTTTGCCCATGCGGTTCTCTCTTAGAATGTTCCCCTCACGTCTACTGTTTAAACTTACTCCTATTTCAAGACCAAACCCAGCTTCACCTAATCCACCAAGCATTCCACAATTGCCACATACCACACAGCTTCTCCCTTCTGCAACTCTGTAAACCTGCACCTGCTTGATCATTCATGTGTCACCTACAGATGGTGTCTGCTCAGTCATCCTCCACTTCTTGCTCCCTCTCCTTCTGAACTTTATACTCCTCTAGGATATATCTTTTCATCCTCCCCAGCATTTGAACCATATTTCACATTTCCAAGCATTTCAGTAAAGTTTTACAATGATTTCATTAATAAATATTGAGTTTAATTCCTTTACTGGTTAACTTTTCTGTAATGAAATTCCTTTACAGGTATGACTCTATCGGTCTACCAAAATGTTCATGTCTGACAGCCAAAGAATCATGTGCTAGGAAAGCATTTGTCAAAGGAGAGAAAGACTTTAAAAACACTAAATTCTTAAAATTCACTGTCATGTCAGCTGGGGTAAAAATTTGCTAGCTAAACAGTAGGCCTAACTTAACATTACTCATAATTTCAAATACATTTTTTTTTCAAACTTAAAACTCATTTTCTTTCTAAATAGGCATACAGATCA
The DNA here is from genome assembly GCF_045843805.1 of Urocitellus parryii. NCBI lineage: Eukaryota > Metazoa > Chordata > Mammalia > Rodentia > Sciuridae > Urocitellus > Urocitellus parryii. Next base: position 37,925,141 of record NC_135543.1, read on the forward strand.
CTAAACTCTTCCCTATCTTTCAAATTGCAAAATGGAAATTTAAGTTCCACAGTTGAAAGGGGAGATGATGAGATAGAGACATAAAGAAATGATGCTATGTGTGGATCACAGAAAACAGCTGAATCAAACTGAGTGAAATGTGAGTGATTGAAAATAAACTCCATTTGCAGAAATAGATTTGTCAGTCTCAGGATTCAATAAGAATTTCCACAATTATGCTCAGGTGCACCTTTTGGGGTGACCCCAAATCACAAGTCAAAATTGTCTTTACTGTTAAAGAGGAATGATCATAACCTAGAATTTAAACACAATGAAAAGATTCCAAAAACAGTTCCAATATCCTTCTCAATCTCCTTGCTTATCATCCTGAGAAATTATATTTATTTATAAAATACAAAGACAAAAGGCAAAGCAAGCAGCCAATTAACAATTATGAAGTATTTTGTATTTTAACAGCTACCAACAGCATTCGACTTTATTTTATAGAAACACTAACAGTTCATTTGGGATGTAATACATTATTCAAAAGAATATTTACTGCGCAAAAGATGCACACAGATTTCCTTTAATTAATAAACCCACCTACTTAATTTTTAATAGAACATGGCTTAGCAAACTTCAATTTACTTAAAACCTTCAGTAATCCTGCTTTGGCATATAGGGATATATGTCTGTTTTCTTCCAACAATGAGATAAATTTGCTATATTAAAAAAAAAATTCCCCCCAAAGGTCACCTTGAACTACCCCCCCCCAAAAAAAAACCCTACCAACAAACTGACATTTATTATCTGTATGAATATATCTAAGCTATGAGTAAATAAACCAGCCATGTTACAAAGCACAAAGCTATTGAAATTGCTAAGATTTATTTCCAGGTTTTCAGGTGCCACTGAGACTAAACAAAGATTGTAAAAAATAAAAAAAATAAAAAAATTTTAAAAATAGAATGAAATCACGGAGCAAATTAATACATTGAATCATTATCTTAAAAGCTGCATTCCCTATAGAACAAAGTGATGAAACTATCAAAAAGCACTGCTCAAAGCAACAACATTTTTGCATGTCAAAAAAAGAATTAACCTAGAATAAATATATAAATAACAGTATGTTCTGTGTTAAGCCAGTAACAAAGAAACCCCTTAGTGCAGTAAAACAAAGTCCTGTCAAATCCCCATTTTTTACAAAGAAGCATGAAGATCCTTTCACAATGGTTTAAACTGTATTTATAGTAACAGAGTGAAGACTTGAGATAAAAGTCAAAAGGATTAAAGTCAAAGCCCCAGCTCGACATGAGTTATGGTTTTGATTTTTATTCTTATTGTGGTCTACAAATATTAAGACAGAAGATACTTCCATTTGATTGTAGGGTCCTCTGAGACTCTACAACCTTAGAAGAGCAGATAAAACAGATGAAAATGCATCTGGTTTGGGAGCAGCCTCCATATTAAATGGCAATGCGCAAAGTAACGACTACAACTGCAGAAGGCCGTGGGGGAGGGGAGGAGGCTAAAGGCTGAAATTCTGCAACTGATGCAGGGCAGAAAGGAAAAAAAAGGGGGGGGGGAATGTGGCATTACTGTTTTAAGATGGCAGCCTATTAATAATCACTGCATTCCTGAAAATACAGGCAAATTATTCCACCACTCCTTCTTTCAAAAGCTGAGAAAGCCCACCACATACAAGTATTGCATACTCTCTGAAGGACGGGGTAGGGCTTGGTAGCTGTACCTACAGCTAAAACAAAAATCCCAGGAGTTGTCACTCAGGAGTTTACAGATTTGCACACTATATACTTTTCTTACAAAGAAAGAAAACAAAAATTTGTTGTCGAATGGAACAAAATTCTTACTTACTCTAGGAAGAATTATTCTTCTTCTAGTTCTGTTTTTCTTAAAATGAAGACAAAGCTACATTTAACCATAAGCTCTTGGTCACAGTTCAAAATATCTATCTTGCATTTCCTCTCCCCTTGTATCCATCCTCCTTTTTAAGAAAATCTCTCTCACACACACAAAACACACACACACACACTCCAGTAAGAGTTTATACACACACACACAGTATGAATTGGAAGACTGTTGTTTTACTGTTAATTTGAGTACTCATTCTTTAGCTCACATATTAGCAGAGCCACATATTGAGTTGCACATTTACCCTCCAGTCTTAATCATTTTTACTATTAAAATCTGATACCTGGTTTAATATTTTGTGAAGAAAAGGCTAAAAGTCCTGAACATTAGCAAAATCAGCAGTATATTAAAAGATAATATCTATATCACAGAAAGACTAAAAAAATCCCTTTTTCATTGAGTATACATCAATACTAACAATTTAAAAAGCAAAAATATCCTATCTTACAAGTTTGAAACAGAGTTCAAGTCCATATGCAGTCATGTAATCATAAAGAGAGCATAAGAAATGTTACCATTACCCAAATGGACCAATTTCTCCTTTTCTCATAAGAATTATCATAATTCACTTTAAAAATCACAAATCTCTGAAAATGATATTTCCAGCACAATCACTTGCTATTTCATTCAGTATTTTATTTCAACTGTCACATTTTGAACACATACACATTTGTACAACTACCAGGGGAAAAATAACTTGAACCAAATTGAAAAATTACCATAACTACTAGTTCAATATGTCTGGTTAAAATAGAGACATCTGGTCTATCATTAATTCTTTTGTGTTGATGACTCCTAGTGTGTCTTTTCCTATTAATGAACTTTGCAAGAAGAAAATTTAACTTTCAACAAAAAACTGTGACTTAGAAATCTATTGCAGGATCTATCAATACATATATATCATGGTTCAATCAAATAAAGCTCATTTTTTGAGAATAGTAACACACACTGATTGAATACAAACGGCTAAGCTTTAAATTCCATTAGAATAATGTTATCTATTAAATAATTCTCTGCAGGCAGATATGGCTAATTCATGAATCATTATTTTTAAATATTTATAAATCAACTCATTGTTCACTTGTTTAAAATATATACACTGAAGCTCTGTAAGAGTACTTGATTGCCACTCCAAGGAACCTGAATAATGCATTTTCAGAAGCCTTGTACACCCCCACACAATTCTGAATTAATGGCCGAGCAAACAATAAGTAATGTACTGTGCTCTGGCAAAACTCAGTGATAACATCAATCTGGCATCCACTTAACACTTACTGCTTACTTCTCACATATTCCCCACAACTAAGTTTCCTCTTCCAGAAGCAGTTCATTAGAGAATGGCTATCACCTGCCCATTCATCCGCAGAGAGTGATTTAGTGATTAACAGTCACAGATAAGGGGAGAAATGATAACATACACCACTACCAAATTAAGAGATGAATAAGTAAAAGAGCCTGGCCACTCCCGCTACCAATAACTAGATTGCAATTAAAAAGGACTTTTGTCACTTCTTCGCAGGGCAACAGGGCCAATTATCTAAAACCCTCTGCTAGAATCCAGAGACACAGGAGCAAGGCCCTTCAAGGAAACTCAGATAATTACTTTTGACAAATGTTCTCCTTGAGCATAATGTAGTTACTCAATAGCTTTTAAAAATGACTCCAGTTATAGTAAAACAATCTTTACAAAGTCAACCCAATAACATGTCCTGGGTCCCCCACCCCCACCCTGCTGCATGCAGCCAGCTCTCTTTTGGCCGATTTATAAAGATAGTGAGTTGGTGAATAAATATTTAATTTCTGTAGCCAAAACCCTGAAAGGTTCAGCTTCAAATGTAATGCCTCGCATTCCCGTGAGATGCACTGTGCAGAAATATCCTTTTTGAAAACCCCGTTTACAGTTGTCCTTTAAAAGAAGATAGGGAGGGGGAAAGAAAAAAAAAGAAGAAGAAAAACCAACATGTATACATGCATCAAACCAAAGACGCCGACGCCCCTCTGCCAACCAGCATTTCTATAGAGACATTCTTTCGATGATTAAAACGTAAGCTCCGAAAGGTTAAAGAAAAGGAAAAGCAGCCAAGTAACACCGCCCAGAAAGCCAGCAGTAAAAACACACCTAGCTGTACACTCTTAACCTCCCACGACAAATGACACTGACCCAACTTCACCAAACACACACACACCGACACACACACTCACGAATTGTACACACGTGCACATAATGTACACACAAACATCGAGCGGAACACAATACCTACAAACACAGCGAACTGGATCCACACAAAACATGCACGTATCAGTGTGCATACATAATGCACACGACACGGCACACAGACACGCAACAACCTAGCCCACAAGCACACGCCCCACAAGTCCGTGTCGGACACACAGCGTGCATGCACGTGTAAAATGTTTGAACTCACAAACGCCGAACATACACACAGACCGTGCACAGAGTTATTGATGAAATTCCGGGGGGTGGAGGGGCCAGGAGGGAGTGGTAATTGCCACACAAAGGTCTCCGGAGCGGCAGAGAGGGAAGTGGAGCGGAGCCGAGCGCTCGGAAATTCACCGGTGGAAGAAGCACAGCAGAGCCCCGTGCGCGAAGTACCGGGAGAAGTGTGCCGGGCAGTCCCGGGCGCGGCGGGCGCGGGGCTCCCGGAGATAATCGCAGCTCCCCTCCGCGCGCACACGCACACACACAGGGGACCCTGGGCGAGCCCACTCCCGCAGAATAACAAAGAGCAGGAGCCCGGCGAGCGGGCGGCGGCTCGGGCTGGAAGTGGCCGTCTCCGCCGCCGCGGGCCGGCGCGGGGCGAGCGGCGGGGCCGGCAAGACGCGCGGGCGGCGGGCGGGGGGCGGTACGTACCAGGCGGGCAGCCTCGGCCCAGGTGCGGTCCTTCTTCTTCCTCTTGTCTTTCATGTTTGCATCTCATTGATGGTTCTGATGATGACGTGGGGGATTCCACGGGGTGCTCGGGGTTCGGGCGCCGAGACAATGACCCAGTGACCCGGTGACCCGCACTCGCTCCGCGGGGGGAGGTGCGCGGGCGGCGGCGGCGGCGGCGGGTGGGAGGGATGGAGCAAGGGGGTGGGGTAGGTGGGTGGGGGCGCGCGGCGGCAGCGGCGGCGGCGCGCGGCGGGCGGGCCGGGGGCGGGGGCGGGGGCGGCGGCAGCCGCGGCGGCGGGGCCCGGGCCAGCGGCGGGGGCGGTGCCGGCCGGGCTCGCTCGTGCGGGGCTCGCGCTGCGCCGCCGCCGCGGCCGCCGCGGTGACAGCTCCGGGGATGCTCTGCTCGGCCCCGCTCACAACAATACACTCTGACGTCACGGGGAATGGCGACGCGGCCGCACACTCGCCTCGCTCACACTCGCCGCGCTCACACTCGCCCTCCGCGCGCGCACACCCGCGCACACTCGCCGCGCGCCCCCTACTCCAGCCACGCCCTGAAACCCTCGCGAGACCCCTCTCCTTCCAACCCAGCCCACTCTGGGCAGGCCGTTCCACCTCGGTCCCGCTGTCCCGCTAGGGCCGAAAACCGCGGACGCGGTGGCCTTTGGAACTTATGTGGGAGTCAGCTCCACAACTCGGAGCTGTGTCCTGTGCGCTCGCTCGCGCTCTGTCTCTCCTCTCTCTGACACACACACACACACACACACACACACACACACACACACACATGCCGTACTACTCCCCTCTACTGGACTTTCTTAACCCTGTTACTGCATGACGGGGTGGATTCCCAGAGCCTTGTGGAACTGAGCCAGCCTCTCCAGAAAGAGAACTAACACGGAACGTGCAACTTGACACAACATTGAGCCACCTACATCATCTTAAACAATGCAAGACCAAAGAGCCATTTCCGGGATCTATGCAATGCCATCCCGTAGCGCTAATTATTTTTAAATGGTATATAGGCGTCATTCATAGTGTAAAACATGGCTTGTGCAAAAGACTGAACAGTTAACACTTGAGAATCTTTCTAAATTATTTATAATCTTCAGGCTTGGGAGGCAAAGAGATTGGTTATTTGTGAACTACAATAAAAATGTGTCAAGATTTATAAAGAGTTGATTGTAACCTTTCCAACTTCTTAACATTTCTGGTAAATTGTTTAGGTCAATAAAGTTTTGTTAAAGGAACAAATGACGCTTTGACCCATACTTTAATTATGTGTATGTATGTCTTAAGTACCTAAAAACAAAGGAGAAAAAGGTCACCCCTAAGAGATTATTTACCTAAAGTTATTTCCTGAATATTATAATGATATGTAAATAATACTTTGTGTTTTTTTCTGATACATTATCTCATCTGATTCTCTAAACAGGCAGTTAAACATATTTTTCCCTTTTGTGCCAAAGGAGGACAGTCGAAGCATTACAATGTATCCAAGTTCTGCTAAATCATTTTTAAGACCTGAACTCAAGTCTTTTGACCCTAATTCCGCATTGTGTGTACTCTCCCCTACTACTGTGCTTAAAGCTAAATGCCCAAGTCTAAGAAGTGAACACTTAAATCTAGGTAAGACATGTGCCTACGAATTAAGTTGATTGTGATAAGGCGATTCCTTTGAGAACCCTGACAAGTGACTGAAATAATAAAAATGTTTGATTGCCAAAAATTAAGCATAGACAATTAATAATCATAAAGAGCTGAGTACTAATTATTTTTAAATATTTGTTTTTATTCATTAAAATAAGAAGAAGCTATGCATCTGTTTAAGGAAATAAAGATCATCTCCACTTTTTGTTCTTTAAAAAAAAAGGATTTAGAGAATACACTGAAGTTGTCCCTAGGGGAGAATTTTATCCATGCAATTTGCATAACTCTATCCGGGTGTATTATATTTTTACTTTACATTTCAAATATATTGAATTTGAGTCATGCTCACATCTGCTTTTATTCTCGAGAATACTCTTTATGATTAACGTAATTGACATATTTTCAAAGTATTTTCATTCTAATGTTTTTTCTTCTACTTAGAAATACCTATTTTAAGCAATCAGACCGTAACATATAATTTGTTATTTTTCTGTGAAATAGTGCTTAATAAGAAGTTTTGGAGCCAGTAAAAGAAAAACATACATAATCAGTTATTCACAGAAAGGCCAATTCTGGTTATTAAAGAAGAGAAAACATATCATGCCGTTTAAGCAGATGTAATTTGATTTAAAAAAAAAAAAAAAGCTATTGCTCATGCACCCATTCTCTGAGATTGAGCTGAGCATAAATAACCAATATTATAACTGACTCTTGGTTTCTTCCTCTGCTTTTAGGTACTTGAATATAAATAGTCCATGGCAGGTAAGTCTGGTTAAAGAATGGTGAATATTCGGTGCCATAATGACATATTTTAGAGATAGAGCAGAATAGAAATAGGTTACCATTCCAGAGGGGCCACTGTTATATTCCTTTCTTCTATTTTTACCTAAGTACATTCAGCTATTACTTTCCTTTAGAACTCACTCATTCTCTCAGTAGATGTTTATGGCTGGAAGGAGGAAGATCTATGTTCAATTATAGAACTTTTTAGTTTGGTAAATCCTAGGAATGTTTTAAACAGAATGTGATAAATTTCACAAAAAAGTGTCCAAGTAAAATCATGTGAATTTGGGAGGAGAAATAGCTCTCTGCTGGAGAAATTAAAGAAGCTGTTGGTAAAAGAGAGGCCCTTTGGAATGGGATTTGAAGATTGGGTAGGATTTGAACATTTATGTTTGTAAGAATGGTGAAAAATCCTTCCAAACACAAATGCATTTAAGTCAGTTAAGAAAACTAAAAACTAGACAAATATTCGATAAGAAATAGGTGACATCTACCCAGTGCTGTTAACATTAAGTTTATAGCAGATCTCATGAAACTTTCCTTTAAACAAGGAGAGAGGAATAATAATAATTCAAAGCACAAGTTCCAGTTAGAACTGCCTATAAATTCTTCTCTGAATCCCTTTCCCAATTATAGGGCAATTGTGATTGCTCCGGAGTTCAGTTGGCATGTCACAATGCAACAACTTTTATGAATTCCCCTGCTTTCTTCAGTTCCTTTTCTGCTGTTAGTTCTGAATTCAACAATTCAAATTTCTTTTGTGCATGTCTTCCCTCATCAATCACAACAGATTTTACATCTCTTGCAATGCTGTTTTTTTTTTTTAAGTTTTGCAACATGTTTTAAGAATTGATGGATGCTAAACCCTAGCAGTAATAAATGTCAATTTACAAAAGACAAAATAGAGTTGATGGTATGCTGGAAAAGGTTAAAGTTCATTTGAGACTCCAAAACCAAGAGAACAAAGACTCAAAGATGTTGGGACAGCTAGGCACAGTGATGCATGCCCAGCACCTTGGGAAGTTGAAGCAGGAGGATCGCAAGTTCAAAGCCAACCTCACAACCTAGTGAGGCCTCAAGCAACTTAGAGAGACCCTGTCTCAAAATGAATGAATGAATGAATGAATGAATGAATGAATGAATGAATGAATAAGAGCTGGGGTTGTAGCTCAGTAGTTAAGCACCCCTGGGTTCAATCCTTGGTACAAAAAAAAAAAAGAGAGAGAGAGAGAATTTGGGAACAGAAGTTAGTGTGTCATGTCTGTGGTCCCTCAGGAGAGACAAGGTTTTGCCATGAATCCTAATCAAAGAGTTCAGGAAATATGGAAGTTTAGGTGTTTCAGAAGAGAACCAGGCTGCAATTGTTCTGGCATTCAAACCCCTTGTGTACATATCTGCTAGCCCTGTAGATGCCCATTACACAACCTAGAATGAATGGAAATCTCTCCCATTCCTTCCACACACATGCCCCCCTCGTAGGCAGCATACCAAGGGGAAAGGGAAGGTCCTGGAGGGAGGGAATAATAAAAGAAGAGGGGAGAAGATGGAGGCAAGGGTTTCAAGGAGGTGTGAAGAGGTCTTAGATGGTCTTGACCATTCAGCATGGTTTTTTTTTTCTGAAATATGTTAATTGGGCACAAGTTGGGGATCTCTGAATGTTATAAGAACATTCAGTAATCTTGTTATCCCTAAAAATCTTTGGATAATAATCACTTAGGATCCCAAAAGTCTGGAAAATCCATGAAGGAGGTCAACTTGTCTCCTTGGTCTACTGCTACGTTCACTAAATCTCTAGCTCTAACCAAACTACTTCTCATAATCTAGGATTCAGTATTTACTGGCCAAAAAAAAAAAATCATTGGAAATATAGTAGACTTAACCCTTTTATTGTGGTACAGTAAAATTCAGTGAATCAAGATGTATTTTCATATTTTTCCCCTTGATACCATTTTTTCTTTCCATATTTTTACAGAATAATTCAGGCATACTATTGAAATGAAGTGGAATAAAGCCAAATATCAGTGTTATTATGTATACTCAGACACTAGTGGGTAATGCTCTTTGAAGGCCTTTGACTTGTCCTGTTATCATTGTACATATTCTATGGAACGTACTTTAAAGTTTTTCAAAATATCCACTTAAAGTCAGTTTATACTATTATAAACATTTGTTGCACTCTGGGAACACACAGAGGTAATAGATTATTATCTGATACTAACTTCATCTAAATTTGGGACACTTCTTCCACTAGGAAACAAGTGACTTAACTGTGATCATTCTATTTTTTTCTCCAAAATTTTAACAGTCTAATTTTAATGCACTCTAATTATATACATGTGTAGCTAAGAAAAAAACACATTTTCATTTCCTTCAAAACTTTTCTGTAGATTATTTTATTTATATCGTCAATGCACATCATTTTTCTTTTTTACCTAATTAGAAATATTTTAAGATTTCCTTATATTTCTCTGGTTAATTTTTATTTTTATTGCATATCATTGCACTAATGAAATTTTGATGATATATCCAGACTCATAGCAGCTAAAGGAGAAACAGAGGAGAAACAGAATAAATTAGCTAAAAATATTTTCATAGTTTACTTCTTATTCACTTGCTTAAATTGCTCTTTTTTTTTCCTGCTTTATCTCTCCACTTCCTCAGTGCAATAACCAACTGAGCTTCTGAGTAGAACCCTTCATTCAAGAATTTACCTTTTCCCCCTTTAAACCCTTAATTAGGCATAGAGAACACAGTGTGATTTATGGCCTAGTGTTTAACAGGACTCACACTTAATCCATTACACAAAGAAGGATACACATATTCCCTAACAGCACCACTCATTAGTTTATACAAAATGAAAAAGAAAAAAAAAAACACTTAGGAAATGTAAATAAAGCTTTGCTTGATACTATCTTCTTATGCATATGTAATGTGATCAGAATTTCAACATTGCAGTGGAACAGCTTTTTGCTTATTTTCAAAACTACAAATTAGATTTCTCTAGGTAAACTCTAATTCAATCCCACATTTAGTGGATAAGAAGGAAAATTACATGCTGCTAAATTCATCTTTATGTGAAAAGAATGTTCTTAGTTCGTGAAAAAAGACTAGAATTCTGATTACCACCACTGTCTCAAACACTATAATCCAGTGGAGTCTTAGGCATGTTATGGATATTTTGCTTCCACCATGCTTACCAAAAGGGTACGTTTTGTGATTAAGACAGCCCCAAAAGAATTTTCAGAGGAATTACAAACAAGTAATTTATTCCAGAAATTTTTCAAGTTGCTACAATTTTTAAGTTGTACAGTAACTTTTTCATTCTACACATAGCCTTTAAAGCTCAAAAGAAGATACAATGCTATTCTGTAACATTTACAAGGATAGATTGAAATGATGGGGAGATAGGGCTTCTTTTGTAACTGAAGAATTCTTATTGCTTTCCTGTTAAGTTTTATTGCAGAGGACACGGCTGATCATCTTAGGCAACACACTTCCAGTAACCATGGGGTGATGTGATTGATTAACTAAATAGCAGGAATAACTGGAAGATCTCTTAGGAGCCCATTGTGGCCAAGGAAATGCCTTCCAATTGTCCACTGGCTTATGTGACAAGAGAAAAGCAAGTAGAGAGGGGATGCAGGAATTTCTATCCCCCACCCCTCCAGTAATTTCCACTTATCAGGGAGGAAAGGCAGCAGGACTATATTTTGGGGGAAAAAAAAAGCAACAATATCCCTGCAGGGTCTGAAATCTGTCCAGGATTAGCCCCAGTGAAGCTACAGGTGGGGATGGAGTGCTCCATATTTATTTTTGTGTGTGATGATAGAAAGATCCAGAAAAAAGAGATTTTTGTTCACCCACTCCCCCTGACTTTCTACCACTCTATTACGTTTAGGCAAGGTATCCCCAAGGAAAAGAATCAAAGATAGTTATGACATTTAGATGTCAAAATAATGAATCATGCCTTTTAACAATACCTGGATTGAGTTGCTGATAAGAATTTTGATAAATGCGCATTTTTTAGTAGAAAATTCTTTTCTCTGGGGATGCTCCCCTTTTTCAGACCAAGAGGTGATTAACACTGGAGAAAGATCCAAAATATCTTGATCACAACTTTTCTACCTAACTCATAATCATCCAGTTAATTTTCATTTAATAAGACTATCTGCCCACTTTCCCTCCACCCTTTGCTATTCATGGGCTTATTGCTGAGTTCTCTATTCAGGCAAGGAGTTTTTCATGTTGGTAAGATTTCTAAAAAAAAGTTTAACTTTCTTTTTTTTAACTTGGGGTATAATTAAAATTAAATGCATAGGTCTCAAGTGTTCAGTTTGGTGACTTTGGATAATTTTATGTACCCTAATAACTATCATTCAAAACAAGGTGCAGAACATTTCCAGAACCTCTGAGTCTTTCCTTAGGCCATTTCCAGTCATTGCTCACCCCCTATAGAAACAAGCACTTCTAGACTTCCATCACCATAAATGAGCTTGACTGTTAGTAGATGATTAATTTTTTCCCATCAGTACTTTGCCTATTCATTTTTGTAATGATGTCTGGTACATTTAATGAAGTCCATTTCATATATATGTTTTCTTTTATGATTAAGGCTTTCAGGTAGTCTAATAAATCCTTAACTACCTAATATCAAGAAGACTTCTCCTATCTTTTTTTAGAAGCTTTATGTTCTAGGTTTTATATTTTTGTCTATGATTTAACTACAAGTAATTTTATATATAGAATAAGATAATGATTCAAATTTTTATGTAATTTATTATTATCATTTACTATCTGAAATGAATTGGAAATGTGCTCAAATATCAACTGACCACACATGTGTGACTCTGTTTCTCATCTTTTGATTTTATTCTACTTACCTCTTTGGCTAAATGTACAACAATAACAAACAGTCTTGATTACTGTAGATTTATAGCAATCCTGAAATCAGGTATGTTAATCCTGAAACTTTCTTGTTAGTTCTCAAGTCCATTATAGATTTGCTAGATATTTGCATTTCCATACAAAGAATCAGACATTTTTATAAGGATGACACTGAATAGGTAGACTAATTTAAATGAAGGGTATATTGACAGTATTGAAAGTGTTATATCCATAAAGTTGAATTTGTTTGGGGGTGACTTCTTTGACTTTTCTTAGTGTGTGTTTAAATTTTAATATAGAACTTTTAGACATATTTGCTATATTTACTCCCATCTTGATATTTTATTTGCTGTTTGGAATATTATTTTGATTTGATTTTTGGATTTTGTCTAATAATGTATAGAAAAAAATTGATTTTTAAATATCAATCTTGTATACAGTAACTGACAAATTTACTTATTAGTATTACTATAAAATTTCTGTATTTATAATTTTATTGCTTATAAACAATGTTATATTTTCTGAGTTAATGCATTTTATTCCTTTTTCTTGCGTTGTTACATTGGCTGGAACATCTGGAATAATTCTGAATACAACTGATAGAGGAAACACACTTAGCCAGTTTCCAAATCTTAAAGAGATACATGTTTCTCTTATGTATCATGTTAGCTGTATGACTTTTGCAGATGCCATTTATCTGATTGAGGAATGTTCTCTTCTTTTCCTAGAAAGCTAACAGTTCTTCCCCCTCACCTCCCATAAGTAGGCTTTACATTTTATTAAAAGGTTTTCTGCATCTTTGAGAATATCATAAGATTTTTCTCCATTTTCCGCTAACATAGTGTTTCACATTGAATTTAAAACTATTTCTATAATAAATCCCATGTGGTTGTTTTAAGTATGTTGTTATATGTTGCTGGATTCGTTTTTCTAGTATTCTGTTAATGAATTTTGTCTATATGCTCAGGATGAATATTGATATTTTTGCTGGAGTTAGAACGAAGTGGTAGAGCACTTGCCTAGCACATGTGAGGCTGTGGGTTTGATCCTTAGCACCATATAAAATAAATTTAAAAAGAAAAAAAAGGTATTGGGTTGGGGATATATCTCAGTTGGTAGAGTACTTGCCTTGCATGCACAAGGCCCTGGGTTCAATCACCAGCACTAATAAACAAATAAATAAATAAAGTTATTGATTGTATCCATCTACAACTAAAAGAAAGTTTTTTAAAAATATTGATTTTGGAGGGGCTGGGGTTGTGGCTCAGTGGTAGAGCGCTTGCCTAGTGTGTGCAAAGCCCTGGGTTCCATCCTCAGCACCACATAAAAAATAAATAAATAAAAACAAAAGTATCGTGTACAACTAAAATAAATAAATATTTTTTAAAATATTTATTTTTAATTTTCTTTCAGTATCTTTGAGATATATATGTCATGCATCAGTAAATTCGTAAAATGAGTTGGAAAGTTTGTTCCTCCTTTGTATTCCAAATGCTGAAAGAATTTTTGTTGAATTAGTATTATTTATTTTTTTGTTTCTCCCCCTTTGGTACTGGGAGTTGAACCCAGGGTTGCTTTACCATTATGCTACATCCACAGTTATTTTATTTTTCATTTTCAGACAGGGTCTTGCTAAGTTGCTGAGGCTGGTCTCAAACTTTTGATCCTCCTGCCTCAGCATTCTGAGTTAGTAGGATTATAGGAATGTGCCACCACACCCTGCAATTAGTATTATTTCTTTAGAGTTCACTGTTGAAACTATATAGAAGTGTAATTGTAATTGTGTGTCTGTGTGTATGTATGAAGGTTTTTTATAGCAAATTCAGTTTGTATTATATATGAAAGATTATTTATTCTGTCTCATTTCTCTGAATTCCACAATTTTCATCAGTGTTACTAGAATTTTTAAATTTGTGCTATTTGTATGCCACTAATTTAGAAACTGTATCTACATACTTTAATGTTTTTATTTTTGTGAATTTGTACATTTGTACAAAAATAATCTGATTTTACAAGCATTTCATCATCCCCCAATAGAATCCCCAGTCTGTTTGAAGCTTGTTTTAGTTAGCTTTTGCATGTCTGTGACCAAAAACACTGACAAGAACAACTTAGAGGAGAAAAAGTTTGTTTGGGCTCACAGTTTCAGAAGTTCAGACCATGGTGTGCTGACACCATAGCTCTGGGGCCAAGCTGAGCCAGTACATCATGGCAGAAGTTCTTGGCAGGGGAAAGCAGCTCAGGACCTGGCAATCAGGAAGCACAGAGAAGGCTCCATTCACCAAGGACAAAATATAAACTCCAAAGGCACACCCTAGTGACTTCTATTTCTTCCACCCACACTACCTGCCTATAGTTAGTGCTCAGTTAATTCACTGATTAGGTTAAGGTTCTCATAATCTGATCATTTCACCTCTGAACATTCTTGCACTGTCTCACACATGAGTTTTTTGGGGATACCTCATATCTAAATTATAACAGACCTCCCACCTCCAAGGGTGCGGAATCACACAATGTATAAGATTTATGTCAGGCTTCTTTAATGTAGCATATTCTATTTTACATGTGTCTGTTTTATTGCATGCATCAGTAATTTGTTTCTTTTTATTTCTAAGTAGTAACCAGTCTTATGAATATACAACATGTTGTTTATTCATCAATGTGGAAGAACATTTAGAATATTTCCAGTTTGGGGCTATTATAAACAATGCTAAGAACACAGGTGTAAATCCTTGTTGTGGACATGTTGGAAGTACCCAGGTGCCATAAGGAACCAAACATGTGCTCAGAATTCGGTCAGCAAGGCAAACTTTACTTCTGCAGAAGGGTGTGCCACCCAAAGAATCCAGCCAAGCAAGCACACCTGGGCTGGTAGTCCACCTGCTTTTATTGCTAAGGTAGTACTGTCCTTTACTCAGATAGGAGCAGTTTGGGTGTTACAATCTACATGATTAGCTGCTTTAAAATTGAGGAGGGCAGTCAGGCATGGTGACACATGCCTGTAATCCCAGCAGTTTGGGAAGCTGAGGCAGGAAGATGGCAAGTTCAAAGCCAGCCTCAGCAAAAATGAGGTGCTAAGTAACTCTGTTTCTAAATAAAATACAAAATAGAGTTGGGGATGTGGCTCAGTGTCCCTGTGTTCAATTCCCATAGTACCAAAAAAAAAAAAAAGGTGGGGGAGAGCACAGGAAAGACCTGCAGTTATGATTGGATACCTGTTATGGAGTTTAAAAATGGCCACGTTTTGACCACATGGTTTCCTAACTTAAAAAGTCTCTATTATACATCATGAAATTTAAGTTAAATTAAACATGTCTGTGTGTTACATTTCAGGTTTGACTTTCTTTTTTTAATATTTATTTTTTAGTTTTTGGCAGACACAACATCTTTGTTTGCATGTGATGCTGAGGATCGAACCTGGGCCGCACGCATGCCAGGTGAGCGTGCTACCACTTGAGCCACATCCCCAGCCCCTCAGGTTTGACTTTCATAAAAAATAAAACATTAATTTCACCAGCACATTTTCATTTTTCTTGGTAAATACTCTCAAGTAAAATTATCATATCTTATGTTAAATTTATATGTAGGTTTTCAAATTGATTCATTTTATTTTAGGCGTATGTTCCCAAATTCGCACCATATTTTTTGGTGAAATTTATATTGAAAACATTTACCTATTTTTTTGTGTGTCATTTTTCTTCCTAATATTGATTTTTAAGAATTCTTGGTATATTTTAAACATAAAATTTTTATTAGATATAAAATTTATAGATAGTCCCCTCAGCCTATGGCTTTTTAAATTTTCTTAATGGTACCTTTTGGAGACCAATATTGCAATTTTGATAAAACCTAATTATCAATTTTTCTTCTGTGACATACACTGATAGTATCATATCTAAGAAAACTTTGCCTAAATTAAGGCCATATATTTACCTTATGCTTTCTTCTAGAAGCATTCTAGTTTCAGCTATTAAATTTATGTATATGATTAATTTTGAGTTATGGCGTGGATTTTGTAGACCATGTGAGGTAAAAATATCAGTTTTATCTTTTCTGATATATGAATATGCAGTTGTTTTCCAAAACCTTTGTTGTAGAGGTTATCCTTTCCCCTATGGAAACATCTTGGCACATATATGATTATATGACCTTTTCTGTACTATTAATTGATACATGTTGTTTGTCCTTATACCAATATTGTCCTGTTCTGACTACTGTAGCATATTCCAAATTTTGAAAACATCTAGAGTAAAATCTCCAACTTTCTTCTTCCTTTTCTTTTCTCCTCCTCCTCCTCCTCCTCCTCCTCCTCCTCCTCCTCCTCCTCCTCCTCCTCCTCCTTCTTTTTGTAATTGCTACAGCTATTCAGTTTTAATTGAATTTCATATAAAGGTTGAAATTAGCTTTGCCGCAGTCTGGCTGGGCACAAATCACCGAGCCGCCACAAAGCACTTGTATGTTCAAACAGGAAACTTTATTGCCTGAACTCCAACAGCACTCCACGCACACTCCCCAGGAACTCTCCCGAATGCCCCTCTCTGGCACACCACACCAACCGGAACTCCCTCCTCTGGAACTTCACCAACCAACATGAACTCCCCAGGAAATTCTGCTAAAACTCCAAAGTAGCGGGCACCTGAGGTGGGCAGCAGGGGTCTATATACAATTGAATCAATCCAGCATCATCTTAATGGCTCGCCTCTCAACCATTACTTCTGGCAAAACGCCAGCTTATCAATTTCTATCCCAAATAGGGGAGGATGAAGTTTCTAATAAGCCATCCTCACCCAGTCCCCATGCTTTCACTGTCTTCTCACTTGGAAATGCTTTATCCATTATTTCTTTTAAAAAAATTTAAATCTGTTCTAATTAGTTATGCATGATAGCAGAATGTATTTTGGTGTATGATATATATGGTGTATAACTTCTCATTCTTCCAGTTGTACATGATATAGAGTTACACTGGTCGTGTAATCATATATGCACATAGGAGAGTAATGTCCCATTCATTCTATCTTTCTTAGTCCCATTCCCTTTCCCTTTCCTTCATTCCCCTTTGTCTGATCCAAGTACTTCTATTCTTCCCTAATTCCCCCTTTCTTATTGTGAATTAGCTCCACATAGCTGAGAAAACATTTGGCCTTTGGGTTTTGAGGATTGTCTTATTTCACTTAGCATGATATTCTCCAGTTCCACCCATTTTCTGGCAAATGCCATAATTTCATTCTTCTCTATGGCTGAGTAATGTACCATTGTGTGTATATACCACATTTTCTTTGTCCATTCATTCATTATTTCTTCAAATGTCCCTTTTGTTTAATAATCATCCCTCAGTATGCTCCCTACTGACTGGTTACTTTCTAAGGAAGGGAACTATGACTTTTTTGGCAGCACTGCATTACTGTAATTAACCCAGGACATGGTGCCCACTAGGTGTCTGTCAATGTCAAATGAACTAATACATGCATTTCTAAGCAGCAAGGACAGCATTTATTGTACTCACTTAGTTTGCTTAGACAACGTATCTCTGAACAGCATTACATTTAGTTAGAAATAATTGATTATATACCACCTCTCGAGCTAATATAATTCTCACTCTAGTCCAATTGAGTTCAACCATCTCAAGCCAGGACACTCCACTGTGATCCCTCCATTTATCCTTGTATTTTTTTTTTATAATCCCTGTCATTCCTACCTTTAAATGGAGCAGGAATAGAAAAGGAACAGGTGAAAAAGAAAGGAGTGAAGGAAAGAAGAGATGCAATTGGACTTGTCCCTCGAAATATCTGAATGATCAATAGGAATTTTCTACCTTTTAAATTTGCAAGGCTGTACATTAAGAACTTTTATTGACTTGTTTTTCTGTATCAAAAAAGTGAAATATTTGTTCATTTTAAGGACAACAATTAGGTAGAAATGGGTGGTTCCTCAGGTTTTGCTAATTTTCAAAATAACTAACATTTATCAATCACTTATTATAGCATTGATACTTTGTTTACTTGTTACCTATGAAAATATTATAAGTAGAAGGTCCTATGTTTCCTCTCATATGTGGAAGCTAGAAAAGAAAAAGGAAAAACCGAAGTTGGGTGAACCTCCTAAAAATCAAAGAGAGATCAGTAGTAGAAAGGGAACAAAGGGTGGGAAGCATAAAGTGAAGGGGAAGAGCTGGGGAGAGATATTTATCCAATTATATTATTATATTGTGTTCGTGTATGAATACATAATAACAAATCCCGTTAATATGTCCAACCACAATGCACCTATGAAAATGTGGAAAAGAAGAATTAACTAAAACATTTATGAGTTATGGACCATTATTACTTCTTTTGTACCAATGAAGAACCTAGGCTGAGGATGAAGTAAGTTATAGAATGTCACACAACTTGCAAATGACAATGCTGAGATGAAACCTTAGGTGATATGAGTCAAAGTCGCTGACTTTCACCTACTCAAAGAAAGTGCACCATGCCACAATAGTATACATTTCTTCTATTATAAATTAGTTCACTTTTGCTAAAGAGTGAAAATAAAGCTTTGTATTTTTATGTGTACTATTCTTTCTAAATATTGATGCTACATAAAAGCTTGAGTTATATTATTAACATTTTTTACCACTAATATTTATAAAAGGATACTCTTTGTTTTCTTCTTGTGTGTGAATAATTGTGTTTACTTAGAAAAACAAATCCAGCATGTCCTTGATTTCCTTAGAAACTTTGAGATAATTATTATTTAATAAAATTTACATTCTAGAATAGTTTTCAATTTACAGAAAATATACAAAGATATACAGTGTTCTCAGTCACCCTAATCCAGAGTCTCACATAATTAATCTTACCTTGTTGTGGTGTGTTTGTCACATTGATTAGTTAATACGGACACATTGTTATTAACTAAAGTGCTTACTTTGTCCATATTACCATTGTTTTATAGTCAATGTCCATTTTTTTTTTTTTTTGTCCCTGGATTCCATAAAGAATCCTGTATGACATAGCGTTACTGTGGCTCTTTCATGTCTGTCCCTGGGTTGTGACAGTTTCTCAGATTTTTTTTGTTTTGGGTGACTTTCAGTTTTGAAGAGTACTGGTCAGACGCATTTTCAAGTATTTTGTAGGATGTCCCTCTCTTGACATCTGTCTCATGGTTTTCTCATGACTAGAATGAGTTTATGGCTTTGGGGAGGAAGACCAGTTGCCATTTTTTATCCTGTGACATCGATAGTACATACTGTGAGCAAGGTTTATCACTGCCGATGTAAGCCTTCAGGTGGTGTTTGTCAGGTTTCCCCTTGGTAAAGTTCTTTTCCTTCCATCTCTTTCCACACTGAACTTTCTGGAAGAGAGTCACTACTTATAGCAACACTTGAGAAGTGCAGGATGTACATAAATTTTTTTGTATTCTTCTGCCTGGTAAATGTGTTTATTCTCCTGTTGTCTTTGTTCAGTAAATTATTAATATCACTATTGAGTCATGGATATTTCTCTTATACTTTGTACAATCCAAGAAAATATTATTGATTTTGGTAGTTCAGTTTTCCAGTTTGGGTGATTAAGGACTCCTTTGAATGACTATTGTGTCTCTGTCGTTGTATTTTGTTTTTGTTATTTATTTTTTGAGCACTTCTGTATAAGATGCTCCAGGGCCAGGCCTGTCCTGTATATGTGCTGCCTCAGTCCTAAAATCAGCTTTTCTCTAAGGAGTCCTGTTTCTTTAACTGGTGGAAGGTATTAGAAACTATGATCCGAATGCTAGGTGTACTGGTTCCTTATTTTTAGCTCCTCTAAGCTGACAAAGTAGAGAAATATATGCTTGAGTACAAACTAAAGCCTATACATTCAGAAACTTATTCATATTTGGGAAAGTACAATCTGTATTTTTACTAAGTAAAAAAATGAGCTCTCAGTGATGTCTCTAATTCTGATTCATTATCAAGTAGATCCTTCTAGTCTCCTCTCCTTGCTTCTTTGTAAACTTTTCTTAAAACAATAAAATGAACGGCTCCCATTGTCTTCTATCTAATTACCTAATTGTTCAAGTCCATTATTCCCCCATAGTTATGCCAGAATTGTTAAATAATATCCTTAAGCGGGAGGGGGGAAAAACAAGTGAAATAGTAGACCACAGTCCTTATGTATAGATTTTTTTTTCTTTTTAGTCTTATAAATTCCACTCATTTTCAAAGTTAATTAGATTTAAAAAAAAAAAAAGTCAACTAGGTCAACAATGTTTCCCTCTATCCCTTCAAGGATGTGGTCAATCCCTTTGTCACAGTTTGCATTCTTCATCGATGTTCTACACTGTTATATATCCGCCAATGTAATATCATACCTAATAGTTTCACTGCCCTAAAAATCCACTATGCCTCATATAATTCAAACCAGTCCCTCCCCAGATCCCTGACAACAAGTTAGTTATCTGTTTACAGTCTTTATACTTTTCCCTTTTTCAGAATGTCCTATAATTGGAATCATATGGTATTTAACTTATTCACACTGGCTTCATTCACTGAGCAATATGCATTTACATTTCATCCATATCTTCTCTTGGTTTGAAACTTTCCTTTTTATTGCTGAATAATATTCCATTGTAAGAATGTAACACTGTTTCTTTATTCATCTGTTGAATGGCATTTCGATTACTTAATTTGGGGCAATTGTGAATAAATAACACTGCTATAAACATTTTATTATTGTCTGAACATAAATTTTCAACTCATTTGGGTAAATACTTAGAAATGCTATTGTCGGACCATATGGCAAAAGTACTTTTTCTCTTTGTAAGACACTGCCCAACTGTCTTCCAAGAATTCTGTATAATTTTACATTTGCTCCAGTCATGAATGAAAATCCCTATGTATTTTGCATCTTTGCCAGCATTGGTACTGTCAGTTTTTCTGGGTTTTAGGCATCAAAATAGATGTGTCCTGGTATCTCATTGTTTAAATTTGCATTTTCATAATGACAAGTGATGCTGAACACTTTTATATGCTTATTTGCCATCTGTATGTGATCTTTGACTGTTAAGTTGATGCAAATCTTTTGTCCAATTTTCTTTTTTCTTTCTTGTTGAGTTTTAAGATTTTTTTTCTACATACTTTGAGTGTAAGTCCTTATCACATGTGTGTTTTGCAAATAGTGTTTCCTACTCTGTGACTTGACTTTTGTCTTCTTAATAGAACCATTCTCAGAGCAGAAATTTTACATTTAATTAAATCTAACTCCCTGTTTCTTTTCTTTTTTTTTTTTTTTTTTTTTTTTTTTTTTGTACTAGGGATTGAATCCAGGGGTGCTTAGCCACTGAGCCACATCCTCAGCCCTTTTTTATTTCTTATTTTGAGATAAGATCTTGCTAAATTCCTTAGGGCCTCGCTGGCTGGCTGAATTGTTCAGGCTGGTTTTGAACTTGAGATTCTCCTGCTTTATCCAACAGAGTTGCTGGGATTACAGGTGTGTACCACCAAGCCTGGCACTGCTTTTTTTTTTTTTTTTAATTCTTCTTCTTTTTGGGTTCTGTTCTTTGTGTTGTAGCTAAAACTTCATCATCAAATTTACATGCATATCCTCCGTGTTTTTTCTAATGTTTTATAATTTTGTATTTTACATTCTGTTCCATGACCTATTTTGAATTAAGTTTTGTGAAAAGCATAAGGTTTAGGTGTATTTATTTATTTGTATGTTCATATCTAATTGTTCTAGCACTGTTTGTTGAAACCATTTTTTCTCCATCAAAACGCCTTCAAAGATCACTGGAGATATTATTATTTAATATATGTGTGTAGTTAATTCTGGTGCTCAGATCATTGTGCTAATGAAGTCAACTTTGAAGTCAAACCTTAGAAAACAATTTGGATTCATATAAACATAATGTTTTGGACACATGTGCCTCTGTGTGATGGGAGTTCTCCAGACTTATGCCTCTGCCTGTTTGTTTTCAGATGCACATCCTGTTTACAAAGAGAAAATATTCTAACTAACTTAGGCAAGACCCAGCACCACAAAGGAAACCCTGTGAAAATTACTGGTCTTTATTGCCCTGTTTATACACATACACACACAAAAGAAGAAGAAGTAGAAGAGGAGGAGGAGGAGGAGGAGGAGGAGGAGGAGGAGGAGGAGGAGGAGGAGGAACAACAGCAACCAGGGCATAGATGAAACTGCTGAATTAGTATCCATAATAGTTTTGAATATACCTGAGATAAGTTGTCCTTTCCTGGTATACAGCAGACGGTAGGCGACTTTTGGTACTTAGCTCATCATCCCCATTCCTGGAGCTCTGGCAAAGGGCAAAGAGTGACATGAAGAACAAAAGGGAAAGAAAGAAAGAAAAGAAAAGAAAAAAACCTTCTGTGGCAGTACTTTTTCCAGCCCTTTGTAGCTCCCATTACTTAGGAGTCAGATTCTTGAAATTTGTGCTACTGCACCCTGGGTGGATAAAAGTGTTTCTGATCACAATCAGGTATTTTTGTTTTCTGTTCCTGATAAAAATACCATACCCTGCATTTCCTGCTTCAATCAAGAATTTCAAGTAAAGCTGGTTGTGGTGGCGCTTACCTGTGATCCCCCAAACTCTGGAGGCTGAAGCAGAAAATCGCATGTTCAAAGCCAACCTCAGCAATTTAGAAAGGCCCTCAGCAACTTAACGAGAACTTGTCTCATAATAAAAAATAAAAAGGGTGGGGGTGTGTAGCTCAGTGGTTAAGTGCCCCAGCATTTTATCCCTGCTTCCAAAAAAAGAAAAGAAGGAAAAGAAAAATAAGAATATTATATTATATCTACTAGTAAAACAAAAATCCATCTACATTTGTCCACATTTGTTTTTACAAAATAAGTCACTTCTATTTAAAGGTAAGTAAAAACAGCAGTACCAACCCATGCTCTGCCCTGTATCACAGCTCTGATAAGCATTGACTAATGAAAGAGGCTACATTGATGTCTGTCAATGAAAGCCTTGCATCTCTTAATTAAATACTCAACTAACAAAAAGCCAACATAGGCATATCCATAACTATGATTTCATAAAACCCAATTTGGAGTAGAAATCGTTGCTACAAAATTTCTTTCCTATAAGATATGCTCCTTTATTATTTGTTAGCATGTCAGCTGTTTCATTAATATTTTATAATAAGAAGTAAGTGTCTGGAGATTCTAAAATCATCATACACTGCCCCAGCTCCACTCTACTGGTTACTATAATGTCATCAAAATCCTTTGATATATGTATAGAAGCATCCTTACTGGGAATAGCTTCTATTCTCAGTTTATGCATATGTACAAAGAGGGAAAACCTATGAAATTCACCTTTAATGGCACTGAAGATTTGAAAGGGTGTTTTGAAAATCTGTGTACATTTTTGTGTTCTGGATGGTTCCCATGGTGAACCAGTATTCAGCATCTTTTTTACTTTTTCATTCAACATCAACCCTTTTGAGTTTTTCATTTTAAAAAAAAAATCTGGGCTCCTGTATACAAATTGATAAAGAAAATATTAAAATAAAATGAATACGAATAGAAACTGGAGAATATATCTACCATGAATAAATTCCATGTTAGAATAGCTAATGTATTAAAACTAAGTCACAGTAAAAGAGATAAACTTATAGTAAAACAGAAATTTTAAAACATTTCTTACTTAGTGAGTACTCTGCTGGTGCTGTAGTTGTAATTAGTGTAGTGTAATTACACTACAGTGTAATTAGTGTGTGTGTGTGTGTGTGTAATGTTGGTCTACTTTATGCTTCAAATATAGCCTTTGCAGCTCTGCCCCTGACAGTTATTTTAAAATGGACATATTTCTTTTTCTTCCTCTCTCCCTGCTCCTCCCTAATCATCCCCCCTCCCTAATCTCTGGGGAAATAGGATTACCTTTCTTCCCCATCCTAGGCAGATTTGTCTTGCGCACACACCTACCACTGGATAAAAGTACTTGGGAGATGGTACCAGAAGATCTCAGAAATGACTTTCTCTTAAATTAACAAGTGAATTACAACTCAGATGGAGAACACTTTTAAAAGCCTCGGGGTTCCTGCTGATGGGGTGAATCACAGCCTCAGGGACAGGAGATCCCTTGTTTCTCCTTGGCTTGCAAATCAACAAACCTTCCTTTTCCTTTTTCTCAAAGCGGGATTGACATCAGGGACCACAACAGAGCTTTCAGTAACACCTAGATTCAATATTATTGTCAATAGAACTTCTTTTGCACTTGTTCAATGTGAGAATATTTGTGTGTTTGTGTTAATGGCCTAGCTTTAAGTTTTGAGTTTGTGGTGAGGAGTCATTGTTTGCCCCCTCTTCACATTGGTGTGGAGTTCCAGCGTATGATTAGTCTCAGAGAGAATGTAGAAGGCAGAGACCGTGTCAAAGGTATTGGTCTTACAACATATTTTCCTAAGCACACATTCCAAAGAGTTAAAATGATGAGTTAAAACTCCTTATACAATCTGCATGCACAGTAGAAAGTTTATAACTTATCAAACATTAAAAAATTTAGAAAATTTAGAAAGAATTATTATTTTTCATTTTGCTCAATTTACGAACAATACCAAATATTTTCTTCTCATTAAAATACTAGTTAATATCAGATTTCTGTGAGAGCCCTGTAAATAAAATATTTTTGTGAAGGCTAGAGTAATTCTAAATTAATTAAATAAGAACTAAAGCTATTTTGTTCTAAATTGAACTTCAAGTTTTGCTTCTAATGGATAGTAGAGCTAGAAAAGGTATTTCACAAAGTTGCATAAACAAAATTGCCATTTCACAATTTCAGAAAACTTTCATTGAGGCCCTTACTAAATCATGATGTATGTTTTTCAAACTATGCTCATCAACATGCAAGGGTTTTTGTTGAAGCTTAGATAAAACATTTGTCTTCTCCAATGTCAATCAATTGTTTTAGCAAATTAATTGAAAGATGTTGGATTTAAATAACTTTAGCTGAAAGGGTAAAGTTTATAAGCTGCAAAGCCTGAATTAAAAAGTGAAGGACCAGGTATTGTTAAATTCCTCTGCTACACCCAGAACCTGAAATTCTTGAGGCAGTTAACAGAATGCCCTACTGGCCATTTAGCCTAGGGCCCTATGCAGCTTGTCACTAGGCATACAGGGCCCAAACCAATCAGTTTGAATATGTACCCGCCTTAGGAGTGACCAATCACCCCCCCCACCTGTTCCCGCCAATGAATATGCTAATCATGTATGAGAGTTGTTGTTCAATTTTCCCGTGCCTCATGCTGATTTGTTCTGATGTATGCAAAGCCCCCCCCCCTCCCCAAAAAGGGTACTTAAGCACTGCTTAGCCTCTGCTCTGGGCTCTGGACTGCTCTCGCCTCTTGATTGAGCCTAGAGCCTCAGCACGCTGAATTGGATCCTCAATAAATCCCCTTCTGCAATTGCATGAGTCAGTCTCTTGGTGGTCTCTTCCTCCAACTTTTCGCCAGACCCTTACATAGCAAATTGGTTAAAAAGAAATTTCTGAAATTCTTCATTTGCAAAATAACATGTTATAGTTTGCAATTTTTAAAATTTGGCTAAAGATGAAAATATTTTCTATAAAATTGAAATAATTGTTATGGCAACAAAAATTTAATGATGGTAGTAACATTTCAAATATACATTTTTTTATGTCTTCTTTTACTCTACAAGACTCTTGGAAAAAGCAACTTTTTTCTCAATTGCTTTTAAAATGATATATCTACATAAAGATATATATAATATATTATATATATAATATAATATATATAATATAATATATATACATATATATATTATACACACACACATATATATATATGCGCCTGTCGATAACATACTGCTGAGAGCCATGCATTACTATAAACAAGATTGCAAAGTTAGAACAAATTAATTTTTTTTAAAAGCATTATGCAAATAATCTTTAAGCCCACTTTGTTGTTGTTCTTTCTTTTTTTTTTTCTTTTTTCGTACTAGGGATTGAACCCAGGGGCCCTTAACCACTAAGCCACATCCCCATCATTTTTATTGAATATTTGAGACAGAGTCTCCTTAGGGCCTCACCAAGTTGCTGAGGCTGCTTTGAATTTGAAATCCTCCCATCTCAGCCTTCTGAGCATCTGGGATTACAGGCATGCGCCACCACGCCTGGCAATGTCCAATTTTTAACTCTTTTTAAAGTAATTTATGTTATATAATATTCAGTTTTTAATTCTATCTATCTATCTATCTATTTATTTTTGATACTGGGGATTGAACTCAGAGGCATTCAACCACTCGGCCACATCCTCAGCCCTATTTTGTATTTTATTTAGACACTGGGTCTCACTGAGTCTGAGTCGCTTAGTGCCTTGCAATTGCTGAGTCTCCCTTTGTACTCCTGATCCTTCTGCCTCAGCCTCTGGAGCCGCTTGGATTACAGGCCTGTGCCACCATGCCTGGCTATGTCATATAATCTCCAAACACCTATACAGTTTCATTAGCAGTCCTGACTTTCCTACAAATTTTTATATTCTACTGTAATGCCAGATTCATGGGACCCCAATAGACCTCCAGGAGCCAAATCCAATGCAATCACACAAGAGTCTTTATTGCAAGCTTGAGCCTGGACTCACAACCATTTCTGACGCAGCAGTCCCAGGGAGTGAGTCCTGACCCTTAGTTCCGTGAGGATTTATAGGTTTTTTTGGATATTCTGTGCATACAACGTCACACAGCAAATCATTTCATACCATGGGAAAATCAAACAACAATTCTTAATATTGATTAGCAGATTCACTGGCAGGAACAAGTTGGGTAAGGATGATCAGTTAGTTCAAGTGGTAGATACATTTGAACTGATTGGTTTAGACCAGGAGGGGCAAGAGTGTACATGCTAAACTGTAGGGTTGCCTAATAGTATTATCAATCACCTAAACTACTGGGAGGGTCACCTGGCATTTCAGATATTTTCCCTGTCTCATGCTGATTGGAGGTTGCTAGGGGGTTGCTATGGGTCCTCACCTTGCGTAACTGAGTCAGGGACACCTGGCACCACAGATCCCTCCAGTTAAATAACTCAGCAGGTTGGGTATGTGCCTAGGAGCACTCTGTGGGTTTTTCCAAGGACAAGGGTCACGCCCCCTCCCTCTGGACAGGCCTTGAGGTGGAAGCTGGTTTCTCAAAAATGGAGTCACATCAGTTTCTCACTACCACTTAAAATCACATATTTCATCAATCACTTACTTCTTAGTATACCTAAAGACTTTGTTTCGGAAAGCTCAGTCTTTGTTCCTGATACGAAGCCAATAACAAGAACATGGTTTTGAGAAAAAAAAGAAGAGGAAGATTAATTGCTTTGCTAAGCAAAAGAGAAACACAGGGACTCCTGTCCCAAAGGCCGATTCTGCCCATCAGTAGGAACAGGGGATTTTGAAAGTGGTGACTCAGAGGCTACCTTCCACAGGTTTTCTGTATGGAGTTGTAATTCACCTATTCATTTGGGAAATAGTAATTTCTGAGGTCTTTTGGTGCCATCCCCAAGGTCTGAATGACTTCATTTCTGTGGTGGGTGTGTGCTCAAGAACAGAAAACTCTGCCTAGGATGGGGAGGAAAGGGAATCCTGTTTCCCCAGAGACTAGGGAGGGGGAGAGATTAGGGAGGAGCAGGGAGAGAGGAAGAGAAAGAAATATCTATTTAAAAAATAAATGGCAGTGACTGAGCAGCAAGGTTATATTCAAAGCATAAAGTGGACCTCGGTTACAACTTGACACTGATTCCGTTGAGTTAGAAGGCCAGTGCTAGGCCCTTCATGTGGTACAACTTCTCCTCTCCTTCAGGACACTTTATATTGTCTTCGACATGTACCCTGTGTCATTTTATGTATTAAATTATGGGAAAGGATAAAATTTTGTTTTTCTTCTTTCAAAAACACTTATTAATATCGACAAGTTAATATTTATTTCCAGCTCCTCCATACAAAAATCTCACATGGAATCTGGGATATCTGCATCCTTCTTTTGGAGAGCCTGGGTGTGATTAGGACATTCTTGAGGAGCAGGCTTTGAACAATGTCTGTGTCAGAAATGTTCACGGTGCCTCAAGGCACAAGAAAGCGTCTTTCTAGGACATCTGCCCACAAGGAGTAGAAACAAAGCAGATTGAGCTCTGAGGGAAGGGAGTCTGGCAAGAAAGATTGGGGATTGTCATTCACAGGAATTGTCATTCATGCCACCTTAGGATATTGTGCCACAAGGCTCAAGAATTGTGAATCTGAAACCAGGGAGCCTGGTATGCAAGTGGGGCTTGCCTGGCAATATTTAAAGAGCCTTTAGCTCACAATGGAGAAATCTGATTGGAGAACAGCAGGAGAGCATGAAGGAGCCCGTATCCGTGATGGGCCCTTAGATCCTGTAACATGTCCACTTTATGCTTTGAATATAGCCCTTGCTTCTCTGCCAGTGTGACTTATTTTTAAAATGGATGTGTTTATTTCTCTTCCTCTCTCCCTCCGCTTCATCAATCTCTCCACTCCCCAATCTTTCTTTCCCTAATCTCAGAGGAAACAGGATTCCCTTTCCTCCCTATCCTAGATAGTTATCTGTCCTTAAGCATATACACCCATCCTAGGAATGGAGAAATGCAGATTTGGAGGTTGACTCCAGAAGACCTAAGATATCTCCCAAATTAACACATGAATTACCACCCAACAGGCACACCTGGAATGTAGCCTTTGAATCTCTCTTTAAAAATCCCTCTTTTTCTGCTAATAGGCAGAATCACAGCCTTTGGGATAGGAGTTTCCTGTTTTTCTCCTTTGCTATCAAAGCAATAAAACTTAGTTTACTTTTTTTTTTTTCCTGAAAATTATGTCCTTGTTGTTGAATTGGCATTGGGGATAAGAATCTAAATGTCAGGAACAATTGCAAGCATGAGTTGGACTATTCTAATCCCCATTGGACATTATAACAGAGGAGGTGCTTTATACCCCTTTCCTTAGTCAGGATTGGCTGTGAATATGAACAGGCCCATAGTATGTGAGGGAAAGCGCCAAGAAAGAGATTAATCACAACATGACTGTAATTGCACTAACACTTTGTAAGATTGTCAAGTATTATGGTGAAAGCTACTAACTCAGTCAAGCTTTATATTTCAATGGAACTGTCAAGCCAGTTTATATGCATATCTGTATCCACTAGACTATGCTTTCCTAAAGGCAATTACAGAGATACTAAATAAAAATGACTTTAGATTCTGACCCCCAAATGCCACCATTCGCTCTCTATGGAAGATAAGACTAAGGAAGGGGAAAAGCTGTTGTGAGCCTCAGTTTCCTTAAATGTAAAGTAAGGATAATAATCTCTGCCCTACAGATTCCCTATCCAGATTAAAAATATTATTTCTAAAGTTCTTAACACAGTGTTTGACAAACACAAAATACTTAATAACAGGTCACTATTATTATATTCTTAAGAGCTCAATATTCACCAGGCATGGTGGTGCCCTCATGTAATCCCAGTGGCTCAGGAGCCTGCAGCAGGAGGATCATGAGTTCAAAGCCAGCCTCAGTAATTTAGTGAAACCCTAAGCAACTCAGTGAGAACCTGTCTTTAAATAAAATACAAAAAGGACTATGGATGTGGCTTAGTTTTTAAAGCACCCAGGATTCATTCCCCAGAACCAAAGGGAAAAAAAATGCTCAATATTTGATGAATAAAGAGAACAAATATCTAACTTCAAATACTTATATATTTGGCTTTTTGGGGGGAGGTAACAAGGATTGAACTCAGGGGCACTTGTTATGCTCGAATTCAGGACCCTCAAAAGACCACCAGAGACCAAGATCGATGTAAACAGCAAAGAGGTGTTTATTACGAGCTAGCTCGGTCCTCTGTGCGCACACACAGCAACTGGTGACGCTGAGAGGCCCTGAGCCCAGGGTTTGCAGCAGTTTTATACATTCTTTGGAGAAGGCAGGGATCCCCACATACATCATAGCATCTCTTAGCAAATCATCTCACACCGCAGGAAAATCAAATAACAACTCTAAAACAGGATTAGCACATTCACTGCCAGGAACAAGTTAGGGAGGGGTGATTGGTTACTACAAGAGGGAGATTCGTTTGAACTGATTGGTTTAAGGGGTGTACGTGCTGAACTACATGGTTTCCCAACATGTTATCAACCATCATAAACTACTGGGAGGGTCATCTGGCATCCCAGGTATTTCCCTGTCTCATGCTGATTGGTGGCTGCTAGGGGGCTGCTATGGATCCCCACCTAGCCTGACTGAGTCAGGGACACCTGGCGCAGCAGATCTCTCCTGTTATTTGTAGATAAACAACTCAGCAGGGTGGGAATGTGCTTAGGAGTGCTCTGTGGGTTTTTCCAAGGACAAAGGCCATGTCCCTTCCTTGGACAGGCTTTGCTCTGAGATAGAGGCTGGTTTTTCAGGAGGGTCATCTGGCATCCCAGGTATTTCCCTGTCTCATGCTGATTGGTGGCTTCTAGGGGGCTGCTATGGATCCCCACCTAGCCTGACTGAGTCAGGGACACCTGGCGCAGCAGATCTCTCCTGTTATTTGTAGATAAACAAATTAGCAGGGTGGTAATGTGCCTAGGAGTGCTCTGTGGGTCTTTCCAGGGACAAAGGTGATGTCCCTTCCTTGGATAGGCTTTACTCTGAGGTAGAGGCTGGTTTTTCACACTCAATCACTGAGCCACATTTCCATCCCTATTTTGTATTTTATTAATCCTATTTTATTTATCCCTATTTTGTATTTTATTACAGACTGGATTTCACTGAGTTGCTTAGTGCCTCACTTTTTGCTGAGGCTGGCTTTGAACTCAGGATCCTCCTGCCTTAGCCTTCACTGTAGCGGCTGGTATTATAGGCATGTGCCACCATGCCACACCAAATATTTATATTTTTAAAACTAACCATGTAGTGAAAGAGTAAAAGAAACTGAAGTTAGAATGTAAAGGACCAGGTATTGTTAAGTTTCTAAGCTACACTAAAAGCCGGAAATTCCTGTAGCTCTTAAGACAATTCCCGGGACTGCCCATTAGATATGTGTCGAAATCCCCCCTGACCACTTAGTTGCTTAACAACCTGGACCCAGTGCAGCTCAGCACGTAGGCACCTCAGGGCCTAAACCAATCAGTTTGAATGTATACCCCGCTTTAGGACTGACCTATCACCCCACCGCCAGACCTGTCGCCGCCAATGAATGTGCTAATCATGTTTGAGAGTTGTTCTTCGATTTTCCCGCGCCTCATGATGATTTGCTCTGATGTATGCAAAGCCCCCTGCCCTCCCCAAAAAGTGTACTTAAGCACTGCTTAACCCCTGCTCGGGGCTCTGGGCTGCTTTCCCTCCTTGAGTGAGCACAGCGCCCCAGCGCGCTGGATCTTCAATAAACCCCCTTTTGCTGTTGCATGAGTCGGTCTCTTGGTGGTCTCTTCCTCCATCGTTCACTGGTCCCTTACAGTAGGTTTATGATGAACCTATTTATTACAATAGAGAACTGGTATGGGGGCTGTATTGCCAGGAAAGATAGCATAAATTAAATAAGTTTCTCCGGCTGAGGCTTTAGCTCAGTGGTAGAGCTCTTGCTTTGCACGTATGAGGCACTGGGTTCGATCCTCAGCACCACATAAAAGTAAATAAAGATATTGTGTCCATCTACAACCAAGAATTATTATTTTTTTTTGAGAGAGAGAGAGAATTTTTTAATATTTATTTTTCAGTTTTCGGCAGACACAACATCTTTGTTTGTATTGAAATGGTCGGGCGAACGTCGGAGGAAAAGACCACCAAGAGACTGTCTCATGCAACAGCAAAGGGTTTATTGGGGGTCCAGCATGCTGGGGCTCAGAGCTCTCTTCAGAGGAGCAAAGAACAAAGAGCCCCAAGAACAACTTAAGGAGAGTTTATATACATTCTTTGGAGAGGGCAGGGACTTTACATACATCATAGCATCCCTTAGCAAATCATCACATACCGAGGGAAAATCAAATAACAACTCTAAAACATGATTAGCACATTCACTGGCGGGAACAGGTGGGGTGAGAGTGATTGGTCAGTACTAAAAAGGGGTATACATTCAAACTGATTGGTTTAAGCCCTGAGGTGTATACGTGCTGGACTGCACGGTGTCTGGGTTGTTAAGCAACTAGGTGGTCAGGGGAGATTTCGACACACATCTAATGGGCAGTTCCGGGAATTGTCTTAACTGCCACAGGAATTTCAGGTTCTGAGTGCAGCTTAGAAACTTTACAAAACCTGGTCCTTTATATTTCAATTTCAATTCCTTTATCCTTTCAGTATGTGGTGCTGAGGATTGAACCCGGGCTGCACGCATGCCAGGCGAGCACGCTACCACTTGAGCCACATCCCCAGCCCAAGAATTATTATTTTTTAAAAATTAGATAAGTTTCTCACTTCTTCCTGATAAGTAAAGCTTACCCTCCTGGGCATAGTATACAAAGAGACATAAGAAGACTTTGGAAGGTAGAGACGGAGGTGGATTGGTTAGGAATTTTGGGACACAAGGACCAACATAGTAATGAATTCCCCGGATTTTGTTCTTTGCTTCATACATCCCAGACAGTATTGGAGTCCCAGGCTCTCCAAAAGAAGGATGCATTATATCCCAAATTACACGTGAGATTTTTGTATGGAGGAGCTGGAAATAAATATTAACTTGCCAATATTTATAAAGCCTCACAATGGCCTGCTCTCTTGAGCCAAATGACCAGAAAAGTGCCAGCCAAGCAAGACACAAATACTTTTAGACAATAACTGTGATGCATCTACCACATACTCTGGGTGTGTGTGGGGGGGAAGAGTCTCTGTCCTTCACTGACAACCCCTAGCAATGGCCTAACCACAAAAATTCCCCTGCCTTACTCACAGACATCTACCCCAGGTTGTAAGGGAACGATGGGTTTCCGTCTCTACTGGCCCCCTCCATGGGTTTGTCTTGAGTAAACCCGTGTCGCTGTTGAGCTGCCTCTCCACTCTTTATTTCCTTCTTTTGTTTCTTTCTTTACACCCTCAAGCTTAAAGGGTTCACTTGATGATTTGACTGTTTTTTTTTTCTCTTTTTCCCAATCTTCTTTTCCCTAACCTTCTCCCTGATCTTCTTTTCCATGAACTTCTTCCTGATCTACCCTCCTTAATTTCATTTTCTCTGAATCACCTCTTTTAAAACCACCCCTGTCCTGGTGATGGGTAGAAAGAATATCAGCCTTTGGGACAGGAGTCCATGTTTCTCCTTTGCTAGCAAAGCAATAAACCTTTCTTTTCCTTTTCCTCAAGACCTTGTCTTCCTTGGATTGGCGTGTTGGACGAGGACCAAGCTTTGGGTTACAAAGGCAGTGTCATGTCAGAAAAGGCTGAATGGCCAGTGCAGTGGTGCATGCCTGTAATCCAGCAGCTCAGATGGCTAAAACAATGAGATAAAGAGTTCAAAGCCAGCCTCAGCAAAGGCGAGGTGCTAAACAATTTAGTAAGACCCTGTCTCTAAATAAAATACAAAATATGGATGGGGATGTCACTCAGTGGTCAAATGGCCCTGAATTCAATTCATGATATCCACAACCCCCATTCTCCTGCCCCCAGGAAAAAAAGAAAAGGCTGTGTGGAGATCTGGGACCTAATCCATGCCAGGTGTAACTGAGGTTCCCCACCACTGCAGTGTCAATAAAGATCACTTGGGAGCTGGAACCTTCACTGTGATTAGTAATAAAGTCCCCCTTGCCTTTCCTGCTGGTGTGGGGTCAAGTAGAATTCAAGTAAAAAACCACTCAACAGTCTGGGGGCTGTGGGCACACACCTGTAATCCCAGCAACTCGGAAGGCTGAGACAGGTTCAAAGCCAGCCTCAGCAAAGGCCAGGGGCTAAGTAATTCAGTGAGACCCTGTCTCTAATAAAATACAAAAATTGAGCTGGGGATGTGGCTCAGTGGTTGAGTGCCCCCTGAGTTTAATCCCTGGTACCTGATCCCATCCGCCACCCCCACCAACAGCACTCAACAGTGACAAAGGAGGACACATTTTACTTCTGAAGGCTATACTTTATAATATAAATAAAACTTTCAGGAATACTTATAGTTCAAATAACGTTAGATCCACCTTTAAGAAAAAGAAAATGGGAGACAAATAAATACTATACTAATAATAGGAGATTTTAAACATATTACTCATGACACAGGAATACAATATATCAAATATACAGAAAAACTGTACAACACAATTAATTGGTAGATCCCATGTATATCATACCATAAAAAATGGAGAATAAAATTACTCAAACTAGCTAAAAGTTTTTAAAAAGTCAATCATATAGTAGGTCAACAAATATATGTCATTCATTTTCATAAGGAAGTGTTAATAACACTCAAGATCACCATGCAATAAAGCTATATATTAGTAATAATCAAAAACACAAAAGAGCTTTTATTTCTGGAAATTTAAAAACTTGTATGAAACAACTTCTAGGTGAGAGGGGAAATAAAACCCAATATTATAGAATTATCTTTTTAAATGATGAAAATGGAAATACTATATAGCGGACCTTCTGGGAAATATTGAAAATAAAACCTTAAAATCATAGTAGGGCGAGGCACAGTGGTGCATGCCTATAATCTCAATGACTTGGGAGGCTGAGGCAGGAGGATCATGAGTTCAAAGCCAGCCTCAGCAACAGCAAGGTGCTAAGCAACTCAGGGAGACCTTGTTTCTAAATAAAATATAAAAAAGGGCTGGGGATGTGGCTTAGTGGTTAAGTACCCCTGAGTTAAATCCCTAGTACAAAAAAAAAAATCAGGAAAAATTAAAGGTTAAAATAAGTGCATTAAATCTCCAACCAAAAATCAAACTGGAAAATTAAGAATAAAGCACACCAAAATAAATAATACAATGTAGAAAAAATAAGAATAAAAGCAGAAAATGATGAGGTAAAGCCCATAAAATTGATAGCTCTAAATAATAAATAAAAGACTGGTTCTTTGAAAAAAAAAAAAAAAACTCAAATTCTAACTAAGGTACTACCAATAGAGAACATAGACAAAGTAAGAGATGACATGAGGGTAACATATTGAAACAGAAGAAACATTTTAAAGAATACTGGAAGAACTACTGGAAGGCTACTTTGAAGAATTCTGTAAATAGACTTAACCTAGTTGAAATTAATACATTGATGAGAAGATGACTTTTTATCATACTGGTCCAATTAGAGATAGAAAACTTAAACACATTAATGTCCCTAGAAGAAGAAGTTAAAGTTTTTAAAGGAAATTCTGTACAATTAGGCACCAAGTCCAGTTAGTTTCCTAGAGGAAATCTAGTAAATCTCTAAAGAACAGATAACCATAGTGCTATACCGAGTGTTTTGAAATGTCCCAGCATTTTTTTTTTTTTCTGGTACCAGAGATTGAAACCAAGGGCGCTTAAGCACTGAACCACATCCCCTTGCTAAATTGCTGAGGCTAGTTTCGAACTTGCAGTTCTCCTGTCTCAGCCTCACAAACCACTGGGATTACAGGTGCGTGCCACAATGCCCAATTATCCCAGCATTTTTTTGAAGCAAATTCAACAATGATAATTAAATCTCATGAAGATAGCACAAAAAACAAACTTGCAAACCAGTATAAAAATTTTGTGAAGATACTCTATATAATAAATATCAATACAGTGGTATCCACTTCAGGACAGCAAAATAGATAATATTCCATATATATATATATGTGTGTGTGTGTGTGTGTGTGTGTGTGTGTATATATATATATATATATATATATATTTACATGCATATGTGTGTATGTTTATGCACTTATATGTATATATGTGTGTGTATGTGTGTATATACATATATGTGTATATGTATGTGTATATATATGTGTGTGTGTGTGTATATATATATATATATGTATATATACATATATATATATCAGAGTAAGGTGAATATTTCCGCCACCCTCTCTAGTAATTAACACTGTACTGTAGATTTTGTCCAACTCAGTTAAATAGGTCAATTAAGGCATATGATTTAGAAAGAAAGTTAAAAATCTTCTGTTAGCAAAAGATATAATAGTACACATAGAATCGATAATACTGTCAAATTTTAAAAATGAGTCATGTGGCAATATATAACGTATAAAAATCAGTACCCTTCATAGATAAAAATAACCAATCAGAAGGAAAAATGGTAGTGAAAACCCTGTTTTCTATTTTAAAGAAAATAAAAGAAGTAAATTTAACAGGAAAAAAAAAGCTATAAAGAGAAGTTGAACACATTCTTAAAAGTCACAAATGTGAGTTTATACAAAGGAAATCCATCCACTTGTTCTTTGACAGGATTAGTCAACATCATTAAGATGCCGATTTTCCTGAAAATAATCTGTACATTTTTTACAATTCAAGTACCAATAAAGTAGTTTTTTGTAGCCGGGAAACTTAATACATTTAATGTGGAAAAATAATCATGTAAGAATAGCTAGAAAGACAATGAAAAAGGAAAATGATAAGGAATTAGCCTCACAAGATAAGAAAGGTGAAATAACCTCTGTAAAACAGAACAGAATTGAGCCGTAAGCAAACCAGCGGAGAATAGAAATTTCAGAAACAGGCCAAAGTACATATGGAAATTAAGGGATGGAGATAGTCTAACAATTGCTGGGGCAAAGATAGGCTTTTAAATCAATGATGTTGAGACAACTGGCTATCCATTTTGGAAAACATGAAGCTTCATGTGTCATATATAAGGGTGAGTGGGGAATCTCCAAATGCATCAGTGACCTAAATATAAAAACTACATACAAATAGTAAAATGAAACAGATGTATGTTTCTCAATAATGTGAGGATAGAAGAGGCTTCTAAGTATGAGTCAAAATCCAGATGTAATATTTAAAAGTCAGCAGTCTACTACATTAAAAAAAAAAGCAATCCTTTTTCAATGGCAAAAACAGAAAAGGCACATCTAAAAAGGCATAAATGATAAACTGGAGAAAAGTCGCTATTTACAACTCATCTAAAGGGTTAGTATCTCTGATATATGAAGAACTGTAGATGGCTTCATTGCAACTGTCTTGAGCTAGAAATATCAGAGGAGTTCACTTCACTTCTGAAAATTCCTTGTCATGATTATGTCTTTTGTGTAGAACAGGCCATATGGTGGTTTCAAACAGAATATACACTTTCATTATTTGAATTACATTTGAATGTAGCTATACATTCAAAATACTGAGCCTCAGGCAAAGCCATCTTTTGGCAAATTGAACTGAGAATCATTTGATTGCAAAAGTCATATCCACAGCCAGATTTTATGCTAATTGGCCAGGTGATTCAGATTTTAAAAACAAATTTATTTGCCTCATCCCCAAATCAATTTAATGCTTTGTCTTTATAGTTCTACTACACATTCTGGGTTAGTCTATGGATAAATTCACCACAGTCTCTTTGAATAAATGGATGTTAATGAATACAATATTGAGCTTTTTCTTGTCTAAATTACCTCTAACAAGACATTTTAGAGTTAATTTAATGAAGTGCACTAGGAAGTTAAGTAAGTGGCTTAGTACATTTAATTGAGGCAACTTTGAAAAAAATAAACACAATAAATACTGGAAAATATAGGTAATTTTATCATTTGCATTTCACTTTCAAGTGAAATTGTAAACTTCTGTCATTAATGTCTTTCTTCTGTGTCTTATCTCTCTACATATTAGATCAGTAATTTTTTTTAGTGTCTTGTTATTTTGACCCAGGATGATTCTTTTAATTTCTTCAAAACATATGTAAATTGTATATGATGTTGCTGTGACAATAATGGAAATATTCAAAGAGTATCCAAAGTAGAAAAAAATTGCATTATTTACCTATACAAGTGTTATTTTAAAAAAATGTGAATTATAGATAAGAAGAAACATATGGCTATCTTTCCTACTTCCAAGAAACGTCTTGCACACTACATATGGGCATGTTATTTAAGTTTATTTGGCACTTTTGTGTCCATTATCTCTTTTGATGGTTACAATAACATTTCGAGATAAAAAAAGCAGGGATTTTCTTCTTTGTTCTAAAGATTGAGAAACAAAGGATCTGAAGAAGTTTTATATCATGTAAAATAAGATCATATTTCTGGTATTGCTATGAAGTTTTTCCTGTAAAAATAAGTTTATTCATTAAGTGATTTCGAGATAAGTTGTTGCTACTTGCATAAAACGAACATCTGTTATTAAGATATTAACATTAAAAAAAAATGAGGATTAAACCCAGTGCCTCGCATGTGCTAGGCAAGTTCTCTATCACTGAGCTACAAACCCAGCCCTGATATTGACATTTTAAAGCTATATATTCCACCATCACTTTGTGGAATCCCACAGATGCTTTAAGATAGGTTTTTTTTTTTTTTCATATATCTTGAAACTCTCTGAATGGGCAGTCTCAGCAATATATGAGTTGGAGTATGTGTATTTTCAACAAATATTACAGCCTCTTTGGAACATGGATTAGAAAGAATGGCCTACTCTAGACAGTCAGCCTAGTCACTTGCTGTCTTGCTAGAAACACCTGCTGTCCTACTGTTGAACTGGAGCACTACTGTGCGGACAAATGTTTAACAATCAGTTCTCCAGGAAACAGGAGGTCATGGTTGGATTTTCCTATTCTGTTCCCCAAGAATTATCCCCATGACTAATTTCACCTTCCAAAATGAATGCAGAGCTGAGAAATGTCACAGTTTAGATCAGGAATGTCCCCCCAAGGCTCATGTGTTGAAGGCTTTGTCCCCAGATGGTGGCCCTTTTGGGAAGTAGTGGAAACTAGTAGGTGGGATTAGTTGGAAGAAGTAGGTCACTGGAGGCATGCAGGCCTTGGAAGGGTAAGAGTTTTCCCTAGGCCTCTTGCTCACCCTCTCTTCTGTTCCCTCTGTCTCTGTGCTCCCTGGCCACCAGAAGGTGAGCAATTTTGCTGCATCCCATTCTCCCTGCTCTGATGCTCTGCCTCACCACCAGCCCACCATGATGGGGCCAAGCGACTCTGCACTGAAACTTCTGAAATAATGAACAAAATAAATCTTCCCTCCTTTAAATTGTTTTTCTCAAGCATTTTTGTCACAGTAACAGGAAGTGGACACAACAAGAGATGCTGACAATGGAGTCTCACAGGCCAATGAGTGGCAGGCCCAGTCCATCACTGACTGGAAATCGCCATTGTTGTACAAAGGTCTGAAAGTATCAGTTGGAGAAGGGACATGGAGCTGTTATGGTTTTGCATGTGAGGTGCCCCCCCCCCCCCGAAAGCTCACATGTGAGATGATGCAAGAGGATTCGGAGGGGAAGTGATTGGATGTGAGAGCCTTAACCCAATCAGTGAATTTGTTCCTGATGGGATTAATCGAGTGGTAACTGAAGTGGTAGGATGTGGTTGGGGTAGGTGGGCATGACTTTGGGGTATATGTTTGTATCTGGTGAGTGGAGTCTGATTATCCCAGGAGCTGGTTCCCTCTGCCACACTCTTCAGCCTCACCTGGAGCCCCCGCCAAATGGAGCCTGCTGTCTACAGATTGAGACCTCTGAAACTGTGAGCCCCTAAATAAAACTTTCCTCCTCTATAATTGTTCTGGTCAGGTCCTTTAGTCACAGAAGCAAAAACCTGACTAAAACAGGAGTGTACACTTTTGGATTTAGATTATCTTATTTATCTTATTTGGGTCCATTGGTGTTTTCACCCATTCCATAATTATAGTTTAAGACCAGAGAATTATAAAACTAGAGGATGAATATCCTTTCCCTCATTTTACCAGAAAAGTTTCAGTAGTAGAACTCTGAAATAAAAAGTCAGCTAAGAATTTGATTGACATTGTGCCGCAGGAAATAGGATTACCTGTAGTACTCCAAGGTAACATATACTTTCTGAATTTGAATGAATAAAAGAGGTCTTCCTATTTTCCACAAATAGGATTTTTTTTTTCTCAAAACCAGAAATTAGTAATGGTCATGGTAAAATATTAAAGTCAACTTAGAACTGGTCTTTGTTTTCCAGGGACTGACCATCTAGTTAGAAGGAGAATTTAGACATAGGCACCACTGATGGATGTCTAAGGGCACATATTTGCAGTATACCTTTGATGTGGTGGACATCTACCTGCTTACCCATTTGACCTTCATTTCTGATGTTCCATATTTCTTGTCCTCTGTCTTCACACAGATTAATAAATTATAATTGTTGGAATAGAAAGTGATTTAGTTTTTTCTCTGGAGTTGGTATTTTCAACATGTTTTACTAGAACTAATATGGAAAAATCTGGCACATTATTTCTACAATAATTTAAAATGTGTGAACTGGAAATATTCTTTGTAAACTCAAAACTCATCCTTAGAATCTGACCCTCTTGTACCTGGATGATCATGTGCCATGATATACCATAGCAATTTCTAATTATTTTTGGTAAAGATCTTTCTGTAGGGTCTTGTGAATAATGGAATATACTCTTGACCTCTGGGGGCTGTTTTTGCATTGAAATATTGAGATATATCCTTCAATGAGGAAAAAAAATATTTTTTTTCCTGGTATTTGTAGCCCTTCCTGCCTTGGTGTATCCCTGGTTTCTTGTACCATCATCACCATAATGTATAAGGCTAGAAACAGAAATCAAAATCCTGTCAAAATATCTAGGTAAAATTCTTAGAATTTCCATTTATAAAATTGACAGTGGTTAACAATGTCTTATAGACCAATGGTGGTTAAAGAAAGGTACTAAATCTGAAGCACATGCTAATGGATTCTCTGATCCCACCTTATATATTTTGAGCTGGAATGTTTTTGGGTGGGACCCACGAGTCTGTGTTTTAAGAAGTTCTTCATGTGATGGTGATGCAGGTTCAAGCTTGGAAATCACTCTCTTAGAACAATGATTATTAAAGTAGGAATTTCGGGGGGAGGATTTGGGGAATGCTCCATTAGTTTGTTGAATCATACTTCAGAAAGAGTTACAGGCAAAATCGTCCTCAATGTTCTTTCCATATTTGGAAAGATTTTCTCCATTTTTTTTCTCTTATATTAATCAAAATGTTCAAATGCCATCTACCTTTTTTTCTGTTAATATCTGTTGAGTACTTCTAGAATATATTCATTCCATTGAGAAAGTGTTTCCTGAATTCCCCAAAGTTTTTGAGTCACTTCAACTATAATTAATTCTTACTTTAAACCCAGCACAAGTAAATCTGAATTTCAAGAGTGTTAGACATTTTTTTTTGTGTGTGTGTGTGGTACTGGGGATTGAACCCAGGGCCTTGTGCCTCCAAGGCAAGCACTCTACCAACTGAGCTGCATCCCCAACCCTTCAAGAGTGTTAGAAAGATGTTTATTTTGTAGTTAAGAAAGCATGAAGGGATCCTGGCAGAAATTTCTGCTTGAGTCCCTTGTCTTACATTTTATATGAGGGGTCTGTTTAAACTAAATTTTAAGTCTTTTCAAAAACTTGTTCTTTTTAGATATACATGACAAAATTTCAAAGTCTTATTGAAATTACTTCTTTCTTGTTTTAATGTATTTTTTATTTGTTCTTTTTAGAATTACATGACAGAGTATATTTTGACATATTATACATACATAGAGTATAACTTATCCTAATTAGGATCCCATTCTTGTGGTTGTACATGATGTGGAGTTACACTGGTCATGTATTCACATATGAATATAGAAAGGTTATTTTTGATACATTCTACTGTCTTTCCTAATCCCATCCCCCTCCCTTCCATGAAATCCCTTCTTTGTCATCCTTCAGAATGTAGAATAACTTGCTAGCTCCCAGGATCCAGAAATTAATTCGGAAAAAAAATTTCTTTGTTGCAAATGTGATTACCTGAATTGGGATGCTCCTGAATATTATTAGCTGCATCTATTTAAGAGAAGTCCGTTTCCTTAATTACAAAGTCCCACAAAATCAAGTTTAGTTGGCTTTTCCTCCTATCTTTCCCCAGATTCTTTTGCTTCTTTCCTTCCTGTTCGGATTCTTATCCAACCATCTCTCTATTTGACCTAAATTTCATTTTTATTTCCCACCTTCTGTTTTGCTCTAATCTTACCACTTTTCCCTCCCCTGATTTTATCCTGGTTCCTGTTGTCATGCAGTGGCTGGCTTCAATTAAAGAGACCTTATGTCTACTCTTTTAAGACCCGCATTTGAAAACAGGCTCCTTTATAGATCATTGTACTTAGTGTTAATGGACTGATTCTGTTCAGAGAAACACATTAAAACATTAAAAATAATGAGATTATTTGTTTTGGTTTCAGATAAGCAGGAAAATAAAAATCATGCCCCATTGAGAACTTGATCACTAGGTTTCCCTACCTGCCTTCTCTGCTTGCTTAATGGTTATCATTTTTTGAGGACAAGCTCTCAAAGCCAGAAAGCTGAAAGAAAGAAAGAAAGAAAGAAAGAAAGAAAGAAAGAAAGAAAGAAAGAAAGAAAGAAAGAAAGAAAGAAAGAAAGAAAAGAAAGAAAGAAATCCTATTCTCTGATGGGCTCCTACCCTCTCCTTATCATTGTTAACAAAGTACAAGTTTTTTTTTCCTTGATCTTTTAAGAGATGTTATTCAGATATTTTTAGAAGGGTTTAATGTCCAAGAAATGCAGTGCTGTTTCAGTACTCTAATACCCACAAAGGATCTCAATATTTTTTCCTCCATTTTTTCTGAAACAATGGAAATGTCACATATTTCTAGAGTTTCTTTTGTATCATACTTTAAATTTGCCCAATTTAACATCCTTTATTCCTTTGGCTGAGTAATTATTATCCAGGACTGGACTGATACAACGTCATATCTTACCAGTAACCTCTGTTTACTGTGGTATATATTGCTTTAATTATTTATGTATTTATTTATGGTATTGGGGATTAAACCCAGGGGCGCTTAACCACTGAGCCAAATTCCCCAGACCTCCCCCCTTTTATATATTTTATTTAGGGACAGGGTCTTGCTAAATTGCTTAGGGCCTCACCAAGTTGCTGAGGCTGGCTTTGAAGTCATGAGTCTCCTGCCTCAACCTCCTGAGCAGCTGGAATTACAGGCATATGCCATCCTTCCTGGTTATGACTATATTCTTATGTATTTGTTGAGACTATTATTTTCTGATTAGAAAAACAGTGAACATTTTAAATCCATGTTCCAACTGATAACTTGCTTTGTGCTAATTAAGAAGACTACAGTGAACAATTTTATATACATACATGTCTTTGCGTAACATGTAGGTGGTATTTTAGAGTAGATATTTTGGAAATTGTTGAGCCATCTAGCATGTATATTTTCAATTTTGCTAGATTCCATTAATGTGTTGAATAATGTGGTTATACTACCAGCTATGAACAAATTTCAGTTTCTTCACTGATTAGTCAATATGTAACATGTCAAACATTTAGCATTTTTCAACATGATGAATGACAGATTTCATTATATTAGTTGTACATTTTCTGATACTCAGACTTTCTCTCGTGAATTTCCTATTTGTATTTTTTTTCTGTTTCTTATTTATATGCATGCAGGAATTCTTTGTGTATTCTAGATACAACATCTTTGTGTACTATGTTGCAAATATCTTTTAATATGTTGCTTACCTTTTAAATTTAATTATGATATTTTTATATATGATTTTTAAAAAATTATTAAATATGTAGATTGTGATGTTTCTTCTCATTGACTTTGAAAGTATAATATCAATAATTCTTGTTTCAATTTTTCTTGACATAATTCCAACTTGGCATTCAGCTTGAGGAGTAATATTTTAACTTCTAGGAAATATTTGTTTGAAACCATTACCTTATTGAGAATATATTATGATTATTATACCACTTTGATGAATAACATTAGTGATCTCTGAATTCTTTTTTTTTTTTTTTTTTTGGTACTGGGGATTGAACCCAGGAGTGCTTAATCACTAAGCCACATCCCAGCCCCTTTTATTTTTTATTTTGAGACAGTCTCACTATGTTGCTTAGGGTCTTGCTAAGTTGCTGAGGTTGGTTTAAATTTAAATCCTCCTGTCTCAGCCTCCCAAGTTGCTGAAATTACACTTATGTGCCCCTGTGCCCAGCAAGCTTTGAATTCTTAAAGTTGATTGCTGATTAAAGACTAATTTTGGATAATTGCTCTATTTTAGGACTGAAAGAGCCTTTAGTGATCATCTTTTCCTTATTTTACACAATACAAAACTACAGAGAATGTGTTAACCAAGGTCCCATTATCCATGCAGGGCATACAGCTAGAACTAAAGTCCATTCCTAGTTCAGGGCAGTTTCTATTGAATCTCAAAATAACACCAAGAAACAGTAGATGGATTTCATTATTCAGAATCAACGTTAATGGTATTACTAACAAACATGTTTCTTTTCCTTTCAGAATTAAGTGACATTGGACAGTCTGTACTCAGACTTCAGATAAGAACCAACAGTTAAAATAGGCTCTTTAAACTAGTGAGCTAAGGAGAAGGAAGGAGAAGGGCAAATATGCTCACTAACCACATATTCTCCTTTTCCTGTGGGCCACACTCTGCAGGTGGTAGGGAAACCAAATGAAAGAGAATCTAACTTGCAGAGGTTTACCAGTTTCACCTCCCAGGAAACTGTTCTCAGTCTCAAAGAAATTTTCTAGCCAAGCCTGACCAGTTTTCCACATGCAAAAGTTCAGTTTTAGATATTGTTCATATTATGAAGAACATTAACCTCAGAGTAATTACACTGTAATTACCCTGTTAGAGTCTCCTATGCTTATAACAAATTCCTGTAACTGCAAAAGTACTAAACACTGTAAACGCTTAATTACTTAGTTTTACCTTTAGC
This sequence comes from Urocitellus parryii, assembly GCF_045843805.1. Taxonomy (NCBI): domain Eukaryota; kingdom Metazoa; phylum Chordata; class Mammalia; order Rodentia; family Sciuridae; genus Urocitellus; species Urocitellus parryii. The sequence continues at coordinate 37,970,052 of NC_135543.1, forward strand.
ATATCTGCATTATACGCACACATCCATTAGTTACAGCAATCGTTTTATTCATTCAGCTTTGTTGTTACTTTTCCAGCTGAAAGAATTTATGGTTGGTACAAGGATTAAATAAATATGATTAAAAATACAGCTTGGGTCAGTGTGTAACCATTTTGAAGGGCAGCTAAAATGCTCTCTAACACAATCAGTGCTTTTTATTCCTCAAGCTGTTTGTAAGTAGGAGTCCTTTCATCTTTTCATGGTAGTTCAACATTTATTTACATCTTTTAATAGTACCTTTTCTAGTTCTGACATCAAGGACTAGTTTGTTCAGTTTCAAATGGGAGTAAAGCTAGAGGGTATTAGCGGGAGAAAAAGAAATAACTGTTTCAACACTGTAGCACTCACATAGGAAGGAAATCTACATTACAAGCAAGTATACATATGCAATTCCTATAGCATAAAGCACCCTGAGTCTTAGGGGTCAGTTCATGTCCCACATGGTATTTTCTAGTTGCCATGGCAATTACTTGTTTTCATTGGGCAACTAAGCGAATGGCCACATCTGTTCTTGCTGAGCACTCCCCCCCCCACCTAACACAGAGCATAGGGAATAGATTCACTTCTCAGTGCAAAAAGATTTACGTGCATAACTGTCTCCACATCAAGGGGAGGTTGTAAATCTCAGGTCAGAGAGTCACACTTGCCCTTGAGTACCCTTCTTTTTTTCTGCCCAAATGTTCTCTGTTCTTCTATAAACATAGCTAAATATGCATGTATTCAGTGGAGAAAGATATATAACATTCCCCTTAGGCAATAAAGAAATATTCATACATATATATACACAAACCCACATGGATATAGATGTATATATGGTTATAAATCGGATATTGAAGAATGGTAACATGCTCTGGCACACTTATATTCTGGAATTTAAACTAAAAGATTCCTTTGGATGAATTTATTATTTTTTTTTTCTTTTAAATAAGTCTGTCTTACTTGATGAAATCCTTCAGGTAAGTATTCAGATACCTTAGTTCTGGTGCCCCATGGAATTGAAAGACCTTTTGGCACTTGGATAAATTTGTACTAGCCTCACGGAAATAAATAACTACTGTACTGACTCAATTCTTTTCTATTTTCTGCAATTCTGGAGAGAGACCAGTGATAACAAAGATGTGTAACAGCATTCATGTTAACACTTGACTCGATGTTACAAAGTCATGAGGGAGATAACTTCTAGTATATATATATATATATATATATATATATATATATATATATATATATTTTTTTTTTTTTTTTTTTTTTTTTTTTTTTTTTTTTTGGTGGTACCCAGAATCTCATGTAAAGGGAAACTAGGCAAACTCCCTGCTAGGACATTTTTAAATCTGAGAATCAAAATCTTAAACTGAGGAAAGAGAAAGCATTGGACTTCCATTATTTTCTCTATTTGTCAATCACTTTTTTTGTTTTGTTTTTTGTTTGTTTGTTTGTTTTGTGATGCTGGGGATTCAACCCAGGGCCTTGGGCATACAAGACAAGCACTCTACCAACTGAGTTATATCCTCAGCCCCTGTCAATCACTTTTTTTAGAGCAGAACCTTATATTCATATTTTTGTAAAATGGTAAATGTTACTCCATATCTTTTACTTGCTTTTTTGGGGGGATTCCAGGGATTGAACTCAAGGGCACTCTAGCACTGAGCTGCACTTAGCCCTATTTTGTATTTTATTTAGAGACAGGGTCTCAACTGAGTTGCTTAGCAACTTACTTTTTGCTGAGGCTGGCTTTGAACTCATGATCCTCCTGTCTCAGCCTCCCGAGTTGGCTGGGGTTACAGGCGTGTGCCACCGCATCCAGCTACTCAATATCTTTTATTAGGTTTTTATTGGGAAGATTGGCTAACTATACTCTGACTTGGTAACCCACCTGATTTAGAGTCAATTGGTTTTCCATAGTATGTTAAGTCATAGAATTTGAACAGCAGAAAATAAAATATTCTGACAGAGAAAAGCCAGATATCTATCATTCAAGCTGACATAACGGTTGAAGCCAAACCTGAAGGAGATAAAAGGAAAAAGAGGGAAAAGTGAGGATTTAGGTCCAAAGGCAGAAATAAGCTTAATCCCTGATGAGAAAGAAGAGTGGAATCCAAGCTAATTACAGGATTCGAGATGTTTATCTACATAAGCAGCATGAGAATTTCATTCCTCTTCCTGAGGGACTAGAATAGGCCTGAGAAGAAGAGTATCAGTCCCCATTGGCTGAACTATGGATCCAGGAATAGATAGAAATTGGGTTACATGTTATGCTTATCCAAAGAACAGAAAGAACTGAAGAGTGGCTTAAATCCTGACTCAGAGATTTCTGAGGTCCAACCATAATAACTAAATTTTATCCAGGGAAATTTTTATGCAAGGTATCAGAGAAAGGAGACCAAACCAAAGGTCAAAAATCAAGATTATATTGAATTGGTACAGGGAAATGGAAGCTGTTGGAAAGAACATACCTATGGGTTTATTTTGAACATGGCTAGCGTGCTTTTGAATGGTCAGCCTGATTCAATGCATAGTGTTCAGCAGAACATACAGAAGATTTGAGGGGTTCAGGGTAAAAATTCAAGAAAGTACTAGTGTCAGTCATGGTCCTTATGAAATGATCACATTATAGATATTCATGGTTCATTGCTTAAAAATTTTAGCACTGACTAAATATATGGAGGGGGCATGATAAGAAATCTATATTTATATTTGATTTTTGACTTCAGTTCTTAATACAGAATTCCTAGAACCCTTGCGTTTTCCTAAGTGGTAGTGATGACAGGCGTGTTGTTTGTTTGTTTGTGTCTGATACAAAGCTCCAAAGTCTACAGAAATCTCTTGAGTGATAGGATCCTTTTTTGTTCTAATGAAGCAACTGTTGGTGGGACCTTACATAGTTTAAGGATGGGGCCTGATCCAAGAAAGACCAAGCTTGATCAGAAGCCAAGAACATTCAGTCCTACTCCACCCAACCTCCAGGGAAGGGAGAACAGCTAGAGATTGAGTTAATTAATGATTCATCATGCCTACATATTGAAACCTTCATAAAATGTCTAAATTATGAGGTTTGGAGATCTTTTGGTTTGGGTAATATATCTTTGCTCAGGGAGGGTGGCACACCCCGATTCTGTGGGATGAAAGCTCCTCGGCTCAGGATGCTTCTGTACCTTACCCAGTAAGTCATGTTCATCTTTTACAATAAACTGGTAAATGTAAGCATTTTCCTAAATTCTGTTAGGCTGTTCTAGAAAACAATTGGAACTGAAGAGGGAATTGTGGGAACCCTTTGGATTTATAGTCAGAAGGTCAGAATTCCTGGTGGCCCAGAACTTGCAACTGATGTCTGTAGTGGAGGTAGTTTTGTGGGACTGAATCCTTAAGTGGTGGGATCTAATGCTAATTTCAGGTAATTAGTGGTAGAATTGAAGTAAATTGTAGAACACCCAGTTAGCGTCTAAAGAGTTGAAGCAATGGTCTTTGGTGTGAGAAAAAAACCCGTACTCATTCAATGTCAGAAGTTTTCTGTGGATAGAAATAGATAATTATAACAAACTTTTTTTTTTTTACTACAGAGAACCAGCCCAAAAGTTGAAAGCCACAAACAGATCTCTCAAGTCACCATTACTGTGGGAGCCAGAGGGCATGAGATTATAATGTCACTTAAGAACTTACATATCACTAATATATGACATTAAAATCAGATATTATGACTAGCTCTTCTCCTTGCTACTTTCATTCAACAAACAGTAGAATATGCATACAATGTACAACACAAACTGCTAGGTATTTTAGTGATGGTGCAGAAATGAATAATAAAAAGTTGCAGGGGGTTTCCTCTCTCAAAGAGCTAGAGATTTGCAGACAGATGACACAGTTTATTTTGCTAGTCAAGACTCTCCTTAATCCACCTCTTTATGTACCTACTTTATCTTTCAGCCCTGACCAATCCTTTGTAAAGTTTACTGCAGATTACCATCTCTTTTTGTTAGTACTGAATCCAAGTCTTTGTTGTATAGCATTGGGAAAATGGAATTGAGAGGAGACCCGAATGGAGATTATAGGAAAGTTAAGATTCAAAGGCTAACCAATAGCATTGGTACTTTTCCAAGACCTTATTAGCAAAATTTGGACCAACAGCATTGATCCAAGAGTTATATAAACCCCTAGAATAAGACACTCAAGCAGCAACCCCTATTGGGTCCCCTCTATCTATTCTACAGTCGCTAATGGAGAGGGTCCTGGCTCAGCTCCATTGGACTATGAAAAAGGATCACATCTCAATTTCATAGACCTTGAGGTCTGTGGGGCCTGACTTTGCTTGTTGGAGCTCCACAAGAATTAACAGATCTTCTTGACGTCCAGTTCTCTTATTCGTAAAATCAGGAAATGAAAATTATCTGGCAAGGATGTAACTATGAAGGTTAAAAATGAAATGTCCAGGATCACTTTATGTAGATGCTCAATTTACTTCTCTTCTTTATGCCCTCACTATTTCTTCTACTTCACACCACTGGTTTCCACACTCATTACTGAGAATATTTATTTCCAATTCAGTTAATTTTTATAATTGTCAACAGAAAAAGAACACTTTTAAATAAATGATATAAAAAAATGACACATTTGAATTTTTAGAAGAATTCTGGTGAATGTATTTGGAGCAAAATGGGTAATTTCAAAGACTAGAATCAGAACAAATAGCACAAGATAAACAATAAGAGCAAGTAGCTATAATAATGAATGGGAGGCCTCAAATTGTCTTTTCAAAGTACATTTGAGTCTTATTAGTCATGCATTTTTATACATATACAACAAAAATCAAAATGAAAGTTTTGAATGATTTTGTTAGCATTAATCTGTCTTTATAATTGATGGCCCTCCTCCTCCTTTTTCAGACTCACCAGCTAAAAATTACAAAAGAAATAAAACATTATTCTTTGCTTCCAAGTTTGATAGATTTTCTGAGGGAAATCTCTATGGTTTATTTAAAACAACTCTTTGGGTGAAATTAAATGTTAATTACCAAATTATTATTTCATATTTCAGCCACGAATGAATGCATTTTTGCATGCAGATATATTAACTTTTGAAAGAGCAATAGCTCAATTGTTATATAGCATGGTAGTTTTCTTTCAGATGTAGGAACCAATAAAAATGAATGAGCTTTATTCAATAGTACATTTTTACATTTATCTTAATTGACTAAAGTATCCCCTTGATTCTTTTTGCATATTCATCAAAATATTGTGACAGTTACATAGGGAAAGAAATGATCCCATTTCAAATACTGGTAAAAACAAATTTCCATGAACCAAGCTTTAGTAGATATGTCAAATAATTATCTCTTTTGAAAAATTATGTTTTCCTTTTAAATGCAAAGAAGATGCAATTAATAGACTACTGTGTTCTGCCTAAATGAACTAATAATAACAACTATAATAAGTATTTCAAGATAAAGTTGTAATGGAGGTTGCTTGACAATACGAGTATGTGTTTATTATGTTTAGGAGTAAAAACTTCAAGGGAAAGGTAAGTGAAATCAAGGGACATGAGACTAAGACCTTGCAACCCAAAGAGAAACATACGGAGTAAAATGCTTTTGTCTTGGCATTTCATATCAATGGTTTTTTTCAGGGCCGGACAGACAGCCATCCCTGGGCCCAGCCTGCCTGGTAGCCATCACCACAGTTAACTCTTGTCCAAAGTATAACTAGGAGGTGAAGAACTTAGGTCAGCGATTACTTTACCTCTCTCTCTTTCAGTTCAAATCAAGCCAGTTGTGAGTGAAAAGCTGTTTCTTGCAATTTCTTAAATTTAACTGGTTGTGTGCTTTCAAAAATGACAAAGCTTATTCTTCTTTTAGCTAAAATTGTTCGATAAGAAAATACTCTCTCTCCAGCTGTGAAACTGATTGATGTTTTTAAAACCCCCAAGGAACTTCTGCTGGCTGCTAAGGTTACGGTTGCAAAGAAGAAAAAGATATGGTATGTGTTTTTATGGACCAAATTTTCATGATTTTTGCTTGATCGAACAGATGATTACACAAATGGTACTGGAAAAATAATTGCTGTAATTAATCAGCATTTTAAAATTGGTTCTACTAATGCTTAAATATTTTAAAATTTCAATTAAATTATTTAAAAATATTGAGACATCTTTTGGCCACTGTATCATTCCAGTAAGAGGGGCTCCTGTGATGAATTTTCAAAATGCTATATTCATTTTTAAACGGTTGTTTAGAGCTGGAAAAATCATTAAGAACCTACTTAATGAGGATTAAATACACTGGAACATTTATGTGCATGCATTTTGAATGCTTGTGCAATATTAAGACAAAGGAGAAAAAAGAAAGCAGTAAGAAGATTCCTTCTTACTTCTCATTTTAAGGAGATGTCACTGTCATCCCAGCCAATCTAAGCCAGTTTGGCATCTATAATTATGACATTTTTCAACAATCTGAGGGACTTGAGCACTTTAAAGACCCCCACCCCCCAAAAATCTTTCTGCTAGATTTTATGATATAATAAAAGCAATTTTCAGGAAATTCTGCCACAATTAAATATTTATTAGCAGGCAAGCATACAAACAGTAAACAACCTATTTTTTTCTTTTTTTTTTTAACTTGGTAAAGTCTTCCTCCTTGGTCCATAAGGAATTATGATGGAAGTACTTTGCATGAAACTTTTATTGGAAGCAGATGCTACAATATTCTAACAACATGATTAGGTAAATGACGAGTCAGCTGGGGAACAGAATCCTCAAGCCTAAATAAACTATCAACTACATTAAGTATTTCAAGATAACATTATAATGGAGATATCTTTATGGCATTATCTCTATGCTTTTTAAGTCTCTGCGTAAAAATGATTTAGTGCAAGTGAAAAGTAAATAAAATACATTTGCAAGCTATGGAAAAAACAGAGCAGAGCCGAGTCCTAGAAGATGGATCTCCTTTCCGAAGACTCTGTAAAGCCCATTCAGGCAACAGTGCAGATACTTGTGTAATGTTCTTAGTATTTCAGTTTAGGGTTACAGAATTAGCATATCAGGGATAACAAAAGTTTTGAGGGTATCAGTTTCCTGATCACACACTTCCACATTTGCCCTTTACCCAAATCACATTGATTGGTCTTTCTCATCACCCATTTTCAGAGTCGCCGTGCACCTCCCAAAGTCTACAATGGTACGTTGCCTTCAAGATATCACATCTCCTAGGTACTTAAAAAAAGAGATGATCTAAAACATTGTTTATGGTAAGTGTCCTTTAACTATTAATCAAGGCAATTGGTCTGTTCTTTTCTTTATATTCTGTAGTACATATTTATTGGTTTGGGTATCAGGTTAATGCTTTCTAGTTAAATAACTCGGCACAAGAACATGGATAGAGGTGTTCTTCCTCTATTTTCTGCAAGATTTTATGTAGGATTGATATTGTTTCTTATGAAATGTTGGTTAGAATTTACCATCTGGGATGGAGTCATTTTATGATAGCTGATTTACTTATGAATTCAATTCTTTAAACAGATGTAGGGCTGATCAGATTTTCTAGTTTATCATTGGAAATTTGTTTTTTAAGATTCTTAAGATGCATTTCTACTAGTGAAACATACCAATAGTGAAGTTATATAATTTATAGTAATCGAGTTCTTGATATGTTTGTATCTAATTTTAAGATTCCAGTTTATTATATCATTCTGTTTTCTTTGTCTGCTTTAAATCTTATTTGACTCCTTTATAAATGTCATCTAAATCTCATCTTTAACAAAATATCTTATTCATTTTACTTTCTCATTTTTTTGCCACACCCTCCCTCCTTTTTCATTTGTTGTTTTCTAGATTTTAATGGGGATATATAGTCTTTTCTCAAGTCGTCACTATGTTTTTTTTTTTTTAAAGAGAGAGAGAGAGAGAGAGAGAGAGAGAGAGAGAGAGAGAACTTTTTAATATTTTTTTTTTTTTAGTTTTTGGCAGATACAACATCTTTGTTTGTATGTGGTGCTGAGGATCAAACCCTGGCTGGATGCATGCCAGGCCAGCCCGCTACCGCTTGAGCCACATCCCCAGCCCTATTTTTTTTTTTTAATAGCAAACTTCAATGATGTATTTAATTTGTTCTTATATGTCTTTTGTAGCATCTCAGAGTTATTAAATGTTATACTTTAAAGTGCTATTTAAAATAGTTTTCAAAACTATTTTTAATGTGAGTCTTTTCTTAAAAAAAGGCAAGGTTTTGAATTTCTGGGGACTTTTAAAAAATCATCTTCTAGTATTTGAATGAGTTTGGGTGAATCTCCATCCATGTTCAAATTTTTTCTTTTAATATTTTCAAGGTATTTTATCTTCATCTTGCTTCTAGAGATATTGTTGAAATGTGTAGCTCTGAATGTTTTTCCTGATTGGCTCCTTCCTTTGAAGCTTTTAGAAATTTCTGTTATCTCTGATTGATTCTTTAATTACTGGTGTGTTCTTCCACTAACATTACATAGCAAGTGCTTGGTGCCTAAATCACACAGAAACCCGGGCTACGGCATCTAAGGCATCAACTTTTGCAAAATATCGGCACTTTATTATAGGTTGACTGGCAAGGAGAGAAGAGGCGAGGTCAAAATTGTCTTCAGGGTCTCCTAATTGGGAAGGAAGGTAATTGGCCTGGGGTAAGGGGAATGGAGAGCTGATTGCTTGTAATCAGGAGTTGGGATAAAATAGTCAGCACCTAGTAAGCCAGTGCAGGGAATCTTGGATAATTGTGATTCTTCCTGCACTGTTGACAGAATTCCTTGCTTCTATCTATTCTATCTAGCTCCACCAAACCCTGTTCTAGTTCCTCCCGGTCCACTCATCAGAGACTTTTGGTTTCATCAGGTTTCAAAGTCATTTTGGATCAGGTCTTTTTTTTTTTAGGTGGTACTGGGGAGTGAACTCAAGGGCAAGGGCACTTGATCACTGAGCCATATCCCCAGCCCTATTTTTTGTATTTTATTTAGACACAGGTCTCACTGAGTTACTGAACGCCTCACTTTTTGCTGAAGCTGCCTTTGAACTTTCTCAATCCTCCTGTCTCAGCCTCCTGAGCTGCTGGGATTACAGGCATGCGCCACCACACCTGGCAGATCTTAGGGTTTTACACCTGATTTTGAAAAACAACTTGAACAGATTTTAGAAACAAGGAAATTAGAGTTTTATGACTCTTTCACTAATACTTCTTCTTTTAACAATCTCTGAGTTCTTATAGAAAGAATGTTTTGCTGTGGTCTGAATGTTTGTGTCTTCTCAAAATTCTTATGTTGAAAACCAGTCCTCAGTGTGACAGTATTTAGAGATGCTGAGGCTGCAAGGACAGAGGTCTCTGGAGTGAGACTAGTGCTCTTATGAGAGAGGCCCAAGGGAGATGTGTGCCCCTTTTCTACTATGTGAGATTGCTTGGAGAAGGGACCATGCATGAGGTTCAAGCCTCACCAGACACCAAATCTACTGATATCTTGATCTTGGAATTCCAGCTTCCAGAACCATGAGAAATAACTCTGTGTTGTTTATAAGCCAGTTTATAAGCCACCCAGTATGTTTGGTATAATGGTCTAAAAGGATAAAGATGTGTTTCATTTATTATTGGAAAGGATTCCTCATCATTCTTTAAACATTTTTCCTCTTGTTTTCTATTATACTGTCCTTCCTAGGGTTCTATTATCTGTACACATTTTTATTTTGCTTTTGTTGTCTTAAATTTAAAATTACTTTGTCTTTTACTTCTCCCTTTTGGGTAGTTACTCACGTGTTTCTTCCATTTTCTAATTCATCCCTCAGTTATATATTTCAATTCAACTCTTACCTAACTACCATGACCCTTCTAGCAATTATCTTATTTTTCAATTGTTTTTTTCTTTTAATGTGTTCCTACTCAAAATTTGCATTAAAAATATCTTGTGTATTATTTGAGATGGCTTAGTTTGTTCTACTAGATTTATTTATATTTTTGACTTGTTTGTTCTAATCCTTCTGTTTCAGAAAGACCATTTTATTATAGGTATATTCTTGTCTCCGCAAGTGGTTTTTCTCTTCAAATTTATTACTTCATTTTATTGGGACATTTCCTCCTAGACATATCAGATACCCTGTTAGAAGTGAGTCTGGGAGATGGGATCTCCAATCACAGAGCCCTGTGGGTTTCAAGAGAAGGATCTGACATGGTGTATGTTTGGAAAGGTCCAGAAGACAGGAAATTACAGAATTACTTGTCATTTAGAAAAACTCTTCTTCCAGGTATGGTGGCCCACAACTGTGATCCCAGCAATTTAGGCAGCTGAAGCAGAAGAATTCAAGTTCAAAGCCAGGCTCAGCAAAAGCAAGGGGCTAAGCAACTCAGTGAAACCCTGTCTCTAAATAAAATCCAAAATAGGGCTGGGGGTGTGGCTCAGTGGTTGAATGCCCCTGAGTTCAATCCCCAGTACCAAATAAGTAAGTAAGTAAGTAAATAAATAATAAAATACAGTAAATAAAAAGAACTAGGGAAGTAGCTCAGTGGTTAAGCACCCCTGGGTTCAGTCACTAGTACCCCCACTTCCCCCAAAATTAGAAAAATTCTTCTCATTTAGATTTCAAATTTTATCTTTTATTTTAAAAATTTTTCTTTAAATATGGAATGCTTCATGAATTTTCGTGTCATCCTTGCAGAGAGGCCATGATAATCTTCTCTGTATCATTCCAATTTTAGTACATGTGCTGCTGAAGTGAGCACAAATTTTATCTTTTGATAGATGCTAAATTGAGAAGGAAGTCTCATTCTGTTATTCTATTAGCTATTAAAGGAGGTGCATTAAAATCTCATGGCATAATTGTAGATTCGTTAATGTAACCATTTAGTTATGTCAGTTTTGTTGAATGTATTTTCAAATGTGTAATTGTGTGCACATAGATTTAGGATTTTTATGTCCATCGGATGGATTGTCTCTTTCATTATCAAACATATCCCAGTGACTGTGGTGATGCTCTCATCTCTTTACTTTCAAATATTATGCATCACAGTATTTATGATGTATGTATTCTAATTACCATATCATTTAAAAATTGAGCCTGATATCTTATTCTTTTCTTGAAATATCCATTTGACTTAAATTTAATTATTGATATATTTGGGATAATAGCAACAGTCTTTCAATTTACTTTACATATGACTGATGTCTTTACATTCATTATTCTATTCATTCTTGTCTTTTTTTGAATTAATAAGATATTTGAAATTATTTTATATTTCTATATTTAATTGGAAAATGTATACTTTTTTTCTAGTTTTTTTAGTGGTTAATTTAAAGATCATTACTTTAGAAAACAGATGTGTGATTTAAAGCATTTAATAAAATTAGGAGTTTTGTCAATTCCTCTATAATGCCAGATTCTAGAACACTTGAACCCCTAATCCGCCTCTCATCATTTAACAACTATCGTCATGCACGTTGGTTCTGCATATATTTTAAATCTCACAACACATTAGTTTTATTATTTTGTATAGTTAACATAAATATCCTTCTATTTAAATCTCATTCACCTTCACTGCTTCTTATCTTTCTAAATAGCTATTTGGGATTGTCTTCATTTTGCCAGAAAAACTTTAGGAATTTCATTTGTGGCTTCACCCCTGAATTTTCTTATATGTTCTGGCTGAAGGTGTATACCTTTTTTTTAAAAAAAAAAATCTTTTTAAAGAACCAATTTTGCGGGCTGGGGATGTGGCTCAAGCGGTAGCGCGCTCGCCTGGCATGCGTGCGGCCCAGGTTCGATCCTCAGCACCACATACCAACAAAGATGTTGTGTCCGCCGAAAACTAGAAAATAAATTCTCTCTCTCTCCCTCTCTCTCTCACACTCTCTCTTTAAAAAAAAAAAAAGAACCAATTTTGGTTTCATTGATTTGTCTATTGATTTCCTGAGTTGTCACTGATTTCTGCTGTAGTTGTTATTTTATTAGGCTGACTTTTGTTTTAAAGTGCTTGTCTTAGCTTCAATTGCTTTCCTTTTTCTAATTTCTTAAGGTAAAAGCTTACTTACTTTAGATATTTTCCATTTCTAGTTTATGCATTAAATAACATAAATTCCTACATATTCATTGATTTTTCTGTATTCCACCAAATTTGATGTTATATTTAAAAATTTCTCAAGACCTCTTTGACGCATGTATAATTTAGAAATGTTATTTAATCTCCAATTTGTTTTCTAGCTATTTCTCTGTTGTTCATTTGTAGTTTAGTTCCCTTATAGTCTGAAAACATACTTGTAGCCCTGTGTGGTAGTGTATGCCTATAATACCAGTGGGTTCAGAGGCTGAGTCAGGAGGATCACAGGGTCAAAGCCAGCTTCAGCAATTTATTGAGGTTCTGAGAAATTTACCAAGACCCTGTCTCAAAATAAAAATTAAAAGGGTTTGGGATGTGGCTCAGTGATTAAGTGCCCCTGGATTCAAACCCTGGCACCAAAAACTAATAAATAAACAAACAAACAAACAAATAAAAACATACTTTCTATGATATCTATTCTATTAAATTTGTGAAAATGTGTTTTATGGCACAGAATGTTGTTTTTGTTAATATTCCATATTAACTTGAGAAGAATATAGATTCTTTTGTTGTTGGATGGAGTTTTCTATAAATGTCAATTAGATCAAGTTGATGTTATTCAGTTCAATTCCCTCTTAACTTATTTTTTCATTGTTGGAATTACTGATAGAGGGATGTTAAAGTTTTCACTTTAAAAGTGGCTTTGTAAATTTCTCTTTGTCATTCTATCTGCTTTTGCATTAGGTATTTTAACACTGTCTAGGTGCTTGCACATTGTGAGAAACTGATGTGACTCCATTTTTTGAGAAACCAGCTTCTACCTCAAGGCCTGTCCAGAGGGAGGGGGCGTGACCCTTGTCCATGGAAAAACCCACAGAGCACTCCTAGACACATATCCACCATGCTGAGTTGTTTAACAGGAGAGATCTGTGGTGCCAGGTGTCCCTGACTCAGTTACGATAGGTGAGGACCCATAGCAACCCCCTAGCAACTACCAACCAGCGTGAGACAGGAAAAATATCTGAAATGCCAGGTGACCCTCCTAATAGTTTCAGTGATTGATAACATGATTAGGCAACCCTGCAGTTTAGTGTATACAGTTTGGCCTAAACCAATCAGTTCAAATGTGTCCACCACTTGAACTAACCACTCACCCTTACCCAACTTGTTCCCACCAGTGAATGTGCTAATCAATGTTAAGAGTTGTTTGATTTTCCTGCATTATGAAATGATTTGCTTTATGATGTTGTAATGCATAGAGTATCCTGCCCAAAACCTATAAATCCTCACTGAACTAAGGGTCAGGACTCACTCCTCGGAATCCCTGCATCGGAAATGGTTGTGAGTCCAGGCTCAAGCTTGCAATAAAGACTCTTGTGTGATTGCATTGGATTCGGATCCTGGAGGCCTATAGGGGTCCCATGAATCTGGCATTACAATTCAAGATTTATTTAAGTGAGAAGAAAAGAGATAATTCCTTCAATATATGAGGGGAGCTAATAGCAGGTTTTCCCTGTTAAATGTACTAGTCTATGGGCTTATAGCTTCTAGATAGGGGCACTGATCAAAATGAATGCTCAATAGGTATTGGGAAAATGTTGTGGCCATAAATTAAAATCTATATTAAACAGTATTTTAAAAGTACCATAGATAGGGGCTGGGGTTGTGGCTCAGTGGTAGAGCATTTGCCTAGCATGTGTGAGGCACTGGGTTTGGTTCTCAGAATCACATATAAATGAATGAATAAAATAAAGGTCTATTTGTTATGCTCGAGTTTGGGACCCCCAAAAGACCACCAGAGACCAAGATGGATGTAAGCAGCAAAGAGGCATTTATTGCGAGCTAGCTCAGTCTTCTGCACCCACACAGCAACTGGTGATGCTGAGAGGCCCTGAGCCCAGGGTTTGCAGCAGTTTTATACTCTTTGGGGAAGGCAGGGATTTCACATACATCATAGCATCTCTTAGCAAATCATCACACACTGCGGGAAAATCATAAAACAACTCTAAAACATGATTAGCACATTCACTGGCAGGAACAAGTTGGGTAGGGGTGATTGGTTAGTACAAGAGGAGGACTCATTTGAACTGATTGGTTTAAGCCACGAGGGGAGTACATGCTGCACTACATGGTTTCCCAACATGTTATTAACCACCATAAACTACTGGGAGGGTCATCTGGCATCTCAGATATTTTCCCTGTCTCATGCTGATTGGTGGCTGCTAAGGGTTGCTATGGATCCTCACCTAGTGTAACTGAGTCAGGGACACCTGGCACCACAGATCTCTCCTGTTAAACAACTCAGCATGGTGGATATGTGCCTAGGAGTGCTCTGTGGGTTTTTCCAATGACAAAGGTCACGCCCCCTTCCTTGGACAGGCTTTGCTCTGAGGGTAGAGGTTGGTTTCTCACTAGTGCTCTTGTTGTTTACTTCCTTTTTGTGCCCCAATATCAATTCAATAAAGAAGACAATGTTTTGAGAAAAAGAAAAAAGAAGTTCTATTTTTGCTTTGCTAGCAAAAGAGAAACAAGGGGACTCCTAACCCAGAGGCTGTGATTTCTACCCATCAAGGTGAAAAGAGGGTTTTTAAAGAAGTACATTCCAGGTGTGTCCTGACCCGGGTGGGGATGGGGTGATGAGGTGGTGATGTAATTCACTAGTTAATCTGGGAGAGGGTCATGTCTTAGATCTTCAGGTGCATCCTAAATCTGAATTACTTTATTCCTCTGGTGGGTGTGTGCTCAAGAACAGATAACCTGGTCTAGGATAGGGAAGAAGGGTAGGTAATCCTGCTTCCCCCAAGGTTAGGGAGGGGATAGGAAGAAGAGGGAAAAAAATATCCATTTAATAATAAGACTCAGTGGTTAGGAGGAATTATCCTTATCTCCCAGAGTTTTAGGATCTGGTCACAAAAATCTTCTTCCCATCAACATTATCTTGGGCCTGCTTTTCTGCAGCAGTTAACAGGTAGTTTGCTGAGGAATGTGACATATCCTGTCCACTCAGGCCAGGCAGAGCTGCAGGTGAACTGCTTTTTGGAAAAGTGGGCTCTTGAGCGCAGTGGGCCTATTTTATAGAATTATTCTCTTAACCTCATCTTTCCATCATTCTCATCTCTTACACATTCTTACAGTTTCTGTTTATCTCAAAACATCTTCATTTTGCCTCCACAGTGATATGCTGAAGAGTGCTTTTATTAGATAAGGAATTCCAAGTTGACAACTTTTCTTTTTAGTTCTTTAACTGTGTCAATCTATTGTGTTCCCTTTTGAATCTCATCTTTCCTCTATTGAAGGTAATTTGTTCTCCTAATCCCCTTATTGCTTTTGGAATTTTTTCTTGTTTTTTAACTGTCCAACAGTTTTACTGTGATATACTTAGGATAGACTATCTTTTTAGTTATCCTTCTATGGATTTGTAGAGATTTTTAAAGATACTCAATGATGGCTTTTTAAAATATTGTTTTTGATACATTCTCCTTTCTATCTTGAGTTCCTATTGCATGTTTCATAGGCGTCTCTTTGTATGTTAGTTTGGGTTTCCATTGCTCTGGGCCTCAGTTTAGTAATCCTATCTTCCACGATTGGTAATCTGCTTTTAAACCTATTAGTTACATTTCTAGTTTCAGTTATTATATTGTAAGTTCTGTAATTTCAGTTGTGTATTTTCTTTTCCTTGTATATTCCAACTTTCTACTGAAACCTTTAATATTTTAATGTACTTTTTACAGTTTTTACCCTATTTTCTTGGATAAATTAATTATAATTATTTAAAAGTCTTTGCCTATGTACTTCAATATCTGGATTTTTTTTGGGGGGGGTTGGAGGGTACTGTGGTACTGGAGATTGAACTCGGGCACTCAACCACTGAGCCACATCCCAGCCCTATTTTGTATTTTATTTAGAGACAGGGTCTCAGTGAGCTGCTTAGTGCCTTGCCTTTGCTGAAGCTGGCTTTGAATTCCCCATCCTCCTGCCTCAGCCTCCCAAGCTGTTGGAATTACAGGTGTGAGCCACTGTGCCTGGCTACACTAGCTTATTTTGTAGTCATGTTATTAGTTTCTAGATGTACTCACATTATTATCTAAATATTTAAATCTCACTACCTAGCAATGAAATCACTTTGAAAATACAGTATATATATATATATACAGTTAAAAATCAAATAAATGCTAATTACAATAGATAATATAACAATTCTTATTTTTAGTCCACGTTTACTTCTTAAGCCATGTTCTGGAAGTTGCATCTACCCAATCCCTATAAATAGTGAACTCATATGTATTTTACAAAACTCTTCTCCCAAGATTTTGATTTATGTTACATTTTGAGAATCACTATTCTGAGTCTCATATTTCTTTTCAAAAATGTTCACTCAAATGTAAATGCAAAAAGCTATTATTAACATCATTGTCATAATTAATTTAAAATGATTAATGAACTTGATTTCAGTTTTCCTGGTTTAATTATTTGCTAACGACGTCAGTTTAATTAATTATTCATGTCAACAAATATATGATTCCTCTTTTCATAGATTTTCATAATCCCATCATAAAAGCAGATCTTTTATCAATGTATAGCACAGGTCACCTGTCACCATTTTTATTACAGTGATTTGCTAATTTGATACTCTTTAAATAGTGCTCTATTCAGTCCTGCTTTCATTCAGCCTTTCATTTGGAAGTTTTTCTAGTCTAAATATTTTCAAAGGACTTATTTCTAATAAATTTCACCTAATGCATTCACAAACATCATTTCCACTGGTGAAAAGGGATAACGTCACTAATGCAGATTTATACGTGTTTGTCATAGGATAGGGAAAGGAGAATGTGGAGTTAAGATATATTTTTTTGCATTCTCCCTGGGGAATATATTCCTTAGAAATCAGACCTTTTTTAAAAAATAAAATTATTTTATTTTATTTTTTAAATTTCTAGAACAAAAAAAAGTTTAATTAAGTTTCCCAAGACAACTGAAGTGAATAGTTCATTACTTCCAGGTCCTTAAACTTATTCTTTAGGGAGTAGAGGGGCTTTCTTTGGTGATTCTATTGAGGTTTTTGGCAAAGTAATCCAAATATTTCCCATCCCTGGGGCATCCGAGAAAATGCATTATGTGCTTGTTTATTTAAAGTCTTTATAACATGTCTGTTTTGTTCACCTTTGTACAAGTAGCAATAGTACAGACTGCACCATAGTACATACCTGGTAAACATCTCTTGAATCTCTGAATTTGGGGGTAAGAATTTTATAGGTAATTTCACTGTCGTCATCTCTATTTATAGCATAAAAGCAAGTTGTATTTTCTTGTTGAATTTCATGCATGTAGCAAATATTATCTTTTTTTAACTTTAAATTTTTATTTTTATTTTTAAGTTGTTGATAGTTCTTTATTTATTTCACGTAGTGCTGAGAATCGAACCCAGTGCCTCACACATGCCAGGCAAGTGTGCTACCACTGAGCCCCAGCCCCAGCCCGCAAATATTATCTTAATCTGAACATTTGTATGCAAAATAAACTATTGATTTTTTTCCTGTCTTCTTTATAACTGCCATAATTTTCAAAGTGCCTGCTCAACCAAGTTAGTGGGACATTTTCCTCTTCTCACAGCACCATTTTTACTAGGTCAGAAACCAAAGCATGAACTCGACAAAGCACTGGAAACTGAAATGCAGAGTTGGAGAAGAGAAGTTTTAAAGGCATAAATGATTGCCAACATATGAATAAAACTCATCTCCCCAAAAAGTTCATTGATGTATAACCTCATATATCTGGGGGAGACATCTGGCTTCAAGATGGCAGGCTAAGCACATGAAGAAACTGAGAACAGATGAAATGTAGACGTTAAAAAAATTCAATCCTGCATTTGTAATAAAGTTTAAAGCAAATAACTACATTAGAAAGAAACTGTAAAACTTCCATATACACAGAAAAGTAAAGAAAGCAAAGAACATGTAATCAGGCAAATAATAGACACGATTATTTTTTTTTAAAAGAAAAAGACGGTATCATAAATATGAAACATCAAATAAGATGGCAGCAATAAGTTCAAATAAATTAACAATAACAATAAATTGGGTTTAAGTATCTTAGCTCTTTATATTTAATAAGCTATCTACATTTGATTTTCTAGACACATGCCTAAAGCAAAGTGAAATAGGATTATGTAAAATGAAGAAGTAGGAAAAAGTCTAGCGAATGCTAACAAAAAGAAAATGGTTAGACTCTATTCACAGTCAGAATTTGAGGCACAAAGCATTAAAAGGATCGAAGAGTGTTATTTCCTTTTGACAAAATGAATACTTCTCAAAACAATGTAATAGTCAGGAGCTTACAAAATACCTAAACTGGTTGAGCTTGATAAGAATCGAACCCAGTCCCTATCATGCATCTCCAAGCTGTTCCAGCCTGCACAACATAATAAGAGCTACAAATAAACCTTTGTGGTGGTAAGCCAACCACGCCCCTCAAAAAATGCAACAAACAGAAACCCAAAATAACCCCCCTCCAAAAAAAAAACCTCTAAAATAACAAATCTAGTTTTACTGAGCAATTTTAAAATATCTCAGATTGGTTGGGGTTGTGGCTCAGTGGTAGAACACTTGTGTAGCACATGTGAGATACTAAGTTCAATCCTCAGCACCATAAATAAATAAATAAATAAATAAATAAATAAATAAATAAATGAATTAAAGATACTGAGTCCATCTACAACTAAAAAATTTTAAAATGATCTCTGATTAATCGACATGAGGAAAGTAAAACTAGAAGTCTTAGATCCAAATAAGCCTGATAAAACTTGCACATACTGTAGAATTATTTGCACACATACTATTTTTAAACACTCAAGAATTTAAAAAAGAATTTTAAGTGCGTACTAGCATCATAATAAACTTCAGCAAGCTTCCAAAACATGAGAGAGAATATACAATAGGCATTGTTTGTCCTGAAAAAAATGCAATAAATATAAAAGTAGGTTTAAAAAATGTGCCAAACTGGGTGCATTGGTGCACGCCTGTAATCCCAGCAGCTCAGGAGGCTGAGATAGGAGGATCTAGAGTTCAAGCCAGCCTCAGAAATGACAAGGCGCTAAGCAACTCAGTGAGACTCTGTCTCTAAATATTTTCAAAATAGGGCTGAGGATGTGGCTCAGTGCTTGAGTGCTCCTGAATTCATTCCCTGGGACCCCCCGCCCCCCTGCAAAAAGAAAAGTGAATGTTAAACATCTTGCCAAATAACAGTGCTGTCCAATGAATTTGGAAATAATAAGTTATGAATCAAAGATGACATCTAAGTGGGAACTATTCATGTTTAGAAGTTAATGACAGCTAAGCACTGATACATCAACACGTGGGATATTGCAGCTCAAACAAAAATGCAGAACTGAAATATATTGATTAGAGAACAAAAAGATAAACTATGTAAACTCTTTTTTTTCTTCTGATTATTAAAAGAATGGTTGTGATATAGTTTTGCTCCCAAGCTAACACTGACATCAAGAGATATTTATAGATGAAAACAAGCCCTTTTGATAAGTATAGAGCTTAGGCAGGTTCTAATGGAGTGAGCACCATTCAGGCCATAGAGAGAGATTGAAGGAATGAGAGGTTAAATGGATTGGGGGAATATATTAAGTTCTGGAAGAGTTCTAAACTCCAAAATGAATGGATCAATCCAACAATTAATTCATACAACATGTCCCCTTCTTTAAATTTTGCACAGAGAGCACGAATAAAAACAGGCGTTGAAAGGAGAGGAAAATTACTTAGTCCTGTGCATTGATGTGGAGATTGCATTCTAAAGCCCTGACTGAGCTGAATTCAAAGGTGAACTAGATGACCCGAAAATCCAGCTACCCTGTCCCAGTTCTAAGAGTGACTACCCGGAAAAGTAGGCATAGAGAGTTTGGGTATTGAAAACAGAACTGGAGAAATCAATCTAATTAAAAACTAAGGAATAACACCAACTCGACTTGACTCTAAGATTAATCTGAATAATTAGCCCTTCATCTTTACTCTCATAGGACTTGTATTATCTGAGGGAAAACACACAAAACCCTTCCACTTTAATTATCCTTTGTTCTTGTATACATAATATCCAAAGTAAAATAAAAATTTATGAGACATGAAAAGGTACAAATTTTCCTTTAGTTCTTCAGATATGGTGTCCATTGTTCTTTGTGCATATTTAAAACAACCCTTTTAAATCTTCATCTAGTGAATCTAATGTCAGGGCATCTGCGGGTAGATTCTATCAATTGCATATTTTCCTCCTTAGTATGGACAATATATCTTCTTGTTTTTCTGTGTTACTCATAAATGTTTTGAAAACCAGACATTTGAAAAAAGTTTGTTATTGTTATTGTTTTGGTTTTTGCTGTTGGCTTGTTAGATTCTTTTAAATCTGGATTCTCCTTAATGTGTGGCCATCGAAGTCTGCTCAGTTAGGTTAATGGTTAGAGAAGAATTAACAGAGAGATACGTTTAAAAGTCAGAGGAAGTGATTTTTTTTTCAAATTCTGCCCAAAGTGCCTATGTGATTTTGGGGGGTTTATTTATTTATTTACTTATTTTTATTTATATGCAGTGCTGAGAATCGAACCCAGTGCCTCACACTTGCTAGGCAAGTGCTCTACCACTGAGCTCCAGCTCCAGCCCCAGTACATGATTTTAATGGTCAGAAAGATGCTGTACAAGTCCACCTAACTTTCACTTCCTATTTATGCAAACCTTCAATTTCCAACAGAGGCAAGAACTTTTGGCCAATTCTGGTCTTTCATGGCCATGCTAACAGACCCACAGGGCACATAACCTTCTGTATTTTAGGAATATGTCAGAGCTTTTTAGTCAATTGTGTACGTCTTATTCCCGAGCTTTATCTTCTAAAGATTTGGATTGGTTTGTTGTTTATACTAATTGTTACTGTCACCGGAGGCAACTGGAATACCAAGAAATTGTGGCTGAATGATTATGACAAACATCTTTAGGAAAAAGACTGTTCACAGCTCTGTGTCAGGTCAAATAATGATAAATCATGTTGGTGGGATTGCTCAGGAAACTGTCAGATTGGTCAAATAAAGACAGTTATCTGGGAATTAGGCATCTGAAGAGATCTAGTGCTTTTCTTTCCCCTTGGTAGAGCGTAAGGCTGTTTCATAATCACCATGGAAGGCTGTCACCATGATTTTGGAGCAGTTGTTTTTCAACAGCATATGACTGATGCAAGGGTTATGGGACTAGGAAAGTCAAATAGTACGATGCTCACTGTTCTTATCAAATTTCAGCTACTTTTCTTGAATAAACCATCTCTCCATTGTTGAATGTCTTTGGTTAATTTCAAGAGGTGTAGAGTTGACTTTGACAATTTTTGCCAGTGTTATCAATGCTTTTATGGAAGAGGGGATTGTTGGAGATCCTTGCTAAGTCATTCCTGCTGCCATATGGCAAAATAGTCTTAGATTTGACACCAAGAAGCATGAACCATAGAATGAAAAACTGGTAAGTTGGACCTCATCTAAATTAAATCCTCTCTTAGTGAAAGACTGTTAAGGAAACAATAAAACAAGTGTATGGGAAATATTACAGGACTTACATATAGAATATATAAAGATTTCTCAAACTTCAACATTAAAAAAATGAATATCCAAATTAAAAAATGGGAAAAAAATTGAACTGGTATTTCACCAAAGAAGTTATATAGGTTAAAAATAAACACATAGACAAACTCTAGATAGGGCAGAGGGCTGGGAGGGAAAGGGAGGGGCAGGAGGTTAGCAATGATGGTGGAATGTGATAGACATCATTATCCAAAGTACATGTATGAAGACATGAATTGGTGTCAACATACTTTATATACAACTAGAGATGTGAAAAAATATGCTGTATATGTGTAATAAGAATTGTAATGCATTCCACTGTCATTTATGTTTTTTAAAAATAAATTAAAAACATGAAAATTTCTTCAACCTCTTTAGCAACTAGATAAGTAAAAATCAAAATCATAATAGGAAAGCACTCCACAACTATCTGAATATTCAAAGTAAAAAATGGTAGTAATAAGAAATATTGGTGAAGACATGGCAAACCCGATTTCTTGTCTATCACTGGCGGGAATATAAAATATTACAGGTGCTCTGGAAAACAGTCTGGCAGTTTATCATTTTTTGGGGGGGATGTACCATGGAATGAATTCAGGGGCACTGAACCACAGAGCCTTAGCCCCAGCCCTTTTTTATATTTTATTTAGAGACAGAGTCTCACTGAGTTGCTTAGTGTCTCACTTTTGCTGAGGCTGGCTTTGAACTTGCCTCAGCCTCCCCAGCCACTGGGATTACAGGCATTTACCACTGTGCCCAGCTAGCAGTTTATCTTAAAACTAAAAATAGACTTACCATGTGACCTAGCCATTGCATATTTGTACAAATATGCCAAAGAAATAAACCTATACAGAAACTTGTACATGGGCATTCAGAGTAGTTTTATTGTGGTAGTCAAAAGCTAGAAAATATCCAAATGTCCTTCAGTGGGTGAATGCTTAATGAAGCACAGTATGCCCACAGCAAGAAATACTCCTTAGGAATAACAAAGAGCAAACTATTGAAACATGCCATAAGTTACACGAACCTGAAGAAAATGATGTTGAATGAAAAAGCCAATTTGAGGTTCCATCCATGTAACACTCAAAAAATAATAATCACAGTGAGGGAGAAAAAATTATTGGTGATTACTAGGGATTAGGCTAGGAAAGCACAAATCAGTGCACAAAGAAGTAGAAAGAAGGCATCTGCTGATGGGCCAATTATGCATCTTGATTGGGTGATGGTTACCTAAAGCTACCTTTGTGATTGAACTGCATAAGCTATGCTCCTCCCCTCCCCCACATGAACAAGTATTTATATAACTGGTAAAACCTGAATAAACTATGGATTGTACCCACAATGATTAAAAATTGTAATTTGTTATTTGAATAGAGCAATGCATTAAAAGAAAAGTGCATTCTGACTGTGGTGAGGATGATCAATTGCCTGCTAAAACTTGTTTCTCTTCTCTAGTGTCAAAACCTGGATTTTAATCCAGTTGCTAACATGAGCAGCTTAAATATTTATCCCTCTCCATCTTTTTTGAGGTTGAGTAGCTAATGAAATGCAAGAAGAAATTATGGGTTTGGACTTCTGGGAAATCATTGTCTACTTCCCTTTTTTTAAAAAAATATTTCAAATACTTTTTGTAGTTGTAGATGAATAGAATGTCTTTATTTTATTTGTTTATTTTTATGTGGTACTGAGGATTGAACTCAGTGCCTCACACATGCAAGTCAAGCACTCTGACACTGCGCTATAACCCCAGCCCATCTACTTCCCTTTTATTCATTTCTCCTGCCTCTCATGAGGACATGGCTGGCTCTCTAATGGTAACCTTGGGACTGTGAGGAAAAATTCAAGAAAAACAAAACAAAACAAAACAACGGAGACTTTCTCTTATCCTCAAATTGCTGAACCAATCCCAGAAACTGGTTTACCTAGACTTCTGATTGCTTCAGAAATATAAGCTGTTGTGTATTTAATGCACTGTAGCTGAGTCTTTCTTATTAGTAGCTGAATGCAATTCCAAACGGAGACATTGACAAAGAAGTCTTATCCATATAGTATAAATATGCATCAGTAAGAAGTTCTTTTAAAATAATAATCCTTGTTAATACACTGAAGGAGAAATTGTATGATTATTTTAATAGATGTGGACAAATAATTTTACGAAGTCTAACATACATTAATATAACAACTTCTAAACAATGAGAAATACAATTTTTTCTAAATCCATTAAAATCATCTATGTGAGCATCATATTTAATAGTGAAATATTAGAAACATGCCAACCAATGCCATAAATAAATGCAGAATAATTATTGTCATTGCTATTAATGAATAAATAAGCTGGTGATTCAGGTTAAGACGGGAAAAGAAACAAACAGCCCAAATTTTGGAAAGAGATTATCTGCTGGTTAGCCTACAACATTTAAGAGAAGCAACTAATAAGCAATGGAACCAATAAAAGACCTTGGCATGCTGGCTACATAAAATGCCCTGTATAAAGTCAACTTTCCCATCCTTTGATACAAAATTAGGAATTAAAATAGAAAATGAGAGCCTATTTTCAATAGTAACAGAAATATATAATGTCTGACTAAAACAGCCATCAATTTGAAAAATGGTAGATATTTATAGAAAAGTAATAAAACTTTATTCAATGATATAAATAGATCTAAATAGAGCACTGTGCTGCATTCATAAATGGCAATATTCACTCTTATGAAAAATGTCAGTCCTCTCCAAATTAGTCTAATCAAGGAAATATATATAAAACAAAAATGGGATTATTTTTTCTACTCTGAAAAAGAAAAAAAAATCTGGCAATAAAAAGTGTCAATAAAAATGTGGAAAAGAGGTCCTCTTCTAAGCTATTTTTAGGTTATGAATACATTGATTTACTCACTTTAGGCAGAAATTTGTAAGTATAATTAAAAATAAATATTCTTAGTCTGTGACCTTGGAGTTCTACTTGTGGATATCTGTGCCTGAGGGCAAAAGAATGTTCACTCTAGCATTATTTGCACTACTAAAACATTGAAAACAAACTTAAGGTCTTCCAAAAATAAGTTTAAACCCTACATGGAATGTACAGCTTATGGAATACTGTCGGTGAATGAAAATACACAACCCACAAGGCATCAACCCAGATAACTCTAAAAATCACAGACTGCACAGAACATAGAATCTGACACCACCGGAGTAAAAACAAACACACAGAATAATTTAAAACAGCACACATACACATTAACTAAAAGTAAAGAATTCTTTTACAACTATGCACAAAAGACGAAATAGTGATTTCCTCAGGGGAATGGGAAAGGATATTAGGATTGAGGAGGGTGATGAAAAGGGGTTTTAGATTCAGTTCTAACATTTTTGAAAAATGTATAAGGAAATTGGAATTATGTATTAGCTGTGCCGTTAAAAATGAATTTAAAGGGTCTGTGAGTGAGTATTCATGTTAACAGATTTTGATGGTGCTCATCTAAAGGTAAAACAGAGCTTGGATGAATTCAGATGTACTTTTGGAGATTCTGTACTTGACACAGGGGGAGTGGGTACCTTGAGGCACAAGTCACCTAATAATTTAGCAAGCTCTATGAAGGAATTGGGAATAAAGAAGTGGAAGCTGCTGATATGCTCTTAGGAAATAGGAGGAGGTGAAATTGAGTTTTGAATTTGAAGGTAAGATAGGAATTTGTAAATGAAGGGGGCCAGAGTGAGCGTAATGATTGCAGAAAAGGGGAGCAGTGTTAACAAAGATGGGGTCCTGACGGGATATGACATAAGCTGAAGGATTGTGTGATTGAGGGCACAGATGGATGGGCCACAGAGTTGCAAAGTGGACCTAGGCTAGAGATGAAGACCTGGGCTGATTGAGGGGCCTAGATTTATGGAGTAGAAATGCATAGTTATTCCCCTGATCTCTAAGCCTTTTCTCAAAATTTCTGCTTGTTCTATCTATTCTTGAATTTTAAACTCAAATCCCATGATGCCTTCCTCAACTACCCTGATTTCTTTTTCAGAATTTTTAACATTTATGGTCTGAATCCATCATTTTGATACTTAAGCACCTTCTTCCTGACAGGTTCTTATATTTTTTCAAGTACCAGGAAGGAGGGAAGGAAGGAAGGAAGGAAGGAAGGAAGGAAGGAAGGAAGGAAGGAAGGAAGGAAGGAAGGAAGGAAGATGGGTATAAATGACAACTGTTATACATTGCATTTGCATTCTAAAATGAATAAAGAGGGTATTAGGAACATAATGCATATTTTCTGAGTTAAACAAAGAGGAGACACAGTAGTACTTTCTAGACATTCTAATAAAAATTAATCATTAGTGCATGTAACACTTTTATGTAGAGTAAGGGTATAAGGAGTAATTTATTTTGGTTTCCATTTTCTTTATTACTCAGATCTGATTCTTGAAAAGGTTATTTGGCTTCTATGTGACTTTCATCATCATAAAGCAAGAGTGACAAATACACATTTACCATTTGTTGGGTGTTTGCTGTATGTTAGGAACAGGGCTAAGTTCTTCTTTTGAAACACGTGTACCAAGTACAAATTTGCATCATGACACTCATGTAAAAAAACTGTTAGGTTTTTTTGGTTTTTGAAATCATATCAAGTCAGTCTTCATCCCCATCTGCTTGGGTTCATAAAGAAGACAGTGTCAAGCCCAGCGCGGTGGGCCACACCTGTAATCTCAGTGATTTGGGAAACTGAGGCAGGAGGATCGTGAGGTCAGAGCCAGCCTCAGCAACAGTGAGGTGCTAAGCAACTCAGTGAGACCCTGTCTCTAAATAAAATGCAAAATAGGGCTGGGGAGGTGGCTCAGTGGTTGAGTGCCCCTGAGTTTAATCCCTGATACCCAACTCCACCCCCCTAAAAAAGAAAAAAAGAAGACAATGTCAGTTGTCTCCCATTCTACAACCCCCTGGGGATTGACACACGATTCACACAATTGAGATTTACAATCTCAAGAAGCTGGCCTTCACACTTAATCTCTATGAAGATCATTTATGTACTCATTGTTTAAATCAGAGGCCCAGTCAAAGACAGGTGTCTTTTGTAGCTCCTAATATTGATTTTCCCCTGCCAAACTCAATATCTGTCCCTTTGCTCTAAACCATTAGTTCTCAATGAGGGTATGATATATTTGGTCCCCCAAGAGATATTTAGCAATAGTGGAGACATTGTTGGTTGTCACAGTTTGGAGGAGAAGTGCTAATAGCATAGTGGGTAAAGGTCAAGAATTCTGTATACACCCTACAATTCACAGGACTGCTCCAACAGCAAAGAATCATCCAGCCCATCAGTAGGGTTGAGGTTGAGAACTATTTCCAGCTATCATGGATCCTGCAGACATTCCCATGGATATTTTGGTTTTCATGGAGGACTATGGAGTGTGGCCAGAACTGGGCTGATTACAGAATCTGCTTCTCCACACACCAGAGACACAGAATTCCAATTCTCTTCCTTTTCCTTTCATATGTGCCTACTGTTTGCCATCCACCCAATCATGCTGAAACTGCAGCTTTCTTTCAAAGACCAGTTTGGTTCTTTCAAACAATGACTAGTTTGAGGTTTTCTTAGGATGAATCTTGAAATCCAGAGAAGATAGTTAATTACTTCTGAAAAAAAAAGAAGCCCTGAAAACATTAGATGAGGTATTCATTCTAATGCAGGAAAAACAAGATAGTAATTAATATCTCATCAAATGAGCCTGCAGCAGTTTCCAAAACAGAAAACTGAGACTTGGGAGTTAATAACACTTAATTATTAAAGAGATAAAACCAAGATTGAAACCTAAGCTTAATGGTCCAGTGCTATCTTTTCTTTGATAAGGAAAGATCATATTTGACGACAATGTTGACTTGACTTATATCACTTTCAAGATCACTTCTTCCAAGCAAACTTAAAACAGACAGAGGATAATGCATATTTCCCTGTAGCTCATGTATTTAAAAATATTTAAGTGAACTATATATACACTAAAAAAGTACAAATGTCCTACTTGCACAATTTCATGAAATGTTATAAATTGTGTCTGCCTATGTAACTAGAAAGCAGATCTAGAAACTATTACCAAAGCCTCTTTGAATTCTCATCAGCCATTCACCCTTTCCTTCTGCAAAAGGAACAGTTTTTTATATTTAGATCCCGTGCAGGTGCCTCCGAGGAGTTCATTTTAACACCAATTAATAACAAATTCTATATTCTCTATTTTCATCTCTTTTCCTTCTTCCCTCCCTCCTCTCATACTTTCTCCCTTTTGCCCTCATACCTTCCGTTTTTCTCCATTTTTGTCTCTCTCTCCTTACCTTCCTCTATTTTTCTTGACTAACATATGGTTATTTTTTTTTTTTTTTTTTTTTTTTTTTTTTTTTGTTTTTTTTGTTTTTTTGTTTTTTTTTTTTTAAAGAGAGAGTGAGAGAGGAGAAAGAGAGAGAGAGAGAGAATTTTTTAACATTTATTTTTTAGTTCTCGGCAGACACAACATCTTTGTTGGTATGTGGTGCTGAGGATCGAACCCGGGCCTCACGCATGCCAGGCGAGTGCGCTACCGCTTGAGCCACATCCCAGCCCCAACATATGGTTATTACATATGTTCGCTATTACCTTTAGTAAACTAGGGCAAATATAAAGGAGAATGGGCACTGAAATGGAAGGACCATTGTAGTAAAGGGAGAACCCTGAAAAACTGTGCCGGGATCACAGGAAAGCCAGTTGTTCATCTAAATCCTTTACTACTAAGCACCTGGGCCCTGTGAACATCGGCATCATGAATATAACTTTTAGAACAAAATGTCATATGACTGAAAGAAAACCATGTAGACTTGTCAGAAATAGCAAACAAATAGCCAGATTAAACAACAACAACAGCTACAACAACAACAACACAGACCAAAAGGCTTGCCCCTCCTAGATTTCCCTTCTAAGCTACTTCTGAGTGTGTTTAACATTGAAAAATAACTAATTTATCACTTTCAAATATTCCACAGACCAATTTTTCCCTCGTATAGTAAAGTTGGTAAATTTGAATAAATTAACCTAAAATTTGAATTATAGATTATATGGGCTTTTTTTTTTTTAAACAATGAAACTGAGGAATAGAAAAAGTAGGAGTTAACACCTGTTTTATAAATTAACAATATTGCCACAGAGCTTTGTGCTAGGCATCTGCTGTGTTTCAAAGGGCAAATTTGATGAGTGGGATACCAAAATCTGGGGAACAATGAGCCAGATGAAATTAGAGTTGTTTTTTTTTTTTTTTTTTTTAAATGTAATTTGATTTCTAAGTGCATTCAGTTCTTCAAACTAAGTGAAAAGTCTTGCCAAGCAGAGGCCAGGACTTGCTGACTCTGCTCTAAGAAATAGAATAAGGGCACATCTGTAATTTGCACATTAATTGCTTTCCTATCTTTGGTTACTACTATAATATTTGAAAACAGTTGCAAATGGATTAAACATTCCTAGGATCTTTCCCTGTCAATTTTCTCAGCATATCCTTTCCTCATAAGTAGTGTAAAATCCGATTTATAGTAAAATTTTCATTTATTTGGATTAGCAAAGTTCCATTAAATGAAATAGTGCTATAATAATAATCTGGGAAAATTAGTACGTTTACTAAGGCTATGCCAAGTTATATTAACCAATCAGCTGTTTTTCAGTTGATTTAGTTTTTAAGTACATCTTAACAAAGCCCAATGTACTGAATGAACTGTGCTGTGACTGGATGGATCATTAAGATGACCCCAAACTACCCAAATTTGGATCTTGGGTACCCCCCCCCCCCATTGCAATGTGAAGAAAATGTTCGCTGTTTATTTTTTTCTGCAAAACTTAAAAAAAATATGTTCTAGAAGAGCATAATAATTCTGTCAAATATGTTGATGAGAAAGGAATTATTTAACTTTATAATTAATAGATCTTAATGGAACATTATTTGTATTGAATATTGTTATGGTTGGGATTTTGATGAGCCACTCGATTTCTGGCTTAACATAAGTTAAATACAACAATTTTCTTATTATTCTAAGAAATAAAACTAAATTTCAGCCAGGTGTGGTGGTATACGCCTTGAATCCCAGTGGCTTGGAAGGCTGAGGTGGGAGGTTTATGAGTTCAAAGCCTGTCTCAGCAAAAGCAAGGCACTGAGCAGCTTAGTAAGACCCCGTCTCTAAATAAAATACAAAATAGCGCTGGGGATGTGGCTCAGTGGCTAAGTGCCCATGAGTTCAATCCCTGGACCCCCAAAAGCTGTGGGGGGGAGCAACCACCCAAATTTCATACTTTATAAGTACATTATCACATAACCACCAATTTTTATATAGTAATAATTTTATGGCCAAGTGCAGTGGCACACACCTATAATCCCAGCAGCTCAGGAAGCTGAGTCAGAAGGATGGCAAGTTCAAAGCCAGTTTCAGCAACTTAATGAGGCCCTATGCAATTTAGTGAGACCCTGTCTCAAAATATAAAAAGGACTGAGGATGCAGTTTAGTGGTTAAACATCCCCAGGGTTCAATCCCTAGTATAAAACAAAAACAAACCAAAACTACTTAAAAAAATACAAATAAAAAATGTTGATTTATTAAAAAAATTATTATACCAAATAAAAACATTTCTTGAAACACTTCTGTTTCTCATTTTATATAATACGAGTATTTCCAAGACAAGTATCAATACATTATATCTAATATAATTTGAGCTCCGGTTTTCAAAGAGATATACTGTAATCTCTAATAAGGTTTTTCTGAGGCAAAAATGGAGGCTATGTTTACAAAAGTGTTTTGAGAGCGCTTTAAACTAATGCTAATGCTCCATATTTGTCCCATGGCTTTGGCTGTCCTCCCAGTTCAGACTACAATTTAACAAGCATGGTATTATCTGTCTTTACCGCCTCACAGCTGGAATTAATCTTGCTAGTTAACTAGCCAGTGACATAGGAAGACCCAGGGAAAATGGGCCAAATATTCAAATGTTGGGCTTAGTAAGGATGCATAGGAAATTTCCTGAGGCCCTGGCCCAGATTGAGTCAGGGAGGCAGTGAAGAGACACCTGGATGTGGGTCT
Source organism: Urocitellus parryii (assembly GCF_045843805.1). Classification (NCBI taxonomy): domain Eukaryota; kingdom Metazoa; phylum Chordata; class Mammalia; order Rodentia; family Sciuridae; genus Urocitellus; species Urocitellus parryii. The sequence goes on from NC_135543.1 coordinate 38,000,778, forward strand.
CTGGGTAGTGAGAGGCAATATTAGTAACCCTCCAGTTTAATATATTTCAGAGTTTCCACTAAAGAAGATTCAGAAGAGGTGGTTTTCCCATGGAGCATTGTATGAATTCACTGAACGGCAGCGAACAAAATATCTTGTCTAGTAATTATTCATAGAATGGGTTTTTTGATAAACCCTTGATGGAGGAATGATGAAAACAAGTGTGTATGACTCATAGAATCTGGATTTCCATTAATAAAATATTTTGAAAAAATGTCATGTTTTGTCTCCTCCCTTTCATTTTGGTTCTTGCAAATGTTTGATTTGCATGACTGATGTGTTATCCAAACCACACACTTTAAATTAGAGCAAATTGGTTTAATATATGTTGTAATTATTCATTCTTGTCCATTTGCCAAATACAGAAACATTGTTAACTGAAATTTCTAGCTCTTGAGTTGCATGAGTTTTAACTATCCAATTCCTATTTTTATCCTACTAATGAATATTACATTACTTGCTTTAAATGGGAATAGCTAATATTTTATAGCAAGTATACTATTGCTTATATTGAGAGGGAAAATGTTTCTTTTCTCCTTTTTTTTTTTTAAATTTGCCTGTGTACAAAAATAGAAGCTCTTACTGTTTTACTTGAATAATAACCTTCTCATTTTGTGCTTCATGAATATTTTTCTCATAATCTTTATTAAAAAAATTTCCATGTTAAAATTCAGTTTAGTCATTTTGCTTACATCTCATGGTTTTTTAAGAACTTCTTTCTTGAAAATGCATTTAGCTCAGCAAAGTTAATGAAAAACTGCATCACAGGCATTTGCAAAAGCATCTGTAAATCATGCGATATGATGAAAATATGTTTCACCAATGCATATTCATGACTAATTTAATGACATGACAAGATCTCAAATCACATACCTATGTAGTCTGAATAATTAACACTGTTCCTCTATTAAAAACACAAACTTAACAAAAAATAATTTCTAGCTGGGATTTACAGGGAGTAAATTCACATATTATTGCCTATTTTTGTTGATCTTTAAAGCTTTTTTCCACCTGGTTGTATAGGAAGGAATGAACCTTTGCATGGAAATTATCCCCAGAGTATGAATCTACCTACTGCTTTTATGTCTTAAAATAGGCTGTGCTCAAACAGCCCAGCACCACTCAGCTGAGCAATTGTAGCAGGCTTTTCCCCATAGCAGCCGAAGGATGTTAGTGCTGAAATCAAACAGAGGGTGGCAGTCTCCCCCACTGAACTCTCCCGGGTGATCCATCAGGCTCACACTAGGGAGGTTTGTGAGCAGGATAGGAACAGGATTATCATCAGAAAGGGCTGTTCTTTTTCAGGGTTTCACTTGAGCTACAAGAAAACGGGGATTTGTTATTTCCCCTTCTATTGTGAATCTTTTCAGTGGGGTCCCTACAAAATTCTCCTGAGTAATGCACATCCTTCTTGATTGTGGTGCTTCTCAAAGTGGATAGTCTTTGTGATATATTCTCCCCTACTTTCAAATGTCAGCAAATAACTTCTCTTTTTTCCTTGAAATAATTTGGTAGTGATAACAGACTGCTTTGTTTGGTGCTTCATTAAAAATCTGTGTTGGATTGGCTTTTATTCATATGATGCAAAACCTTTATTGTTTTCTTCTCTCTCCCTTCCTTCCTTCCTTCCTTCCTTCCTTCCTTCCTTCCTTCCTTCCTTCCTTTCTTCCTTCCTTCCTTTTTGTCTTAGATGAAGCACTTGTGGGGAAGGCTGAATAATGACCATATAAATATTTCTGTTTCTCACTCCCCACAACTGTGAATGCTACCTTATGTATAAAACATGGTAAACAGGACTTTATAGGGCAAGGCCAAGCTGGTTTCAAACTGGGCCCTACCTGATGCCAGAACTTGCTTCTCCTTCTGCTTCCTGTTGAACAAAACTTGCTATGAATTTGAGTATTGTCCCAGTTCATTCTATTTTTCTAATTTGTGTACCGTGCTACAGATGCCAATGCTGTGGGCCAGATGTGGTGGTGTATGCCTGTATTATAGCAATTACTGAAGTTGAGGCAGAAGAATCACAGATTCTGGGTCAGCCTCACCAACTTAGTGAGACTCTGAGGATGTAGATCCATGGTAAAGTGCCCCTGGGTTCAATCCCCAGTACCAAAAAAAAAAAAAAAAAAAAAAAAGCTTATGGCTACTTCCAAGATTTTGTTTCTTTACATTTAGTTATTAGAAATTTATATTGTGTGCAGCCAATTTGGAAAGCAGTATGGAGATTTCTCGGAAAGCTGGGAATGGAACCACCATTTGACCCAGCTATTCCCCTTCTCGGTCTATTCCCTAAAGCCCTAACAAGAGCATGCTACAGGGACACTGCTACATCGATGTTCATAGCAGCTCAATTCACGATAGCAAGACTGTGGAACCAGCCTAGATGCCCTTCAATAGATGAATGGATAAAAAAAATGTGGCATTTATACACTATGGAGTATTACTCTGCATTAAAAAATGACAAAATTATAGAATTTGGAGGGAAATGGATGGCATTAGAGCAGATTATGCTAAGTGAAGCTAGTCAATCTTTAAAAAACAAATACCAAATGACTCCTTTGATATAAGGGGTGTAAACAAGGACAGGGTAGGGACGAAGAGCTTGAGAAGAATATTTACAGTAAACAGGGATGAGAGGTGGGAGGGAAAGGGAGTGAGAAGGGAAATTGCATGGAAATGGAAGGCGATCCTCAGGGTTATACAAAATGTCATATAAGAGGTAAGGAGGGGTAAGTCAAGAGAATACAAATGGAAGACATGATTTACAGTAGAAGGGGTAGAGAGAGAAAAGGGGAGGGGAGGGGAGGGGAGGGGAGGGGGGATAGTAGACAATAGGACAGACAGCAGATTACATCAGACACTAGAAAGGCAATATGTCAATCAATGGAAGGGTAACTGATGTGATACAGCAATTTGTATACGGGGTAAAAGCGGGAGTTCATAATCCACTTGAATCAAACCGTGTAATATGATGTATTAAGAACTATGTAATGTTATGAACGACCAATAAAAAAAAAAAAAAAAAAAAAAAAAGATTGAGAAAAAAAAGAAAAAAACAAAAAAAAAAAAAGAAAAAAGAAATTTATATTGTATTTTCATGTAGATTTCTTTTGACTTATCCTATATAAATAGGATATAAATTTAAATAGGATATAAATATAAATTTGTTCAGATCTTTGAATCTTTAGGTTTATATCTGCTCACAAATTTGGGATGTTTGGGCCATTTTTCTTTTTTTTTTTAATTTTTTTTTTTTGTAGTCGTAGATGGACAGAATGCCTTTATTTGTTAATTTTTATGTGGCGCTGAGGATTGAACCCAGTGCCTCATGCATGCTAGGCAATCGCTTTGCCACTGAGCTACAGCCCCAGCCCTGGGCCATTTTTCTTTACATACTTCTTTTGGCTTCTTTCATTTTGCCTTCTCTTCCTGGGACTCCAGTGATACAAATGTTAGAGACTTGGTTATTGTCCCTCTGGCTCCTGAAGCTCTGTTGATTTCCTCTCTGCTGTTCAGACATGGTAGGTTCTATTAAGCAACCCTTAAAGGCACTGATTCTGTTCTATGTCATCTTTGCTATTAAGCCTATGCAGCCAGTTTTTTCTTTAATGTATGTAATTTTTAGTTGTGGTGGAAACTTTATTTTTATTTATTTTTATGTGGTGTTGAGAATCAAACCCAGTGCCTCACACATGCCAGGCAAGCACTCTACCACTGAGCCACAATCCCAGCCCCCTAGCTAGTTTTTTTTTAAATTGCCATTATTATAGTTTCCACTTCTATAGCACCCATATTGTTGAAGGTTTTATATTTTTTAATTTGTTTCAATATAATTTGTAATTATTTATTGAAGCCTTTTAATGATGGCCATTCTAAGACTCTTGTCAGATAATCTTAGCAGCTGATTCGTCTGAGTATTGGAATCAATGAATTACATTTTCTCATTCAAGGTGTGATTTTTCTAATTCTTGGTATGATGGGTGATTTTTATTATTTTCCTGAACATTTGGCAATTATGTTATTATGAGGCCCATTTGAATATTTTCTTTTGAAAGATGATAGTCACTCTATTTGGATTTGCCATGCAGGCTCTGGCCTAATTTCTTGTGCTCTAGTCCCCAAAAAACATTAATTTCAAAGCCCTTGCAAGGCTACTCTGACCCTTTGGGTTCTTCTGGTATTGCAGCGGTTCTACTTGTTTTTGCTGTTGCTGTCTGGGGGGTGGAAGGAGTTTGTACAAACTGGGCCTCCTGGTGCTTTACTGGCTGGCCTCATTTCCTGGTGTGGGTGCTTTTCACAGAGAGTCTTCTTGCCTTCCACAACCCTTCCTAAACCTGTTGTACTGGAGTCTCTTGTTGGGGAGAAGATTCTCAGTTCGGTCAACAAGAATTGACCTTTCTGGATCTTTCTGGGCCTGGCGTTTGTGGTGGTGTCGGCCCTCACATTATCTCTTGGTGGGAAGGTGATCTTAGGGCCAGAGAGCACTTCCTGTGTGCTTACTGTTCTCCAGGCTCCCTATCCGCCATTCTTGCCACAGTTGTCAGGCTTGCCTCTAGTTATGGGGGGCTGAAAGTCTGAGCTGTGGGTCCCAGCATGGTTGGTTTCTGGTGAGGGCCCTTTTCCTGTATCTCAGACAGTCGTCTTCTCACTGAATCCTTATATTGCTGGAGAGAGACACACATCTATATCTCATTATTCCCCCAATAAGGACCCACCCTCATAGCCTGATATTACTTTAGCCACCTCCCAAAGGCTGTACCTTCAAATACCATTTTGAGAAGTATTGTTTCTACATATGAATGTCTTCCTTGGTGGTGGTGGTGGTGGTGGGGGACACACAGATATTCAGTTCAAAACGGATAGAGTCACCAGAGACAGTGGCATAGGCCTATAATCCCAGTGGCTTAGGAGGCTTACACAGGAGGATCATGAGTTCAAAGCCAGCCTCAGTAAAGGCGAGGCACTAAGCAACTCAGTGAGACCCTGTCTCTAAATAAAATACAAAATAAGGCTGGGGATGTGGCTCAGTGGTCAAGTGTCCTTGAGTTCAATCCCTGGTATGCACCCCAAAACGTCAAATCAGTTAGAGTCATGGTGCCTGCAACTATGTTGCTTGTCAGGTCCATGGATTCCTAACTAGTTTGCCTTCCTCTTTATAGCTTGCAAGGTTCTCCTTTGGTTGCTGTTTGTATCATTTTTAGAGCTATAGCTGTGCTAGATAGAAGGGAATAGAGAAAAACAAGTCTGCATAGACAGCCAATTCCCTCTTTCTGGCAAACTATTACAGCCCACTTAGGGATCTGTCTTAAGTTGGGTACTTTACACGATGCTGCCAGATCTGAATGGGAAAGCAGAGGAGAGACTTCATTCTTCCTTACCTAGTGTGAACTCAGGGGCGGTGGTCAAGGAAGAGCTATCAGGGAAAGTACATTCCTTTCCTAAAAACTCAACTTTCTTTTTTAAAAAATTATTTTTTTATATATATTTTTTTATTCTAATTTGTTATATATGATAGCAGAATGCATTGCAATTCATATTGCACATATAGAGCACGATTTTTCATATCCCACAAACTCAACTTTCTATCCTCTATCTGGAGGCTTTCTCCAGCTGCAGAGTATGCTCAGTTCATTGTAGGGCAAACATAGTATGGGAAGCATATTTTACCATATGTAAGTAAATCATACTTCAAAATAGCTGATTTTAAATATAGATCCAGGGACAAAATCTGATTGGAACAATTACTTTTAAAAGATAATAATTATTATTTTAACTGTATATATTTATGAGGTAGAGCGAGACCATTCAATACATGTATGCAATGTGCAATGATCTAATCAGGGTGGTTAGCATTTCTATCCACTTAAACTTTAAATATTTATTTTTTAATATTTGTTTTTCAGTTGTAGTTGGACACAATACCTTTATTTTATTTATTTACTTATTTTTTTTAAATGTGGTGCTGAGTATCGAACCCAGAGCCTCGCAAGTGCTAGGCGAGTGCTCTACTGCTGAGCCACAACCCCAGCCCTCCACTTAAACATTAAAAAAAATCTTAAAAATCATTTAAAATCTATCTTTGAGAGATATGTCTCCAAAGCTTATCTTGAGAGTAACAGTGCATACAGTTTCTGTTAATTGAGGAGAATTTAATCAGAAAATAATCTTATAAAGAGAAAAGTTTGAAAAACTTTGTAGGAGATTGTACTATCAGGAAAGCTATCAACCAGGAATAAAATAGACTCAAATTCAGAAAGATTCCTGACCCCCATATTTTACAGTCAGGAAACAGGCTATGAAAGCTACTCACCAAAAATTGTTCATAGGAAGCAAGGACATCTCAGAGGGTTAAATTAAGACACAAATAGAACAAAAAATAATAGAAGAATTCCTGGGCAGGTCTTTATCTAAGCACATTCTATTTTAAAAAGTAAGGGAAACTTGCAGTTTTTTCCCAGGTAGATTTCAGAATTGTTATGGGCCAGGGACTCCCATTTCTCCTTTTCTTTCTTTCTTTCTTTCTTTCTTTCTTTCTTTCTTTCTTTCTTTCTTTCTTTCTTTCTTTCTTTCTTTCTTTCTTTCTTTCTTTCTTTTTCTTTCTTTCTTCCTTCTTCTCCTTCTCCTTCTCCTTCTCCTTCTCCTTCTCCTTCTCCTTCTTCTTCTTCTTGTTTATTTGCTTGTTGTTTTGTAAGAATCTCTGCTGTGGTTATCCTGCCCATATTTTACTATTGCATTTTGGATCTGAAAGATCAGGTAGCTTCTTTTTACTTCATAGGTCTCCCCAAGAGCAGCATCCAGGGAACTATATCCAGATCTGCTACAGATTGTGAGGTTTTGAGCTTCTTGGTTGATGTCGTAACTGGATGAGGCATTGAGGCTTCTAGATCAAGGTAAACACGTTTTGCAAATAGGAGATATGTGAAATTTATGGTTAGAAGAAAAATTATGGTAGACTTTAAAAAATGCCTATGTTTTGACCTATGAGACATTAGCAGGCAAAGCAAATGGAGGCTTGAAAGACCTTGGTTTCTTGGGGTTAGTGTCTTCCATCCACCAGTTTCAAGTTGCATGATCTTTTCTTCCCTTTGAACTCTCATTAGCTGGATGCATTTTTTTCCCCTGACAATTGATCCAAGGCAATTTAGGCCTTTGTCCATCATGACTATCAAAATCTATTCGGTCTTTATCACAGCTTGGTTCCAAAACATTCTCATGTTTTTATGCATTTGTGTTAGCAGGTACCAAATCTTCTTTGTTATCTATGTTCATTAGCAATCTATCTCAAAATTTAGCAGTTATAGAAATGGCTAGATGAATCTTCTGCTTCATGGTCTCTGGTAATATTGGTCCAGGTGCACAGTCTCATATGAAGGTAGACCTGGGAAGAATTCAATTCCAAGTCCATATGGTTATTGGCAGTATTAATTTGTTTGTGGGCTGCTGTCCTGAAGGTTTTGGATTTCCTTTGATATTGCTCTAGAGGTCTTTTCAATTCCTTGCCTTATAGGTTTTTTGTTTGTTTGTTTGTTGTTGTTGTTGTTCTTGGTACTGGGAACTGAACTCAGGTTTCTTTAGCACTGAGCTACATCCCTGCCTCGACTTGCATGGCCATTAATTCAGAAACCAGCAAGGGGCAATGGGGAATTGAAAAAAGTCAAACAGACATATAGAGTAAAAGTTGGGGATAGATGGGATGTTACCCTGAGATGGAAGTATAATGACCCAGAGCTAGCTCAGCATGTTTATTATATAGGTTTTATTATCAAAAGGCTTTTCTGTAAGAAAGTTTCTTCAAAGCCGGCAGGTGGAAGGATGAAGCCCAATTATAATCATCTTTTTGCAATCATAATTGTCTCCCCTTGGCAGCTGGTGTCTGAACTCAGGGTCAAAACTGATGGTCTCCCATGCCATGCATAGAACCTTCTTTAAGCAGGGTGTCACCATAGCAGTCTTGACCTGCACCTTTGCACAGGAAGTTCCCAGCCCAAGCATGATCCTGCTGTAGGACAATCAGAGATTGTGATTCTAATCACTACTCCTGACACATCTCCACCTCTTTTTATTTTTTATTTTGAGACAGGGTCTTTCTAAGTTGCTCAGAACCTCCCTAAATTGCTGAGGCTAGCCTCGAACTTGTACTCCTCCTGCCTCAGCCTCCTCAATCTCTGGGATTACAGATGTGTGTCACCACACCTAACAAACCATGTAGTCATTTACAACATGGCAGCTTGCATCATTAAAGGGTACTAAAAGCAATAAAGAGAGTTGACTAGCAAGAAACAGGTGATAATCTTTTATAACCTAATCATTATTATTATTATTGATTTATTTTTGGCAATGGGGATTGAATCTAGGGCCTTGTGCATGTGAGGCAAGCATTCTACCAACTGAGCTATATCCCCAGCCCCATTAAATTGTTTTTTAAAATCTTTTCTTGGCTAGAAGCAAGTTACTAGATTTATCTCACACTGTGAAGGAGGAGATTACACAAGGATATGAAATCCAGAATATGGAAGTTATGGAGGGCTGTTTTGAAAGTATGCCTATCACAAGGAGTAAGGAAGGAAGGGTAGAGCTTTTTTTGTTTGTTTCTTTGCTTTGAGACATAGTTCTAGCAGTGGCTGTATCTCTACTGATGGGCTGTCACTACTCTATAGCTTCATGTCTTACTGGGCTCCAGCAATGTCATTTCCTTCACTTGGTTGGATAGGAATGTTTTCCTGTCACTCAGTGATAGTTTCTGGTTCCTTCAGCACCTCCTTATTCTTTCTCTTTACCCTCTCCTTCTACCCAAGGTTAAAGACTTTTTCTTCTAAACCTATCTAAGTTGAATTTTGTTTTCTGCTGGGATCCTGACTCACGAAAGTGACTTTTTCAGTGAAAAAAAATCTTTAATTTTATGGCATTGGATTTTCTAATTTTCATTTTATTGCTTCTTTTTTTTTTTTAAAAGAGAGAGTGAGAGAGGAGAGAGAGAGAATTTTTAATATTTATTTTTTAGTTCTCGGCAGACACAACATCTTTGTTGGTATGTGGTGCTGAGGATCGAACCCGGGCCGCACGCATGCCAGGCGAGCGCGCTACCGCTTGAGCCACATCCCCAGCCCCTATTGCTTCTTTTTTTATTGTCATCCTTTGAAAGGCTTTCCGTTCTTTCAGATACAGAAAATGTAGCAAAAATTTCCTTTGCTCTATGTTTCTAGACTGTTTCTAGTTTTATTTATTACACTTTTAAATCTTTGCTTTACTGGGAAAATCTAATCAGTGAAGTGATATTTTTATGATAACTATGCATTTATTACAACATTACTTACCAAACAACATTTATTTTCTGCAGTGAGAAATGTTACCCACATCCCACAATAAATTTTCATGTATTTATTTCAATGTAAAATAGCTTCTATGTTATTTATATAGGTCAGATCATATATAAAATGGAAATATTTTCAGTTTATCTGATGAAACAATATAGTTCTAGTTCTCCATATGAAAATAAAACAAGACACTTTTAAATAAAAATACAAAAATTTTATATAAATGTTTGCAAATTAAAAGTAGAACAATACGTTTAAAAACAATGAGGCTTAAGTAGGGTTCATCTTGGAATGCAAAGGTGATTCAATATTAAGAAATGAAGGGAGAAGCATGCACACCTGTAGTCCTGGTCACTTGGGAGGCTGAGTCAGAAGGATCCTCTTGTCAGGAATTCCAGGAGAACCTGAGCAACATAAAAAGATTCCCATTTAAAAAACAAAAAGGAAATGTTTATCAAAATTGATGATTCCAATGCTGTTATGTCTTTGGATACCGAAAAGACTTTTGATATAGCAATTACTTTTTTAAAAAAATTTTATTTGTTTTAATTAGTTATACATGACAGTACAATGACCTTGACATATCATACATTTGAATCAGATGGGATATAATTTCTCATTTTTCTGAGTGTACAGGTTGCAGAATCATATTGGTCATGCAGTCACATATATACACACAGTAATAATAATGTCTTCAGCAATTACTTTTAACAAAATTTTAAAATCAGAATATTCAAGAGAACTCCTTATCACTATCATGACTCCATATTATTCTTGTGGTCTAAGCTACTGCAATGAGAGAAGAAAATTCAAACGAGACCATGCCAAACTGTCTTCAGTTGCTGATGGTCTGATTACAAACCTTAAAAAAACAACAGTTGATCTGTGTGCAGTGGTGCTTGCCTATAATCCCATCTGCTCAGGAGGCTGAAGCAGGAGAATTGTAAATTCAAAGCCAGCCACAGCAATATATCAAGGCCCTAAGCAATTCAGGGAGACCCTGTCTCTAAATAAAATATAAACAGGGGCTGGGGATGTGGCTCAGTGGTTAAGTGCTCCTGGGTTCAATCCCTGGAACAAAACAAAGACAAAACAAACAAACAAAAACAGAACAAAAAACCCCAAATAAAACAAAAACAAAACAGTTTTTCCCTCAAGGAAATTTGCCCAGTTCATCCATGTTGTCAAATTTACAGCATAAAGCTGCTTACAAATTCCATTATTATTCTACTAACATTCATAAGCTCTCTAGTGATATAATCTTTTCAGTTCTGATTCTGATACATTATTGTATTTTTTTCTCTCTTTTTGTTGATCAGCATGCTTTAATAAGATGTCGATGATACAAATTTTGGCTTTACTAATTTTGTTATTTTATTTATGCTTATGGTTACTTAATCCTCTTTATAGGTGAATAAATTGAGGATTAGATTGTTATTTAAATGTCAACTAGTAAATTGGAGTTAAAGGAATTTAGACAATTCTAATTCTGTGGTTCAATCTCTTATATTTGACTGTAAGATCAGTTTCTCAAAGGGATTTAAGTTGGAAAAACTGAAAATCTTTATTTCTATTTACAATATAAGGATAGTCAGATATTCTTGGTTTTGAAATAGGTTTTGGGGGTAACTTCATTTTAGTTTACAGAATTTATGGTAAGCTCATGCTTCAAAGTAAAAACCAAATATTCATAAGAAAAATTATATGTCTATGCACTAACACCATCAATTTCCTGAGAGAAAATAACTAAATAAAATAATAAAAATAAATAAAGCAATAATGATACATTGATTATCCTGTCTGCTTATGCAAGTCAGTTTTGAATTTCTATCCTCACATAGGTAAGGAAAAATAATTCTGAACTAAGTAAAGACATCAAGCTCACTTTGGGAATCTTTAATCTGATTATCTTCTAGTCATTCCGTATTTGCTAATTCAGAAAATCAAGAGGTGTGCCCCCAGCATGCATGATTTAGAAAAGTTAGCGAGATCTGTATAGTGTGCTCCCCTTGTAAAGAATCTGTGCCCAATTAGTTTAAAAGTTATGCTGTATATGGGGCAAGTTATTCATGCTACAGTCTATTATAATTCATTAGGAGGATTTTTTCCTTTTGAATGTCTATGACATACACTAGGTAGGCTAGTGAATCTGGGCTGTTTACATGCTTATGTGTAGGGCAATAAATGACTAATTAGTTAAATTCTTTGGGTGATCTTAATATGTTCTACTATTATTCTACAATGTTTGTCATAATTGATGAAATTTTGTTACACTATTTTATGTGAATTTTGATATAAGAACATCATATTTTCCACTGATGCAGAACCCCAAATCTCCAGGAGGTAGGAAACTCCAGAGGGGTGATAGGAATTGTACTGTGCCAAAGAGTTAGCAATGGTGAAGAATTGATTGGTCTAGCACAGTGGTGTAACCTAAGGCTGCTTTAGGCTATTGATTCCTAACCAAAACTGAAGACAGAGAACAAACTTTTGAGTGGTTCAGAGAGAGCCAGAACTGAACCTATATTTCCGGGCTTCTCCAAATAGAAGATATTCTAGCATAGAATGGCACCCATGAGGTTATCCTTGAACTGAATTTATTGGAAGGGAGGGATTGTTGAGATCAATATTGTGAAATTTCCTTCAGGCTACACTTTGGCAAGCCCTTGGACTATTATCCACTAAAATCCTTGCTTTTAGAATTATTGCATATAACTTAGAAAACAAATACAGTCTTAATAAGTACACAAATTTGCATTACAATAAATGATAACTTCTGTTGGCTTTGTCACAGTTATTAATGTGAATGATACATCCATAATAGATTACCTGTAGAATATATCCAATTATGTTAGAAGGGAATTTTTAAACATTTATTCTCTTAACTTTCTGTAGTCATATGAATTTCCATTAGTCTTAATATTAAAGACAAATGAGATAGGGGAATAAAAATATAAATAACAATATATATCAGATTATAATCTTTATAAATCCAAGTATATTGCCATCAAAATTAAGTGGTTTATGTTTTGTTATTGTTGTTTCTTTCTCTGATAATAGGGTGTAAGTATAGGTAAATTTGTGTTCCGGATAAATGAGTAATATTTTAGTTTAATGATCTCTCAAATGTGTCCTATAACCTATTCATTCTACAAATTGTTTCTTATTTATTTAATATTTAAATTGCATTCAGCATCCTGGTTATTTTTTTCCTTCCTATATCTGGCAATTCCACTTGAAAATAAAATGGAAATGCTTCAAAAATAAGGATATTTTACAAAGTTTATTTGTGACTAAAGAGTGTTGGGTAATTCTTTTAAACTATAGTGCTCCTAGTAACATGTTCCTCTTTAAATAGGTTACACTTGTGTTAATACGAAAATTGCTGTTTAAAGAGAAAAAAACCTCAGAGCCTATTTTTTTTTTTCCTCCAGGATCTAATTCATCAAGGTCACGCTCACCTACAAAAGCATTTTTCAAGTAATTTAAACAGATGGGCAAAGGTGTCATCCACATTCAAAGATTTATCTTGACACAATTTATAGCTTCTGATAAGTTTTTACTGTGGTTCTTTCTCCATGTGACTTAGTTCAGGCATCATTTAGAGGTTAAACGCCACTGTTCTCTGACATTTTGAACCAGTGAAGGGTTTTTTCTTCCTTTCACTCATAAAAAGATTCTGTTAGTGCAAATCTAAGCCCATTTGAAATACCTTTGCAATCATCTGTCAAATGCTATCAAGAAAGCAACAACCTAGTATAAAAATGTCTTCTTCTATCTGAAGCATTTATTTTCTCCAATGAAATCTTTGAACAATTAAATTGTGCTTCACACGTGCTATCTCAGAATATAGTTTGGCTTCCAGATTTCTTATTCTTATTTATTATATGAACAAAACGTCAAGAGAACATGAAATGAATCTACAAAACAATATTTTCCTTTGTCATTTACACAGGGCTTTTGTGAGCTGTCTGTAAAAACAACACATTTTCTGTTGATGCAGAAAAAGATAGCCTCCAGTTCTTTCTCATCCTGCTAATTAAATACGATCTGAATAAACTGGGATCTTAATTGAAACCAAATTATAGTATCAACTTGCAGAGTAAAACTAAAGAGCACAATTTAATCACTCTGTGCCAATCCAGCAATTATTCCTAAAAGTAAAAATTTATCTAGGATTGAAATATTTTCTTGTTTAGATGTAATCAAAACTAGAAAAAGGACAGGGTTCAAAATTGTTATGAGGTTTTATGGTCACAAACTGCTAAGTTAGACACCTAGATTTCAGTGTGTTGAGAGAAGCTACAATTGTTATACAAGTGGCATCTTCACCATGGAATTTTAAATGTTACATATTAGAAATTGTTAGTGTAGAATAGTATTGAAAGTTCTACTTCCTTTAATAAGCCCCACATGAATTTTGCTTAATAAAATTATTAGCATCACATCATAGATCATCCCTCTGGGAAACTTTTCTTATGAATCTCTTCTCTACCTACCACAATATCCACTCCCTACCCAATCTTAGATGCACATTTCTTCCATTTATCACTTCCATTGATCACTGCATTATAATTTCTGGTGTAGTTCTCTATTTCCCACCTAAAATCAAAATCTTAGCTTACATTAAGAAGTATCAGCATCTTTCTTCTATTCTGAAGGAATGAAAGAATAATACATACCTTTGAGTCAATCACAAATGTCATTAGTTAATAAGAGCAGCTTAAGTGATCAGTAGAATAGGAAAAAAAATAGGAGCCTTAAAACAGGATAAAAAAAATAATAGATACAACATTCAGGTATAAGAAATTTTAGTGTTTTAGCCTTCTTATTAGTTTTATTTTTATTGGTTCATTGTAATTGTAGAAAACAGTGGGATTCACTGTGATGTATTTGTACATGCACATGATACAATTTGATCAGTTTAATTGTCTAGAATCTTCCTTTCTCCTTCCCCTGATTCCTCTCCTCTATTGGTTTCCCTTCTATTTTCATGATATTCCATTATTTTTTTCTTTCTCACTTCCATACATGAAAGAAAATATATGATCATTGACTTTGTAAGCCTGGCTTATTTGGTTCCAAATTACTATCTCTAGTTCCGTTCATTTTCCAGCAAATGACTTGATTTCTTTCTTTTCTTTCTTTTTTCTTTTTGGCACTGGGGATTGAACTCAGGGGCACTACTTGGCCACTGAGCCACATCCCCAGGCCTATGTTGTATTTTATTTAGAGACAGGGTCTCACTGAGTTACTTAGCACCTTGCTAAATTGCTGAGGCTGCTTTGAACTTTTGATCCTCCTGCCACAGCCTCCCAGCCACCAGGATTACAGGCATGTGCCACAGCACCTGGCTTGATTTCATTCTTTTTTAAAATACTTTTTTAGTTGTTGATGGACTTTTATTTATTTATTTATATGTGGTGCTGAGAGTTGAACTTAGTGCCTCACATGTGCTTGGCAAGTGCTCTACCACTGAGCTATAACCCCAGCCCTGATTTCATTCTTTAAGGCTGAGTAAAACTCCATTGTGTATATATACCACATTCTCCTTATCCATCAATCCATTTCGAGTGTTGTAAGTGTTGTTTTTCTCCCACCTTCTCACCACCATTTATTGATACTTGTATTTAGTGAAGGTTGACCATTTGTTGAGTGGGCTATTTGTTTTTAAGGTTTTTTTTTTTGGTTCTTTATATAATAATAATAAAATTCTCTGTTGGAAAAGTAGCTGTCAAAAATTTTCTACCATTCTGTAGGATCTCTCTTTGTGCTGTTCAGAAGTTTTTTTTTTTTTTTTTTTTTTTTTTTTTTTTTTGGTACCAGGGATTGAACCCAGGGGTGCTAACCAGTGAACCACATCCCCAGCCCTTTTAAAATATTTTATTAGAGACAGGGTCTTGCTGAGTTGCTTAGGACCTTGCTAAGTTGCTGAGGCTGTGTTTGAACTTGCAATCCTCCTGCCTCAGCCTCCTGAGTTGCTGGGATTACAGGTGTGGCCCACCGTGCCCAGCCCCAAGAAGCTTCTTGATTTGATTCCATTCCATTTATTAAGTTTTGGTATTATTTCCTGAACTTTAGGAGTCTTATTGAGAAGTTGTTGCCTGTGCTATATTTTGGAGTATTGATCCTATGTTTTCTACCAGGAGTTACAAAGTTTCTGGTCTAATTCCTAGATTTTTAATCCAATTTGGATTAATTTTTGTGCAAGGTGAAAGGAATCTAGTTTCATTTTTCTACATGTAGATCTCTAGTTTTTCTAAATACTATTTGCTTAAAAGACTTTCTTTTCTCAAATGTATGTTTTGGGGGCCTTTGTCAAGGATTAGATGATTTCATCTGTATAGGTTTGTATCTGTGCCTTTTATTCAATGGTTTACATGTCTGCTTTTTTTTTTTTTTTATACCTCTGTAGTGTAATTCAAAATTGGGTTTTATGCCTCCAGCATTGCTCTTTTTACTCAGAATTTCTTTAGCTATTCTGGGTCTTCTATTTTTCCATAGGAATTTTATGATGGCCTTTTCTAGTTCTTTGAAGAATATCATTGGTATTTTTGTAAGGTCTTTCTAATATCTTCTTCTTTCTTCAGTGTTTTATAATTTCCATGATAAAGATCTTTCACATTCTTGGTTAAATTAATCCTGGGTTTTTTTTTAATGCATTGTCAATAAAATTGTTTTCTTGATTTCTTTTTCAGTAGATTCATTGTTGGTATATAGAAAAGCTACTGATTTTTTAATGTCGATTTTGTATCCTGCTACTTTGTTGAGTTTATCAATTCTAGAAATCGCTAGTGGAGTTTTATTTTCTATTTTTTTTTTAATCTTCTAAGTGGAGAATTATGTCATCTGCAATTTATTTCTTTCCTATTTGTATCCCTTTATTTCCTTCTTTTGCCTAACTGCTTTGGTAGAATTTCCAGCTAAAATTTGTTCTTATTGGAGTGTTCCCTTTACCAGTATGAATTAACTTTTTTTTTTTTCTGTATGTTCTGACTAATTTTGACTTGAAGACTGTTTTGTTGGATATGAGAATAGCTTAGTTTTGGTGTCCATTTGCTTGAAAATATAATCTTTCCATCCTTTCACTTTCAGCCTGTGAATATCTTTGCTTATGAGGTAAGTCTTTTACAAACAACACATAATTGAGTCTTGTCTTTTACTTCACTCTGCCATTTATGTCGTTTAATTGAAGAGTTGACACAATTTACATTCAGTGTTATTATAGAGAGAGGCTTACTATTTCCTGTCATTATGACTTATTTCTAATGTTTAATCTGGTGTTAATTCTCATATTACTGCTCATGAGATTCATTCTTTCTGGATCTTTGGAGATTGTTTCTAACTTCTTGTTTGATATGTTTAGTATTTTAAATGTATTTCTTTTTTGATCCTATAAATATATAGTTTTAAATACTTCCTGTATTTGGATGTCTATCTCATTCCCAAGTTTTGGAAATTTTTCTTTTATTTTTACTTCAGGGAAAAGATTATCAATGCCATTAGTCAGTACCTCTATTGCTTCTTTGATTCCAATGATTCTAAAATATGGTCATTTAATGTTGTCCGAATGTTCTTATATATTATGATAATAGTTTCTTTTCTTCTTATTCTTTTTTTTAATGTTGATAAGTGTTCAAGTTCACAAACCTTGCCTTCCAAGGCCTGAAATTTCATCTTCTACATAACCTAACAGAGTGGAGAATCTTCCAACTGAGTATTTTTATTTGATTTTTTGAATCTTTTATTTTCAGTGTTTCTGTTTGCTTTTTTTCAGACTCTCTCTCTATTGAAGTGCTCTTTCATATTCTATATTTTCTTCCTTAGTTCATTCTTCAGATATTCTTTTGATAATTTTAATGATAAACTTTATTGAATTCTCTAGGATTTCAGCCACTTTTATATCTCTAGATTCAGTTACTGGGGACTTGTAATGTTTGAAGGAATCCTCTTTTCTTATTTTCTCATGCTTCCAGTATTTCTGTATTGACATTTGCCCATCTTCTGGAATGGATCTCTCTCCCACTCTTATATGAAGTCTTCTTTAGAAAGCTACTTTCACTTTACAATATGCCCTGAGCCAGGGGGATGTCTTTGTGCCAGAGGACTCACTTGACATGTTAACAGTGCTTTGGTCAATCCCTAAAACCACTTAGAAGGAAGATAACCAAGTTGCTAAGCCTGGTTTGGCAAAATTTGAATACAAGTGGGTCTTTAGAGAGATTTTTGATCAGTTAAGCCAATTGCACTAAACACGTGTCTTCTGAAATCTTGTTAATTATCCACAATTTTAATTGTCAGTATTATTTGGATTTTCTTGTTTAAAATTAGAAGCAAGTTATTTTTTACCCAATGGGAGCCATTATTTAGACATAGCTACCAATAATAAACCCTAAAACGTGGTTTTGATTGATTGAAGGTGATAAGAATGTCAACAGAGCAGACTTAGGAATTCTGGATTCACAATATGTGATTCTTTTAAGGTAGATTGAATAGTGTATCACTGTTGCTTACTGTACCTTGGGACATGGACTGTGTGTTAATCTATAGGAGAGAATGAAGAGAAAAATTAATGACTGTTTTTTTTAGCCTTTTTTCAACTTTCATTTGATGACTCTAGGTGAATTCTATTCCAACATCAAATAAAAAAAATTTTGTGGATTATTCATAGTTGAGTCAAGATAAATGGAAATTTGGTCAAGTACTGCACACTGGGTTATTTCTTTTACTTCTCATTAAGATTAATGACTTATAATTTCCTGGTGTTGATGAGATCAAGCTGCCCCAGGGATTTGGGTCTAGTGTTGTACAGGTGAGGAGATTATGTTACCAGATGATTAAAAAAATTAGGGAATGGTGTGCCTAACTAAAAGTCATGTATACCTGAGCACTGCATGACTAGCCAGGACTAAAATACCCTGGAGCTTATGGCTTCTCTTAGCCTAGATTTTCCCACCCACATTAAACTTATGTCTCATAATGTCTCATGACCATGCAAATTTCTGAGAAAGTTAAGGCTGGGAAATAGAAGGTCTATCTAGGAATCACAAGACTTCTGCTCTGCTTTGCTGTATGTGCTCTATTGTTTCTTGTCCTTCATCCTATTTTAAAGTTAAGTGAAGTTGGTGCTGGATGAAGTTTATTAATGCCTCATGAATTTTATTATGGAAAAATCAAAAAGATTGACAGGTGATACTTTCATTTAATGATCGTTAGCAATGGTCTATAAGAAGTGCATAAACTCAGACTAAAAGTAGACACTCTGAAAATAGGAAGGGTAGAAAATGCAGCTTTTTAGAGTTTTCTGAATTTGTAAGGTCAGACCCTAAATATTGAAAAGCAACTTTTCTACTCAAGGTTGAAGTTGGTAAAAACAGAGGCAAGAAAGTCTCAGCCTTAGCAAGTTTATCTGACTGAGGTTTATCTACTAAGTTTATCTACTAAGCAGTAGCAAACAATGAAATAAAGGTATTACTCTCCTAGTGAATCCTAGAATTTCAATGTGCATTTAGTTAAAGGCCATTAAGCAGAAGAAACAGATGATAGATTGACATTTATTGATTGTGTTTTTACCATCTCCATGTTTATAGACACTTGAAAATGACATGGCCAATGAAGTTTGACCCTACCAAATTTTTCAGAAGATTGTATTGCCAAAAATTACCAGGCCAGACTAGGAACAATCCATGACTTTTAAAAGTTAAGAATTTACTAAAGATAAGTTCAGGTTGAGTTTGAAGGTCTTAGGTACATCAGCAATATACTTAGGTGCTGTATTTGTTGCTTTATTGTTTGGTGCCAGGGATTGAATCTAGGTCGCTTAATCACTGAGTTATATCCCTGATCCTTTTTATATTTTATTTAGAGACAGGGTCTCACTGAGTTGTTTAGGGCCAAACTAAGTTGCTGAGGCTGGCTTTGAACTCCCCATCTTCCTGTCTCAGCTTCATGAGCTGCTGAATTACAGGCTGCATTTTTTTTTTTTAAGAGAGGGTGAGAGAGGGAGAGATAGAGAGAGAGAATTTTAATATTTATTTTTTAGTTATTGGCGGACACAACATCTTTGTTGGTGTGTGGTGCTGAGGATCGAACCTGGGCCGCACACATGCCAGGCAAGCGCGCTACCGCTTGAGCCACATCCCCAGCCCCAGGCTGCATTTTTTTACTTTCAAGGAAATTTAAATTCCTTTAATGATAGGAGGTTTTTAAATGTCAAGCAATAGTTGATAATTAAAAACAAGATAATTGGGGCAGGGGCTGTGGCTCAGGGGTAGAGTGCTTGCCTAGCATGTGTGAGGCACTGGGTTCGATCCTCAGCACCACATAAAAGTAAGTAAACAAAATAAGGCCTTGTGTCTATGCCCAACTGAAAAAATAATTATTAATTAACTTAAAAAAACTGTTCTTAAAAAAAAGGCAAGATAATTTATATGTAGTTTGGAAAGAATGTTAATGGCAGGACTGAAGACTTGTAGAACATAAAAATCTGAGTCAAGTAAAGGAGGATATAAGCAACAACAATAACACGAGAAAGAGAGGCCCAAAATATAGGAAGAGGAATAGAGCATATGGAATCCAAAGGGACACAATATGCCTTCATTTCTGTAAAAAGTTATTAAATTTCTTGAAGGCTTCAAAGAACTTGTTAGTGGAGTCGTACTAAGGGGCTGGCCTAACAAGATTTGTTTTTCATTGATGATCTTTTTATGGTTTAGTCTTAAAATTTATGTTAGTATGTGTCTATTACTTTTCCAGTAGGAATGAAGTTAGTTACAAACATAACTCAAGTGGAGAGCTTAATCTAGAATATGACTACCTTGTGCTCACCTATAGGAAGGTAGAAGAGAGGGATAAGTGTAAGTGTGGGTAATTTTCTGGAGGGAGATTCGCAGAAATTGGAGCATGTTTGTGCTGCAAATCTCACTTCTGTTTTTCCAATGAATTACTAAGGCAGCGAAACAGTCATGGGTTATATAGGTAGCATCAGGTCAGCAGTGATGGTATGAATGAGGAAGGGAGATAAAGTGGACAAGTGAAATGATTTGAATGGCACAGAGCGCTCAGATGCAAGGAGCACCGTATCCGACGTAGCACCAATCCAAATAAGATTTGCTATTAAGGAGACTGCTGTTTCTTTACAATATTTCTGACATTAAATAAAATGTAGCCTTTTTCTATGTCTCATTTTTCTCTCCCTTTTCTTTTATTTAACATGGAACACTAACACAGGATGACCTTAACTATAATATTAAGAATATATATTATGTTTGCAGTGAATTAATAGAACAATCTTTCTATCCTCAATGGATTTGCCTGGTAATATATGCTTTGTCCTGTTAAACCAAAATATTTTTGCCAGTAGGCATTGCTGTTACCAGAATAGATTACTAAAAATAAATGAAATTTCTCTCCCCTACAGACACACACACACACACTCACACACACACACTCACACACACACACACTCACACACACATAATTTGAAAATATTTTTAATGCTTTTGAGAATTAGCAAATAGAAACCAAAAGTCTGCTGCTGAGGGCAAAATTTGCTATTTGCATATTAAACAGACTGTGGTTATTTATATTACTGCCATTTTGTGTCATAACTGAATTTGTCTACTGTACTTCATTAGTGGCTTAATAGTACACAATGCTTTCCTTAACCTTCAGAGCTGGGATGATTCAGGGTTGTTGCAACATTACTGCCCTTACTATATTTAGGATTATAAATTTAGTATATGAGACTATTTATTTTTCAGAGCTCCTCTTCAATTAAAGTAATGTGCACTAGGTGAAGAGTGTTTTGGGAGCTGGGAAATGATGTGGTTAGAGCTGGGCTCTGAGAACATTAATCTGTTAGGGTTATGGAGTATAGAATGCCATCTACATGATTTGACAGCTGATTGGATGCTGAACAGGGCAGGGTGGAAGGAGGCGAAATGAAAATCTTCAAATGTGGCTCCAAGAGTTTGGAACTCTGAGTCTTTTGGAGTCATCAAATATGACTCTGAGGTTTGGGGCCATTGGTACTATGAATATTAATTTGTACTGATCACAAAAGGAAATACAGGAATATCAGGTTTGGGAAAGATGCTTAGTGTATTTTCTAAATATATCCAATTTAAGAATATTTGGAGATATTCTGAATATTGAATATTTTGGCTGTGTACTTGAGAGGGAGGCTGAGGACGAAATAGGAAAAGGGTTACTCCATATCATAAACTGGTACATTTTCAACAAACTTGATTATAACAGGCTGTCTGGGAGATTTTTTATAATACATAGGCAGTAAAATTCTGTAAAATGAGGTAAACATTAGACTATAAAGTCACATAGACAATTTATTCCAAGGATGATGCCTTTTTTTTTTTGTTCCAGCTTTCCCATTAATTGATTGCAGCTTTTATCTCATGCTGGTAACTACTTGTGATTAAAAGTATGCTTTCTTTTTTTCTTGTACCAGGGATTTAACACAAGAGTGCTTAACTACTGAGCAACACCACCAGCTCTTTTTAATATTTTATTTTGAGATAGGGTCTCACTAAGTTACTTAGGGCCTTGCCAAGTTGCTGAGGCTGACTTTGAATTCACAATCCTCCTCCCTCAGCCTCCCAAGCTTCTGGGAGAAAGTAGGTTATTTTTCAATACCTGGGTCTGTCAGATTCTGTCAAGGCCTATCAGAGTTAGTTCTTAACTTTCTTTCTTCTACTCTGTACTTTTTCTGTTTCTTCCCTGGCTGTGCCTTACTGCATAGGGATTGTGAGAATGAACTCTGAATACAAAGATTCTTGCATCTGGCCCTGAGTCTTCATGGCCTGTTTACATTCATAAATCATCTCTCTCTCTCTTTCTGGAGCTTCTTAGTGTCTTCGACGCTTAAAAATACCCTGGTGGAAATACAGAGTTTTAACCATGTCATGTAGCTTTCTGTTTTCTGCTACCTTGGTCCCCAAATTTAATTGTTTCAGCATGTTTGAACATGTCTTGGCTTCTCAGTCCTTGAGATTTCCATTATAGTTGAGCTTCTGTTCCCCGTACTATGGTTGGAAATGGTCTTCTGGGCAGAGAACTGGGCCAATGTAAGTTCTTCCAACCAATTTGTTTCCTTTTAAGGATTAGGATCCTGCCTATTTCCTGGTACTCCAAAAGAGCATTAACTTAATTATATATTTTGTCTTTATATATTATTGATTATGGCAGGAAAAGAAGTTCTTTAGAACATATGCCATCATGGCTGGAAGCAACTCCCTAAGGCTATAAATTTTTCACAATTATATATATTTCTTGTGCTGTACTAAAGATTTTAAACAAATTCTGTACGTATTGAAGGTATACACTGTGATGTTGAAGGTATACAATGTGATGTTTTAATGTCCATTTACCTAGTGAGATGCTTGCTATATATAAGAAAATTAACAACTCTATCTCCTCACATAGGGACCATTTTTTTTTTTTTTTTGGTGAGTGGTAAGAGTGCTTGATATTTACTCACTCAGCAAACTTCTAGTTAAAATATCATTCGCTATGGTCATCACACTGTGTGTTGGATGTCTAGACTTATTTATCCTAAATAACTGCAACTTTGTACCTGTGACCAATATCTTCATCCTATTATGTTAACCACAGGGATGTGAGATGTCCACAGAAGTGAGATTATGCATTATTTTCTTTTCTGTTTCTGGGTAACTTCATTTAGCATTGTGTCCTTCAGATTCATTCAGCTTTTCAAAAATGCCAGTATCTTCCTCTTTGTCAAGAGTAAATGAAATATCCAAATTCATTTGTGTGTGATGGTCCCCAAGGCCACCTGCACTTTGGGCGATTCATTAAGTAGTTTTGGTGATTCACAAACATATGACTGTGAATTATTGATTATTATAGCAAAAGGATACAGAGGAATCGGCACAGGAAAGAGGCACATGGAGTGAATTCTGGAGGAAGCCAGACCCAAGCTGACAGGTGTCCTTTCCCAGGGGATCACTTAATTGCTCCAGCAAAGTCTCCTAACAACATGAGTGGAATGGTATCTATCAGGGAGGTTCGTTAGAAACCCAGTGCCAAGGGTTTTAGATTCAGTGCCCTCTGCTGAGCTTGAGTCAAAATGGCAGACTCCCAGAAGGAAGGCAGGTGTTCAGCATAAACCACATTGTTTGCACAAATCCTTTAGGTCCAGTGAGTCAACTTTATCATTTAGGGAATGGTGGGAACCCTCCTGAAATGGTATTCCCAGATGCCAGCCAAGAGCTCACCTTACAAGTTTATAAGGATGACAGTGTTGGGCCTATTATGTCAACTTTTTTTCTGTACAATTTGATATCTTTAATTTATTCCCTAGAGAGATGTAGAACTTAAAACAAGCTGCCTATTTTTACAAACAATGATCCTCTGTTATATTTTTTCTGCATGACAACTTAAGTTTATGTTTCTAAACAACAAAATATATCACATAATATTTATTTTTTAAGTAAAAGTAAAACATACTAATATCATTGAATATACATAGATATACTGTTGGTCCTCATCATGCCTGGATGCTAAATCTGTAAATTTGCCTTTTTGCTAAAATTTATTTGGAATCATGAATCCATGCTCACAGAGCTTATGTTCATTTGTGGACATGCATAGGATCAAGAGAAATTTGAGTCAGCTAATGCACACATTCACAGATGAAGCCAAACAAGGCTGCCTTCTTTGTTTAGCTCTTACATGGAGATGATCAGTGCATGGAGATGAAAGGGGTTTACAGTGTGCTGCAGGAAGCTCTGGTTCAGGGGTCAGAAGGACCGAGTTTGATTCCCAACCTTGGCACATAATCATGGGGTAACAATTCACCAAACATTTCTGAACCTCATTTTCTCTTTTATTAGATAAAAGAAAACTGAATCTACTAGGATAAGTTACTTTCAGGATTTAAGATTTTAATCTCTATATATTCATCAATATAGGTGTGGATCTGTATCTGAAGCTCTCTATATAAATATATATTCCCACTAGGAGCATTGGTTCAGTGTTCATGAATTCAGTATTCCCAGTAACTTCTTTTTGTTGTTGTTGTTGTTGTTTACCCCAGTAACTTAATAGAACATAGATACTGTGAATAATGAGAACCAACTGTATATATTTTTGTCTCATTTCTTCATTCTGTGTTGGATTTTCTTCTTGCTGAAGTTTATGCTTTATAGATTTCAATGTGTATTCGTCAGTGGTAAACTATCATAATCTTTTTCATTATAAAGTGATTAACTTTGGTCTTCTTTTAGAATAATAATTAGTAGGGTATCATATTTAGATTTAGGCTGAGAGTTTGCACATATTATTTTATTTTTACCTAGCACAATTGAGCAGATAAAAAATCTGCTGTGAGTTGAATTACTGCTGTTTTATTAAGTCAGCAATACTTTTCCTAGGTGGTTTTAAGATTTTTTAAATCTTTGGTATTTTGTGGTCATACTTTAATGTATCTATGTAGTGATTTTTTTCTTTATTATTATTATATTTTATTACTGGGGATTGAACCACAGGGGTGGGGGGCTTTACCACTGAGCTATATCCCTGGCCCTTTTTAGTTATTTCTTTATTGTGTTCTTGGAGATTGAACCCAGAGCCTCATGTATGCTAGACAGGCACTCTACCACTGAACTATTTACCAGAATTTCTTTATCACAAAACTCTTTCTTTGAAATATTACTTCACCAGTCTTGTTTCTTTAGTTCTAGAACAGAGACTGATAAACTAAGCCCACAGTCTAAGCTGATCTATTGCCTCCCTTTGCAGGAATACAGCCCCCTATTTGTTTATGATTTTTTTTTTTATAGCTGCTCAGTGGCAGAGTTGAGAGTAGTTTCAAGGACAGAGATTGTCTGGTCTGCAAAGTTTAAAATGTTTGCTATCTGGATCTTTATAGAAAAAATTTGCTGATCTCTATTCCAAAGCTGCTCTCAGATGTGTGTTGAAGCAATATTTACTCTACATTTCTTAACTCTTTCTTCATGGTTTTAAATGATATTACATTTCTGTATGGGTTCTTGGTTTTCTAATTTTGACCTTCAAGTTTCGAGTTTATTAATTTTTTTGCATTGAAAAATGTCAATGACTGTTTTATTTCTAATATTTTCATTGATCAACCATATATAGACTCCTTATGATTCATTTCTTCTTGTTCTATTTCATTGTTTCTTGTATGTTTTTGTGGATGTGGTTTCTTCAATTATCTCACTTATTGGAATTTTAGCTCCATTGTATGTAATCATTTTTGTCTCATTTTTTCTTTTTTTTAATCTTTAATATTTTTCCTTTATTTTTTTTGTTTATTATGTTTTTTTTATTGGTTGTTCAAAACATTACAAAGCTCTTGACATATCATGTTTCATACATTAGATTCAAGTTGGTTATGAACTCCCATTTTTACCCCAAATACAGATTGCAGAATCACATCTGTTACAGTCCACATTTTTACATAATGCCCTATTAGTAACTGTTGTATTCTGCTACCTTTCCTATCCTCTACTATCCCCCCTCCCCTCCCCTCCCATCTTCTCTCTCTACCCCATCTACTGTATTTCATTTCTCTCCTTGTTTATTTTCCCGTTCCCCTCACTACCTCTTATGTGTAATTTTGTATAACAATGAGGGTGTCCCTCCATTACCATGCAATTTCCCTTTTCTCTCCCTTTCCCACCCACCTAGTGTATCTGTTTAATGTTGATCTTTTCTTCCTGCTCTTTCTCCCTGCTCTGTTCTTAGTTGTTCTTATTATATCAAAGAAGACATTTGGTATTTGTTTTTTAGGGATTGGCTAGCTTCACTAAGCATAATCTGCTCTAGTGCCATCCATTTCGCTGCAAATTCCATGATTTTGTCATTTTTTAGTGCTGCATAATATTCCATGGTGTATAGATGCCACATTTTTTTTATCCATTCATCTATTGAAGGGCATCTGGGTTGGTTCCACAGTCTAGCAATTGTGAATTGTGCTGCTATGAACATCGATGTGGCAGTATCCCTGTAGTGCGCTCTTTTAAGGTCTTCAGGGAATAGTCCGAGAAGGGCAATAGCTGGGTCAAATGGTGGTTCCATTTCCAGCTTTCCCAGGAATCTCCATACTGCTTTCCAAATTGGCCTCACCAATTTGCAGTCCCACCAGCAATGTACAAGAGTACCCTTTTCCCCACATCCTCGCCAGCACTTGTTGTTGTTTGACTTCCTAATGGCTGCCAATCTTACTGGAGTGAGATGGTATCTTAGGGTGGTTTTGATTTGCATTTCTCTGACTGCTAGAGATGGTGAGCATTTTTTCATGTACTTGTTGATTGATTGTATGTCCTCCTCTGAGAAGTGTCTGTTCAGGTCCTTGGCCCATTTGTTGATTGGGTTATTTGTTTTCTTATTGTTTAATTTTTTGAGTTCTTTATATACTCTGGATATTAGGGCTCTATCTGAAGTGTGAGGAGTAAAAATTTGTTCCCATGATGTAGGCTCCCTATTTACCTCTCTTATTGTTTCTCTTGCTGAGAAAAAACTTTTCAGTTTAAGTAAGTCCCATTTATTGATTCTTGTTATTAACTCTTGTGCTATGGGTGTCCTATTAAGGAATTTGGAACCCGACCCCACAATATGTAGATCAGAGCCAACTTTTTCTTCTATCATACGCAGAGTCTCTGATTTGATATCTAGCTCCTTGATCCACTTTTGTGGTGAGCCGTTTCTGTGTACTGTGGCCGCCATTACAAGATGGCACTGGTCTCCGCTGTAGTCTGTGACAAACAACTCCTTATCAGAATGAGTTGGCACGCTGTGACTTGGCACCCTATGAGAAAAGTCCACTTGGCAGTTGTGCATTGGGGCTTTATCTGCTTTATTAAGGCTGGGGCACACGGGAGTAGGGGGAGAAACAAGCTAAAAGACATGTCAAAACAAAGGCCTGAATAAACTGCTGAAGGAAGAATCCTGTGTCCTGTTTCCTTTGCTGGCGAGGGGTCGTGGCACACTTTGAGTTAACTTTTGTGCATGGTGAGAGGAGGGGATTCAGTTTCATTTTGTTGCAAATGGATTTCCAGTTTTTCCAACACAATTTGTTGAAGATGCTATCTTTCCTCCATTGCATGCTTTTAGTTCCTTTATCAAATATAAGATAGTTGTAGCTTTGTGGATTAGTCTCTGTGTCCTCTATTCTGTACCATTGGTCCACCCGCCTGTTTTGGTACCAGTACCATGCTGTCTTTGTTACTATTGCTCTGTAATATAGTTTGAAATCTGGTATCCCTTTACCGCCTGATTCGCGCTTCCTGCTTAGAATTGCTTTTGCTATTCTGGGTCTTTTATTTTTCCATATGAATTTCATGATTGCTTTATTTATTTCTACAAGAAATGCCGTTGGGATTTTGATTGGGATTGCATTAAGCCTATAGAGAACTTTTGGTAATATCGCCATTTTGATGATGTTAGTTCTGCCTATCCATGAACAGTTTATATTTTTCCATCTTCTAAGATCTTCTTCTACTTCTCTTTTTAGGGTTTTGTAGTTTTCATTGTATAAATCTTTCACCTCTTTTGTTAGGTTGATTCCCAAGTATTTTTTTTTTTGAGGATATTGTGAATGGAGTGTTTTTCCTCATTTCCGTTTCAGAAGTTTTGTCGCTGATATACAGAAATGCCTTTGATTTATGCGTGTTGATTTTATATTCTGCCACTTTACTGAATTCATTTATTAGTTCTAGTAGTTTCTTTGTAGACTCTTTTGGGTCTTCTAGGTATAGAATCATGTCATCTGCAAATAGTGATAATTTGAGTTCTTCTTTTCCTATTTTTATGCCTTTAATTTCTTTCGTCTGTCTAATTGCTCTGGCTAGTGTTTCGAGAACTATATTGAACAGAAGTGGTGATAGAGGGCATCCCTGTCTTGTTCCAGATGTTAGGGGGAATGCCTTCAATTTTTCTCCATTGAGAATGATGCTAGCCTGAGGCTTGGCATAAATAGCTTTTACAATATCGAGGTAAGTTGGTTCTTTGAAAAAATAAATAAGATCGACAGACCCCTAGCCATGCTAACAAAGAGAAGAAGAGAGAGAACTCAAATTACTAACATACGGGATGAAAAAGGCAATATTACAACAGACATTACAGAAATACAGAAGACAATTAGAAATTATTTTGAAAACCTATATTCCAATAAAATAGAAGATAGTGAAGACATTGATAAATTCCTTAAGTCATATGATTTGCTCAGACTGAGTCAGGAGGATACCCACAACTTAAACAGACCAATATCAATAGATGAAATAGAAGAAGCAATCAAAAGACTTCCAACCAAGAAAAGCCCAGGACCGGATGGGTATACAGCGGAGTTTTACAAAACCTTTAAAGAAGAATTAATACCAATACTTTTCAAGTTATTTCAGGAAATAGAAAAAGAGGGAGCTCTGCCAAATTCATTCTATGAGGCCAACATCACCCTGATTCCGAAACCAGACAAAGACACCTCAAAGAAAGAAAACTACAGACCAATATCTCTGATGAACCTAGATGCAAAAATCCTCAATAAAATTCTGGCTAATTGGATACAAAGACACATCAAAAAAATTATACACCATGATCAAGTAGGATTCATCCCTGGGATGCAAGGATGGTTCAATATACGGAAATCAATAAATGTTATTCACCACATCAATAGACTTAAAGATAAGAACCATATGATCATCTCAATAGACGCAGAAAAAGCATTCGACAAAGTACAGCATCCCTTTATGTTCAAAACATTAGAAAAACTAGGGATAACAGGAACTTACCTGGAGATTGTAAAAGCTATTTATGCCAAGCCTCAGGCTAGCATCATTTTTTCTACTCTATTCATAACACCTTAGAATTGTGAACTGTGTCTGCACTGAGTAGACATTTCATAGATATCCCTTAAATATCATCTAGGATTCTAAATATAATTATTTGAAATATTTTCACAAATGATATTAATTTTCCTATTAGCTGCAATAAACTTACTTTCAGTTTTTGGAAGTAAGCTGATTCTCTCCTTAATATTTTCTTAAGTGATTTGTAAATTTGATATGCAGAATCTTTCAAATGAGACACATATTTCTATTCTCTCCTAGAAGTGTAGTGGAGTTCCATCTATCTAACCTAAGCCTCCCATCGCCACCACAGGCTTCATGTTCTACAATGATATAGAAGGTATCTTCAAAAAAATCACTAAGCCAGAAGATTTCTAGAGCCCACAAATCTCACAACTTCTGCTTCTGTTGCCATTTTTTTTTTTTTTTGTATTTTTTTTTCTTGGTACCGGGGATTGAACTCGGAGGCACTCAACCACTAAGCCACACTCCTAGCCGTATTTTGTATTTAGAGATGGGATCTCACTGAGCTGCTTAGCACCTTGCTTTTGCTGAGGCTGGCTTCAAACTCATGATTCTCCTGCCTCAATCTCCCAAACCACTGGGATTACAGGTCCATGCGATCGTGCCCAGCTCTGTTACTCTATCTTTAAAAATACACTTTGTATTTGACAATTTATTACTCTGACTGTGGCTCCATGATGTTTAGTCCCCAACAGTCTCTTCATCAGGATAGCTACTGAATTCAGTCTTAATTTTCCTTTCTTGACCCCTAGATCCAACTCTCCAAGCAATTACCAGGGAGTTCCTTCCAAAATGGAAGAAAGATTATTTTATTCCCTGCTCATAATCTCTGATTACTTCTGATCACACATAGTAAGACCCACAGTCCTAAATTGTATGATTTGGCCACAGCTGCCCTATTGAAGCTTTGTAGAATTTGGTCCTAGCTATTAGCTACTTGTTTTATGTCATTTTTTTTCTGGTATTTGTGCCCACTCATTCATCTACAGGCACACTTCCCTAATTTTTCTTCTATAAACATAACATTTTTTTTCCTTTTCTGCACAACACATATCCCTGCATGCAGATTAGCTTCTGTTTGATTGTGATCAGGGTAATGATGTCAGCAAGATGCAAAGTTGCACTGGGCCTATGTATGATTCTTCTTTGGTAAAGGGAGCCAAAATGACAAGAGAAGAGTTATAACTACTTCCACAAGAAGGAAAGAAGCATATAGTTAGCTTAGAACCCATTCTAAGAAAAAATAAGGCCCGCTAGCAGCAGCATCTCCTACCCAGTCAGGTGCAGCCCAGCCTGTGCAGTTACCAGTCTTGTGGATTGGCCTGTCTCCTATGCTTTCCTGATGACTGTCTCATGCTTTCGGAGCTTCATTTCCTTCTCCACTCTGAGCTCTTGCCAGTTCTGTTCTGATACTGTGTTGTTAACTAGTTTCTAACCTATTGCTTTTAGTCCTTGGTCATGCTTAACCACCTGCCTAGGATACCCAGTTGGTAACACCATTAACTTTACATTTTAGAGTTTCAAAGATGCAAAGATTTTGAAAGATCTGCTCTTGTCTTAGATTTTCTTTAAACCTAATTGATTTATGTATATATTTTGGCAGAAAAGTTTTGCCCCTTACTACTAGCGTAATTATATAAAAATAGCATGCTTTCCTGTCTCTGGGGGTTCATATTTGTGGTCCTCTCAGTTAATAGCACTCTTCCCCAAGTAGCCACATGACTTGCTCCTTGATTTATCTTTTCAGGTGACTCTTTCCCCAAGGGGCCTTCCTAACAATGAAACAACACCCACCCTCATTTTTTAACCTCCTAATCATTCATAAACAACTTATTTTTAAAAAAACATAGATAAGAAACTTTTTATTGGCATATCTCAATTATGAAGAATGGTGGGTTTCATTGTAACATATTCATATATACAAAAAAAGGTAACTTGTTCAGTTTTAATCCCTGACACCTTCTCTACTTCTCTTCCTCTTTCTCCACTGATTTCCTTAATCTACACTAATGGTCTCCCTTAGACTCTGTGGCATCTCCTTGCCTTTTAAAATTCCCCCCGCCCCCCCCCCCCCCCCCGCTAGCTTCCTCATATAAGAGAAAACTTACAATAGTTTTCTTTCTCAGTCTGACTCATTTTGCTCAAAATTTTTATCTCCAGTTCCATCCACTTTTCTACAAATCACATAATTTTGTTCTTTATAGCTGTGTCTATTTGCCACATTTTATTTATCCATTCATCTGTTTATGGTTACCTAGGCTGATTCTAAAACTTGACTACTGTGAATTGCACTGCAATAAACATGGATATGCATGCATCTCTAAAGTATGCTAACTTTGATTTTTCTGGATAAATAACTGGATTACATTGTAGTGTCCTTTTTACTTTCTTGAGGAAACTCCATACTGATTTTCATATTGGCTATACTAAATTACATATTACCAATAGTGTATAAGAGATTCCGCCCCCTTACATCCTCACCAGTATTTATTTTTATTTGTATTCTTGATAATTGTCATTCTAAGTAGAATGAGAAAAAATTTCAGTGTAGTTTTGATTTGCATTTCCCATCAGACTGAAGACATTGAACATTTTTTTCATATAGTTGTTGACCACTTGTACTTCTTTTGAGAAGTGCCTGTTCAGTTCATTTACCCATTTATTGATGGGTACATAAATGTTTTTATTTAATATTGAGTTTTTAATAGTTTTTATATATTATGGATATTAGCTCTCTGTTGGAAGAATAGTTGGCAAAGATTTTCTCCCATACTGTAGGTTCTCTTTTTACTCTGATATTGTTTGCTATGCAGAAGCTATTTTTTTGGTTCCAAATTTATTTTAAACTCATTGAAAAAAAATAAAATTATATTTCAAAAAATAGAGCAATTTCAAAAACCAAAAGCCAGGAACAAAAAGAACAAGGTAGCACTTTTTCCTGAAAGGCAGATCTAACTAGATGTAGAATGGACTTTGTCTTTCCTAGCCTTTGTCAAACAAAAAAATTATTTTTCCTGTTTCTAAGGCATCAAAAAGCACTCTAATTTCTAAAGGGGTTGTTTAGAAATAAAGTTTCAGTTCTCTAACAGGGATTAAGAAACATCAAAGGTTGCTACAATTTCCTTTCTTTTAATATTGAATTGTACATACTCCTATTTTTTATATAAAATTGAGAATGTCATACTCATGATCCATATTATAGAGCAGTAGGGACAAAAATAGAGTAGTAATGGCATAAAAACATAAAGGTAAATTAATGGAACAGAATACAAGATACAGAAAAAAAACAACACAGTTAAAGCCATATTTTAGCAAAAAAATCATATTTTAGCAAAATCTTACTACTTATTAGTAAGAATATCTATAGTATCTGAGCTGGCATCCCAGTGACTGAAAGAAACCAGACATAAGAAGATCTGATTGCTCAAATGCTTGTGCAGAATCTTTTCAATTTGATGTTATCCCATTTATTGATTCTTGTTCTTATTTCCTGAGCTGTGGGAGTTCTATTTAGGAAGTCTTTGCCTATGCCAATATGTTGGAGTGTTTCTCCTATTTTTTCTTGTAATAGTTGCAAAGTGTCTTGTCTTATGCTTAGTTCTTTGATCCACTTTGAGTTGACTTTTGTAAAGGTGGAGATATGGATCTAGTTTCATTCTTCTAGATATGAATATTCAGTTTTCCAGCATCATTGATTGAAATGGCTGTCTTTTCTCTGACGTGTGTTTTTGGCACCTTTGTCATGAATCAGGTGGCTTTAACTGTGATGGTTTTTCTCTGTATCTTCTATTCTGTTCCATTGATTTACCTGTTTTTTTTTTATGCCATTACTATTCTACTTTTATTACTACTTCTCTATAATATAAGGTGAAATTGGGTGTTGTGATGCTTCCAGCATTTCTCTTTTATTTAGAATTGCTTTGGATCTTCTGGGTCTTTTGTTTTTCCATGTGAATTTCGGATTATTTTTTCTAGTTCTGTGAAAATTGTCATTGGTATTTTGATGGGGATTACACCGAATCTGGAGATTACTTTTGGTAATGTGGCCATTTTAACAATATTAATTCTGCCTATTCAAGAACATGGGAAGTCTTTCTATCTTCTAGTGTGTTCTTCAATTATTTTTCATATACTTTTTGTTGTTGAGGGCTTTTGACTCCTTGGTTAGATTCTTCTTAGCACCTGATATCATGTATTCATCAGTGTATGGCTAGTCTCCCTCTTGGAAGGCAAGCTTCATCAGGTGAAGGACTTCTGTTTTATTCAATGCAATCAATATATACAGCACATTGCTAAGAGCTCAATAAATGTTGATGTTATATACTTGCAGACTACTTTGGGAAAATAATTTTTCATTTTCAATTACATATTGAATAAATTATTTTAAACCTAAAAGTTAAAGTAATTTCATGAGTTAATACAGTTAGCTACAAATCAATGCTAATAGCTGAAGTATAATTGCTAAACTTCTTTTAACTAAAAAGAATTGCCTTGGGATGCTAAATGTTGTCATTAATAATTTCAAGGGAGCAATTTAAAGTTCTATGATTAAGTCTGAGTATAATAACACACATACATTTCTTTAGTTACATTTTTTATTTTCCAATGAGATATTTAAAGAATATGATAGATTCAGGATTGTGATTATAAGAGATTATTTTGTTTTACTTCCTATTTATTTTTATTTTTCCTGTGTTAGGAGAATAGTGGGCTGTCATTTCCCAATGGTGAGCACTCTTCAGGGGAACAAAAGGTCTGACCCCTAGCAAGCACAATTAGAGCTGTCCTAGAATTTCCTATCCAATTTATTCATTCCTTGAAGTAGCAAGATGTCAAATGGAGTGTGAGTGGGAATGGACATGAAAGGTTGTAGTGGGTGCAAAGAAGAGATAGGTGAGAGAGGACACCCAGAGGATTTTTTTTTGTGTGTGCAGAATATTTGGCTCATGCTTTCATAGTGGAACACTTCCTATATAATGGGCTGCTCTGATGAATTTCTGTAATCTTGAGTAACTAGTAAACACGGTGATGTTTACTATAGAAAATTTCTAGTATTAATACCATATAAAGATGGAATAAATTATCATTTAGAAGCAGGTCTTATGTATTTAGACATATTACCTTAGCACAGAAACCTATAAAATCTTTTCAAATAATTTGAGAGATGTTATTTATCTTTTAAAAAATTTTACTCACCAGCGCAGTGGTGCACACTTATAATCCCAGTGGCTCCAGAGGCTGAGATAGGTGCATCGGGAGTTCAAAGCCAGCCTCAGCAAAAGCAAAGGGCTAAGCAATTCAGTCTATAAATAAAATACAAAAATAAAATACAATTCTGTCTCTAAATAAAATACAAAACAGGGCTGGGATGTGGCTCAGTGGTCAAGTGCCCCTGAGTTCAATCCCCAGTACCAAAAAAAAAAAAAAAAAAAAATTACTCATCCTTTTTTCGTTGTCATTCTTTTTAGATATATATGATGGTAGAATGTATTTTGACATATCATACATACATGGAGTATAACTACCTATTCTTGTGGTTGTACATGATGTGGAGTTTCACTCGTGGTGTATTCGTATATGAACATAGGAAACATGTCCAATTCATGCTACTGTCTTTCCTATTCCCATCTCCCCCTTCCCTTTATTCTTCTTTGTTTAATCCACCAAATTTCTATTCTTCTCTCCACCCACTTATTGTGTGATAGCACACACATACCAAAGAGATCATTTGGCCTTTGGATTTTTAGGATTGGCTTATTTCCTTTAGCATGATAATCTCCAGTTCCATCCATTAACCAACAAATGCCATAATTTCATTCTTCTTTATGGCGGAGCAATATCCCATCGTGTATATATATACCACATTTTTCTTTATACATTCATATGTTGAAGGGCACCTAGGTTGGTTCCATAGCTTAGTTATTGTGAGTTGAGGCTGCTATAAACATTGATGTGGCTGTGTCATTGTAGTATGCTGATTTTACATCTTCTTGGTAGAGATCACAGAGTGGGATAGCTGAGTCAAATGGTTGTTCCATTCCAAGTTTTCTGAGGTATCTCCATACTGCTTTCCAGAATAGTTGCACCAATTTGCAGTCCCATCAACAATGTATGAGTGAACTTTTCCCCCACATCATCACTAACATTTATCATTACTTGTATTCTTGATAATTGACATTATGTCTCTCAATGTAGTTTTAATTTGCATTTATCTAATTGTTAGAGATGTTGAACAGTTTTTCATATATTTATTCACCATTTGATGCCTCTAGCCTTAGAGCTGTCATATGACCTAGTTCTGAGAGATTTGAGAAATGTATTCTTCAGAAATATTCAATTGCTTCTGACTGTAAATTTCCATTCTGAGAGATTTTTGAACCATACATTTTAGTTTAAGTTCTAAAATTTAGTTGCTTTTTAAAAAATAAAATAACAAAAAGTAAATAAACATTTAAAGCAGTTATAAATTTAAAAATCTAATTACCTAAATTTACTGAGAATTAGAAGAGTATACATTTAGAGTAAACAGTCTATGTTTTCTTATACATTAGATAGGGTAGCAAAGGGCTGAGTCGGACTGTAATTTGGCTGCCTGGACTTGATAGCTTTCTTGTCACCTATTGGTTGTGATATTTTGGGCAAGAATACTTCTGTTTATTCATCCATAAAAAATGGTATAGTAACTACCATCGGTATATTGTTGTGATAATTGAATAGTTAATAAATGTGAAACGTTTAGAATAGTGCTTGCTGTGTAATAAATATTCAGTAAATGTAATAGGTATTTGACATATTTCATTCTTCTTCCAAGATGAGGTTGCAGATCAGTGGAGGTGAGAAGCAAAGAATTTAAGGATGCAAAAAAAAAATAGCTAAATACAAGCTACTAGCTTCGTAAATAAATTGAGAAATCCCTTATTTTTCTAATAATAATTTGAGAATAATATTAATCTTTTCAATGTAACTGTTTCCTAAATGAAACCATTAAGGTACATGGCCTTAAAAGCATCGCTTTTGCTAATATATATTCCAATCTAGTTGCATAAATCTTGAAATGAAAACTAGAGCTTGAAGCAGAAACAATAAGATAGAAAATATAAAAGAACACTTTAACAGATATTGTGACATCTTAAGAATCAGGAATCATTTTTGAGCTTCCAAATTATTAGCAGAAATAATTAATGTGACAAAAGCCTTGAAAGTACTGTCACATTAAAGAAGTAACATTTCTACCATTAAAATTTCTTTTTAGGATCTGGTGACTTGGTCATAAAAATTGTCTCGAGGCTGAAAGCTAGCATATGCTATGCTCTTTTGAAGCACAAATGGCTTTCCATTATTTAGAAATTTTCACTATTGTATTTTGAAAAGCAGGAAAACATTAGTTTTATATTTCTAATTTATTAGAGTCTAATGGAAAGTAGAGTTTTATGACAATGAATGTTTTTTATTGTTTTTTATTAAAGCTATGATTAAATATTGAGGACTTCCAGGCAACCTATGCACATAAACTAAATGGGAATTCTAGATTATAATTAACTTAGCAATAACATGTTGTGGCATGTCCAAGGCCACAGAAGACAAGTGGCAGTGGGCACTGCGTGGGCTGACACACCACAGGGCTTCATTAGGGATAATAGCTATGGGTTTCTTTTGTAAAATTTATCAACTTTAAATACAATCCATTAGAAATAGTCTCATTCAAGTAAAAGTATTTGCTGAAAATGTATTTGCTGCTGTAGAAATATAACTTTCTGATGACATTGAATTATAAATATATGTGTGTGAAGGAGAAAACTTGCAGTTTAAGCTGAATAGTGCTGATTAACCCAGTAGGCTATTTGGATAAAATATGTGGTTGGAATTATAAATTGAGATGCCTGATGATAATCAGAACAAAATTATGGATACTGAAAATTATGACTGTTCAATCTGATCTAAACTTTTGCACAAATTGTTTTTAGTGTGGCACCTTATGTGGGTAGACTGTGTGAATGCATGTGTGTGTTTAGCTTTCTGGGTAGGAATTCTTAAACCATATATCGGCATATGTTGGAATTCTCAAACCATATATTGTGACAAATTTCTTTCAGTTGAACACCTGTTCTGATTGATGGCTTGATAATTGAATCTAGTCGATTTCAATTAGATTTGATATTTGAATATTTTTTAATATCATTCAACTCAGAGTATACTCAAGGTTCCTCTGCCCATGATGCTTTTGTAGCATCTTGCATTATGGTATGTCATCTGTCCTATGTTACCACGTCGACACAGATCTCACACTAAAGTCTTTGTTAGCATCTTGTCCCACTGGTATCTGAGGCTATGTTTAGCATTTATTAGATGGTGTTTGGATTCTGTTTAAGGGACTTTTTTCAAACTCCTTCCACATTTTCAGATGTTCCATTACCTTCCCAATGAGGGCACAGGGTGTAATGTTCAGCTGCACTTTCTCCCTTTTCTGTGATTATGAGAGAGCAGGACATGGTGGGAGACATTCCAAGATTCTGTTTCCAAGAAACAGT
The DNA here is from genome assembly GCF_045843805.1 of Urocitellus parryii. Taxonomy (NCBI): domain Eukaryota; kingdom Metazoa; phylum Chordata; class Mammalia; order Rodentia; family Sciuridae; genus Urocitellus; species Urocitellus parryii. The sequence continues at coordinate 38,038,527 of NC_135543.1, forward strand.
TACAGTTTCTCAACTATTGGTATTACACCATCTGATTTTAGGTACTTCTCTCTAGGCATTGACAACTTTGTGGGTTTGAACCAGAGAGGTTCATATAACCTACTTTTGTATCCTGCCTCAAAATGTCTACTCTTTCTTCTTATTTCTTCTCCTGAGGCTAGGTCCACATTTCGTAAGGTAGATTCAGGACATTCTCTTATACATTTATAGAAGCATTTACCACCATGTGGGATACTTGTGTTGATTTCTCTGGATCCATTTCTCAATAATTCACTGCCTGGTTCTGTTTGCTAGAAGGTTGAATTATTGGAAAATATCAATGGAGCCCTTGCTCTCTGTTTTCTATGGGAGATATCAATAAGAGGCTGAAGGACAGAAGGAAAGTGATTTTAAGGTAATTCCCCACCCCCACTTCACTCCTACCTCAAGGTCAAAACTACTGGAAGATGACCTTATTCTAGGAGTATATATGATTTTTGTTTCCCCTTACATCATCAGGCTGTGCTGGCACCCTACCCCACCTCTTCTTATCCCATGGTATTTTTTTAATAAAACAAATCAATCATTTGTTTTCCAACCTACTTATTTGTTGTGGAATATCCCTTTACTTAGCTCATCACATCATCATTTTGGAATGCCTTCTTTTTGCTGATAACACTTTTGACTGTTAATGTATTTGGTGGTTGAAAGGGTCTCAGGAATCAGATCTTCAAATTGGGATTCTAAGATTATTTTTCTGATATAGCTAAGGGAGCAGATGGCCAAACTGCTTACTGGATAGAAATGTCATTTAGTAAGCTGAGTCATATGATGACTTTCATTCACATTATTACCAGTGGTGGCATGGAATGAAGATTATGTGCAGGGTTAGGTGTTGGGAAGTCAACAGGTTTTTTTTTTTTTTTTAACTAGTCTGTATGGCAATAACAATGAATGCAAAGGCCAAGTGGTTAGCTGATTTTTTTCAGATGATGCCACATAGTAAATACTGAGAAAATGACAAATGGAGGGCCTTGAACGTTAATTCAGAACACGAGTAAAAGATGAGAAAGAGCCAATGCCAGCTTTTAAGGAATTCCTCATCTCTTGAAGTCTAAAGACAAACATGGCCAAGGATGAATCCATGGTTTGACTCCAATTAAGGCCAGGTTCCAGAGCCAATTAACTGTTCAACATTCCCAGGTCTCTATGCTAAGTTTAGGGCATTGGTGAAGAAACAGAGACTCACTGACTAATGAAAAAGGAAACATTGGATAGACACAGACAAACTTATAAACTTTGAATCCCAGATCTCAATGAATGTGCACTGTTGTCTCAGTTATCCCTTCTCTTGCAGAAGCCTGGTGGATGCACTTTATGGTCAGATACTAGATTAGCAAGAGGGTCGTAATGAGTAATGTGGATAGAATAGAATGACAATCAGATGAAAAGTCCCATAGAAAACTGTGATGATGTTTTGCTCAGGGGTTTCGGGGAATAAAAGAGTTGGCCAGCCCGTGAGGTGTTTCTTGACACATCTAGACTGAATGACTCTAGATCTGATGGGCAAAACACCTAAATCAACTCTCCTGGTTGGATTTATATTCTCTTACTTAGCTGCAGACCTTAACTAGTTCCCAAACATCGGACACCTTAACTGCACTGCCACTCACATGGACTCTGAAACTTTGTCTCATCCTTGCCCAGAAGGACCTGGGTCATTATCACACATATTAAGTCAAGAAATCTACCTGAAACTTCTGGTGTTATTAAGTTTTGTTTCTGGAATGATGTTAATATCTGGAGATTCAAAATGCTACCAAAGAGTAGTAGTCGGAGTGAGGGCTTTGGAAATCATAGGCGATGGGTGGAATCTTTCCCTGTGATCTTGCTTTGCTGATAGATATAAGAACTATCAGGATCTCTCAGGATGGAGTGGTGACTTTGAAGCTCCTTTCATGCTGGGATCCCTCTGTGCCTTTTCAGGCATTGGGGTAGTGACAGATTCTGTAATCCGTAGCCTTAGGAAGCACACCCTAAGGTTTCCTTTGACCTTGATCACTCTTTGTAAATAGTGCCTTTATTAGACTTTCCTCAGGAACCTCTCTTGAGCATTCAATTGTTTCTTGACAGGAGCTCACCAATGAAAATGCTTTCCTTTTTGGCCTCTCATCCTCCACCTCCTTTAGTATCATCATGAAAATTTTGTTGGGCTCTTGTGAATGATTAATTAACTAGCTACTTGAGGATGATCTTTAGTACATCCCTATAAAATGAATTGAATAATGTGTTAAAGAAGAGACACTGATTTGAGTGACAGGTTTGACTATTACTCTACTGCTTAACCAACTCTGTGGCTCTGGGCCAGATCCTTAACCAGATCCAAATCACAATTGCCATGAGAAAGAAAAATAATCTCTCTCTCTTAAAGCAGTAGATATGAGGACAAGGAAGCACACTTTCTGATGTGTAATTAGTGTTCAATAAATTATCAGTAGCAAAATGACTGTAATTATTTTGTACTCTTTTGATTATTTCAATTTTTCTATAACTTAACTTCTCACACTGAATTTAAGGTTGATAAAACAAAAATGTTAATGACATTAATATAATGTGATTACTCTATAAAATAAGGACCAAAGGGTTAACATAATTTCTAAAATTAAGTTTAATATTTGCTAGACAAGATAGAAGAAGATAACTACATAATTCTCATAACTAATACATGACTTATACTGATTTCTGGGGATAAAAAATTGCTCTCTGATCTCTCCTAACACTCAACTTGTTCAAACCAATTTCTTTCTTTTTTTAAAAAAGTATTTTCTTAGCTGCACATGGACACAATGCCTTTATTTGATTTGTTTATTTTTTTACATGGTGCTGGGGATGGAACCCAGTGCCATGCTAGGCAAGCTCTCTACCACTGAGCCACAACTCCCACCCATAGTGGTTTTTGTTTGTTTGTTTGCAGTGCTAGGGATTGAACCCAGGGCCTTGTGCATGTGAGGCAAGCACTCTACAGAGTGAGCTATGTCCCCACCCACCTCCCCCCACACACCCCAATTTCTTATATAGAATTTTGCATGGGATCATTAAGTGATAAGATAGACAACACAATCAACCACTTTTTAAAATGTAGTGGTATATTTCACGTCTTTTAAATATAATGCCATCCAATGAATTCAAAAGAGTAATGAAGCACAGTGAAAATGATTCTGTAATGGAGTAAGGCAATAATCTCTAGAGATAATCTGGTGCTGGCTTCATCTGATTCAGGAAAAGAAATGAAACCACATTAAAAGAGCATGATATTTTACATCTTTAAAATAACTAATATTGGTCTTTCTTCTAATTACTTACTTTTTTCTTTGTGTGTGTGTGTATATATATATATATGTATATATATATGTGTGTGTGTGTGTATATATATATATATATATATATATATATATATTTATTTATTTATTTTAGTTTTCGGTGGACACAACATCTTTGTTTGTATGTGGTGCTGAGGATCCAACCCAGGCCGCATGCATGCCAGGTGAGCGAGATACCGCTTGAGCCACACCCCCTGGCCCTAATTATTTACTTTTAATATATGCCTTTTATATTATATATAAAATTTGAATGCATTATGGTGAACAATAGAGAGGAGGGAGGGGATAACTGGGAGTGAGAAAAATAGGGAAGGGGTAGGACTAGGCATTGAAATGGAGAAAACTGGTTTATGTCTTTCTTTCTTTCTTTATATTTTTTCTTATATATGTCAGCAAAATGCATTACAATTCTTATTACACAAATAGAGCACAATTTTTCATATCTCTGGTTGTATACACCCCGTATATTCACACCAATTCGTGTCTTCATACATGTACTTTGGATAATCATGATCATCACATTCCACCATCATTTCTAACCCCATGCTCCCTCCCTTCCCCTCCAACCCCTCTGCCCTATCTAGAGTTCATCTATTCCTCCCATGCTTCCTCTCCCTATCCCACTATGAATCAGCCTCCTTCTATCAAAGAAAACCTTTGGCCTTTGTTTTTTTGGGATTGGCTAACTTCACCTAGCATTATTTTCTCTAACTCCATCCATTTACCTGCAAATGTCATGATTTTGTTCTCTTTTATTGCTGAGTAAAATTCCATTGTGTATATATGCCACATTTTTTTAATCTATTCATCTATTTTATGTTTTTATAAGAATATTTTTATTTGTTCTTTTAAAATGTTTTATAAATTTATGAATATGTCAAAATGAACTCCACTATGATGCACTAAAATTTAATTTAAAAAATTAAAAGTAACTGATATTATGTAAATTGTATCTTTTGGGCAAAATTTCATTAAAAACTCCCAGAAATAATTTAAAGTTGTGTTTTCTGATGGAGTGTTGGACATAGGTATCCCATGAAGCATGTGAATTGAACAGACTCATGAGTTTTATGACAAGCAGATTTTATGGAGAGGTCTTATGATGAAACTTGAGGGTCACTTTTCTGTATAAATGACCACTACTTACTGGCAAAGAGTGTCAACAGGGATATCTGTGAAAATGTTTAATATGTAGGATCATTTGATATTTACTTTAGGAAGCTGAAATGGTAATTCTTACACATAAATAGGGTTAAGATTGTCCCAAATTCTATACCATTTAATGAAGGGGCAAAATGGTCTGATTTTGAAACATTTTAAATAATGTCATTATAGATAAATGTCTTTAATATTATTTTGGGAGCTCTTATTTTCTCACTGTATAGCAACATGAATTACTTACAAAAAAAAAAAAAAAGTAGCCAGGCATGGTGGCCTATGTCCATAATCCCAGGGACTTGGCAGGCTGAAGCAGGAGGATGGCATGTTCAAAGTTAGCCTCAACAACTGAGGTCCTAAGCAATTTAGCAAGATTCTGTCCCCAAATTTTAAAACAAACAAATAAATAAATAATAAAAAGGGTCAGGGATGTGACTTAGTGGTTAAGTGCCCTGGGTTCAATTTCCAGTACCAAACAAACAAATAAACAAAAAGCCAAAATGAAAATCAGTTTGTCATAAGAAATAACTTGACATAAGTAAATTGAATTTTGGAGAATGTCTGCTCAAGATAATAAGTTTTAATTAAAAAATAGTATCACATCTCTCTTTCAGTTGTACTTAGATACCAGTTCCCAATATTTTCTGAGGATCTTTCTGATTCATCTTAAAAAGACATTATTTTCAACAAACAGGAGAATTCAGCTTGTTTTCTATGGCAGGAAACCTAAAAATGGCTTTAGATAATTCTGATGTTTTTAATGTTGGTACAGAATACTCTTGTTAACTCTAATCCCTGAAATGTTCTATCACTGTTAGGAGACATACTCAAACAGTAGCATGCACAGGTCTTAACTAATTTCAAATAAACAAAAATGGGCATCTCCAAAAATCTAGGGCAGAAATGTAGTTGAAACTCATACAGGACTAAGACTGGGCAAGATTAATTGAATACTAACCATATTGTCATAAATAAGAACAGTACTGATAGGGTTCAGGCCCTAACTTAGAGGTTACCTGAACTTCTTGCCATCTGGCCCCTTCAGTTTTCAAAGCTGCTCATAGAGATTATCTCTTGGTGTCAAATCCCTCATCTCTTTCAAACCTCTGACTCCAGGAAGAGGCTAGTCACTTTTAATGATTTACCCAATTATGGCCAACATATCCCAGGTAATCTCTCTCTTAAAGTTAATTATGCCATATAACAAACTAATAACAGAAATAAAACTCATCATCTTCAAAGTATTGAAGATTATTCAGGGCATATACTGGGAGGTAGGGTCCTTGGGATCTTAGAATTCTGCTTTCCACAATAAGAACATAGCAATAGTCAGTTTTAATTAAAAGCAACTTAGCAAGAATTAAGTTTCCAGTATATAAACTTTTGTTTTATGAGAAAAATTTAGGTATTATTTTAGTATGCTCACTTAGCTATTTTGAACTCTCAGGAATATATATTTACTGGTATGCAAGTCAAATTTAAATAATTAATGGAGGGTTGGGAATACAGCTCAGTTGGTAGAGTGCTTCACCTTGCATGTACAAGGTCCTGGGTTTCAATCCCTGGCACCACTAATAATAATAATAATGATGATGATAATAATAATAATAATAATAATAATTATTATTATTATTATTATTAATGGAGGCAGGTGAGAAATCCATTTTGGAATCTTTTAATCTACAAAAAGAGCTCTGCTTCTCCTTATATTATTTTAAGATTAAGAATATTCTTCATTTTACTTGCTATTGCTCTGCCTCTTTTATCTTTGACAGGAAGGACCTTATTCCAGGAATGGGTTTGCTGATTAATCTTCCCATTGGAAGGGATTACTAATTGAACTGCCTCTTATGGTTCTAGATTTTGCCAATTTAACTTTGGCAGAGAGTTTACTGTTGCATGTGGCATGGAAATGTCTGGATGAGGATATCAACCTAACTGGATCCTACGATTTTAACCATCTTCAGTTTATGATACAGTGTTTGATTTCATTCAAGGAGACAGGTAGTGAGTGTAAAAGCTCATGTCTCTTTCTTTGAGGCCTGTTTCAGGTCAGGATACATATTCATTGAAAGGAAACAAAATTTAGGTAACATATTTTTTGCCACTTAATATATTTGTGAGAAGAAATATACGCTTTAAAATTTTGTGTGTGTGTTTTTTTTGTTGTTAAAAATTGACCCTTAGACAAATGGTTTAAAGGCTCGTTTTACCCACCTCAACCTTCAGTTTTCCTTTGGTTCCTAATAGTGTGTTGAGATTTATCAATATTAAAGTCACTTTAGAATTAACAACTAAACTAAATGGGGACTTATCACACATAATTCTGATCATGTTGTTCCAAGGGTTTGCAAGAAAACAGAAGCCGGAAGTGATGATGAGGGTATTTGCTTTCTTTTGAGAGGACTGAAACCAAGCCCTGAATTAAGTCTTAGGAGAAAAATTGCTTCTTCTCATCTTGCTGGGGTCAAGGGCCTGGACTCATCCCTACCTCTTCCCTCTTGAGTACAGAGGAAAAGAAGTTTGGTGAAGCAGGTTAGTTGGAAAAGCAAGCAAAAGAGGGGCGGCCTAGTGGGCAGAGCCTGAGATGCAGGGGTCTGGGACAGAAACGCAGGGAGCGGGGAGTCGCGAGTCGGGAGGTCCCTGCAGGCAGCTGCCGGCTCCGCTCCCTTCAGTTGCCCGGACGCCACGTAACGGACCCAGGGCCCGCGCCCCGGCCAGTCGCGGGGTGGGCAGACGCGGCGCGGGAGACGAGTGGAGCGGGTGAGTCCGGGCGCCCTGGGCGGTGTCCACTGCCTCGGCCGAGCCGGCGCCGTGCCCACCCGCAGCATCCACACGCCGCACCCGGTGCCCAGCCACCCGGCCAGGATGAAAGCCATTGCAGTTCGTCACCTCGTTGTTCACCCTTCCCTTGCGGAGGCGGCGGGAAAGCGGTCCCTCCGCGAGTTGGAGCTCAGTCCCCAGAGCTGGGGAAGGGGCGCAGAGTCTCCCTCCACTGGCCGCCCAGCTGTATTCACGTTATCTAGAACTGCATCCCTTAGGTCTTATTCTTCTTTTAAGACAATCATTTCTACATTTTATTTTGCTTATAAGGCCGCCTTGTGGTAGCTCATGTATTGTTCTCTTGAACCGTTATTTCTTCTTGCATATATATAAATACATAGAATACAGTATATGTATATGTTGTATTATATATAAATACAAATATATACATATTTATGGAAAAAAGTATATTTTCAAGTATGTGCTTAATCAAATCCTAAACAGCTTCTTGGGCGAAAGGCTGGGAATGTTTGTTTACTCTAAACCACCACAAGTGAAATGACCCACTCCACCAGCTCCCCTTGCAGATGAGGAAAGTGATGCTCAGAGCTGACGTGACCACAGCTCTGAGCATCCCTGAGCATCCCAGCAAGCTTCAGACAAAGAACACTAAGGGTCTCCTCACTCCCAAATCAAGGCATTTTCTAATATTCCTTTCTTGACATTCTTTCGTGGTGCTATAAATATCTGTGAGTTGCATTGGTGGTGCCCCACATGTACCTGTTATTGGATGGGTCCGTTTTGTATTTCAGCCCACCATCTGGATTCTAATGTAGCATTCTTGAGACACCACCTTATCTATCTGGTAAAATTGTTTCTTGATCCTGCTATGGCAACAGGTATTAGGCCACCATGTAGAAATTAAATACTTCATAGACAAAAGAGTGAGTGACTAATTGTAAGACATCCAACAATCCATAGTATTTTCAGCTGTTTAGTTTATGTTGAGTAATTGTCTAAACATTTATATGTGAGGCTTTTGCATTTCTATCCTGGGTATATAATGCTTCTCATTTTATTATTGTATGTTAAGGCTTTATTATGAGCTGCATCTGGTTAATTTCCAGAACTGTCAAAGATAGGAGTTAAGCTCTTAGTCTACCAATTCTCCCTGGGTGGGGTCCCATTATGTTGGTGACTGCCAGAGTTCTACTGCATCTCAGCCTTCCTCTTCTGTTTCCACCTCAGATTAAACACAATCTCAGATACAGTTAACCTGTTACTTTATCCTCCAAGTTTTTCTTTCTTTTCTATTCTCTACAGTAGTGAATAATATCTGCATGTACTCTTTCTTTTCCCCCTTTGAATATGTACTCCATCTTCCTACTGGCTTCTTCCACCAGGATAGAACCATGATTCCCCCAAAATCTGGACTCACCAGTTCTCAACCTTGCACCTGAAAAGAAAATCTGGAAACATACTGCATTGATTCTTCTTGGCCCCATTTGGTTCACCTGCCTGCCCCTGGACTGCTAAATTTGGGAATGTGGTTGCTGTAATTAACAACAATCCTTCAAATCATTTGAATGGAGTAAAAAAAAACCAATTTCTTAACTGATCCCCTCTTATTTTAAAGGAAAAATTTTCTTATTTTTTAAAGGAATATTTGTCTACCCAGAGTTTTATCTAGGCATATGGGACTGAAGGCTATTGAGAGTAGGTAGTCATTGCTAAAATGCTAGACTCTGGAGTCTAGACAAAATAGAAAAGAGGAAGATGTATGATAAAAAGAAAAAATCTAGGGAATTAAGTAGCTGTGTTACTTAAAGTAGTTGAAGTATTTATGTTCTAGTTGGCAATAATATGGGGTGAGAATGGGATTGATCGTGTTATAAGCATTTGGACTATGTACCTGATGGAAAGGTAGTGTAAGAAGATTGCTGTATGTGTGGGCCCTAATGGCTATGTGTCTTCATACCTGTTTTCTGGACAATAATACCAATAATAAAATGTATAAGATTTTGAAATTGACATTAACTTTTAATCTTAGCCTCAATGCTGTGAAATAAACAAAGAACACCTAAATGAGAATAAGCATAGATCATTTATTCAGAGCCTGCTAAAGCAAGAGCACCAGTCACTATCACTTGGACTGGGCAGAGACCCAATGCAGATAGGAGAGTGGGAAGTTTTATAGTGAAAAAAGGGAAGAGGTAAGATGTGTTCTAGACTCTGGAATTGATTCATCTGATCTGAGGTTGTTAACATGGGGAAGCTGGAGGAGGGCAAATGAAGGGGGACAACCTGAGTGATTGGCTTGGTGAGCTTCTTGGCTTTCTCAGTTCGGATCTGAGTTGAAGTCAGGGCGGGAAAACAAATATTAGGGAAACTGTTGGCCATTGGCAAAGTCCTGACTGATCTGGGATGATTATTGCAGAATTTATAGTTTTACTTTCTGGACTGCTAGGTCCAGAGATTCTGGGTTAGAGTTCTATTTTCATATGTCGTCTGGCCATTATCTGTTCAGTCTCTGAATGCTCATGAAAATTCATCCTCCTATTAGAAAACGGAAATTTGAATAGATTAAATACTGTTTTTGAGAACATATAATTGGTTACCCAACCCTAGTTCATTGAATTTAAATCACTGCAACTTATTAAGTGAACACTTTTTAGGCTTGTCATTGGAATAAACTGCATATATTATCTTATTTTAATATGCACATGTCATCTTCACCATAACACTGTGAAGCATTATTAGTATTATTATTTTAACCATTTTCCAGAGGGAAAGCATGAAGCTGAAATACATTAACTACCATTCCCAAGGTAATATAATTAGTAAGGGGGCCACCTGAAATTTAACCCCACATGTAACCGATTTAAAAGTTATGTTCTCTGACACTTTCACTTTGTTACAGTACTTCCTAATCTCTTACTTTCTTCACTTGTATCTGTCTATTTTATGTTAATTTATATCTATGATCTCTGCCATCTGGCCTCCTTTTCTGGGTGCTTACAGGATGTTTGTGTAAACAGAGGTAATGCCAAGACCTTTCTGAAAACAGAAGGGATTCATTCTACCCTTTCATGCTGGAAAAACGTAGTTAACCAAAAACCAGTGAAATGGATGAGATGCCTGGACATTTAAAATCAGATAGCAAAGATGGAGGGGCAAGAATATGGTAGAAGACAGTGAAAGAACACAACTAAGAGGGTACAGTTTGCATGAAAATCAGTTCTTTAACTGTCCCTGCCTGTGCTGATGATTAGATGTTTTACAAACTATATACATTTTTTCTTTCTATGATTTTTGTATGTAAATGAGGCTTTATTATTTATTTTTTTCTTGAGAAAATAAAAAAAAACTATTCTCATGAATTGTCATTGGTTAGCCTAAAAATTATGACTGTGATCAATTAATAAACCTGAAAAATCTGAATGTTTTTGCAAGTGAAATTATGTTGGCCCATGTTAATTACCTTTGGTAATCTTCATTGCTTGTGGGACTCACTTTAGACCCTCAGAATGACTTGGTTATGGCAGAAGATATAGCATAACCCAGAAACGACAGAAGAAAGATGTGCATGGTAAAGGGACCAGAGATCTCAGGAACAGGTTTCTTTGTTCCCGCATCTCTGGGGCACACAGATGCTTGATGTATACTTGATGTATAATACTACTGGTGTGCATGTGAAACATGGGTGCAGAAGGAAACCCACATCCACTCTTAGTCATCTTCTATATTGAGCCCGTCATAGAGATGTACTTTATTTTGAAAGTCCTCCTCCTCTAGGCTCCACCAAAATTGCTGCAGTTATAAATGTAATTATTTTTTTTATTAAATAGTGCTGGCTGGCTCTGAGTCCTGCTCTAAGACAACTCAGAGATCCATGGTTTCAAAATATTCATTTATCTTTAGTTAATGCATTCCATGGCTTTGGCCAAGGGTCAGTAGCTCTGGAGATGAATTACAAGCAAACCAAACCAGCTAAGATGACCCCATTCTATGCAGAGCCTGTGGACACAGCAACTTTTAAAATAAATGCTTAAGCTTTTTCCACCTTAAAATAAGCAGACAAATAACCATCCTCTTTTACATCTACATCTCACTTCATATCTAGCTCTTTCCATCTCACATCTTCTTAGTTTCTGGAAAGTGTGGTTAATGGATGTCTCTTCTTCCCCACTCATTCAGTCCCAGGCTACTTCCTACCTAAATTCTGCTACTGTCATTTATAAATAATGTTCCCTTATGATCTGCTGTCAGATGACCTTTTGTGCCCCTAAGTCTTCATATATGACCTTTTTGGAGCTCTTGGAAAAACAGCCTAAAGAAACTCCTTTTTTTTTTCTTTTGTTCTCTCTAATCCCATTCATTCCTGTTTTTTCTTGCAATTTATCTAGAAATGGTTCATGCCAATCTTCTTGGCTTCTGTTGTCAAAATTCCATGTTGTTATTTTGTATTCTTATCCAACTACCAGCTCTACAATGGTAATTCCCCAAATGCCTGTCTCCACTTTCAAACTTTCTCATGAATATCAGACACTTTTATAGCATAATTGTTAACAAGAACCATACATAAAATTAAAATTTTCATCTCGCCTCCCACCTACCTGTTTTTTTCCTCACATAGACACGATTTATTAGTTGTGCATGACAATACAATTATCTTGACATATCTTGACATCTTGATGCACTTATTAGTGCTCTCTAGTCATTCCTGCATGCCTGAAACTTGGGAATCATTCTATATTCTTCCTTCTCCATTACTCACCACATCAAATTTCTCACCAAATCAGGCTGTTTCTGCCTCTTAAAATCCCATTGGATTCCTCCTTATCCTCTCCATTTCTACTTCATCTGGCTTAATTTTATAGAGTTCACCTGGACCCCTTCAGTAGTCTTCTCCATCACTTTTTGCTTCTGCTCATGCTGTCCTCCACTCAGCTGTCCCATGGCTTGGCACTTGCTTTGCCCTTATATTGTGCCTGTCTGTTCACGAATAAGGTCCTATGAAAGATTCTAAATGGTTAGAATGGAATCTTGTGTGTGTGTGTGTGTGTGTGTGTGTGTGTGTGTTTAGTGCTGAGCATATGATGTACATTGAACAAAAGTTTTATTTGAATGAATAAATGCACATAAAATTTAGAAAATATTTATGAATAATGATAATATGCTATTTATATCCTCAAGAACAATGTTGTCCAAAAGACTTCTACAGTGATAGGACCATGCCATAATGCAGATGCTACTAGATACATGGGGCTATTGAGTATTGGAAGGTGTCTAATGTAACTGAGGAATTTAATTTTTAAATTTAATATGTGCAAAGCCTGCATCACACAACAGTGTAGATTTAGAAAACAGGCCCTCACATATTTAATTTTTGCTATTAACTCTTTAACATTTTTTAAGTTGCAGATCAACACAATATCTTCATTGTGTTTATTTATTTTTATGTGGTGCTGAGGATCAAACCCAGTGTCTCACACATGGTAGGCAAGAACTCTACCACTGAGCTACAACTGCAACCCTTAATTAACTCTTAAAATGGAATAAACTAAAAGCTGCCTTTTTTTTTTGTACCAGGGATTGAGCTCAGGGTCACTCAACCACCAAGCCACATAGCCACCCAACTCTACTTGTATTTTATTTAGACAGGGTCTCACTGAGTTGCTTAGTGCCTCCTCATTGCTGAAGCTGGCTTTGAACTCGAGATTCTCCTGTCTCAGCCTCCCGGGGTGCTGGGATTACAGGCCTGTGCCACTATGCCTGGTTGGTTTTTTAATTTTAATTTTTTCCTACTCTATTAACACCACTTCAAACTAAAATTTTGGAGGAGCTCTCATAGTTCAACAATTCTGTTCAATAAATATTTTTGAACACTTAGCATGCACTTAGTAGGCACTGAGGTGAATTAAAGGTAAATAAAATACACAATTTCTGCATTTCAGGATTCAGCAGAAAAATGTCACCTGATAATGGAATTTGAGTTCTGAAATATTATAATGTTATAATTTGGGAAATATTTCTGAAATATTATAATGTTATAATTGATGGATTAAGTCAGTGGGAAAGAACATTTAAATTTTTTTTTCTGTTCTTCCTTTTCCCCTGTCTAGACTCTGAAGTAGCAAATGGGAGTGGTTTGGCAAAATGGCCAAACTGTTTCAGATTCCGCTGTATGCTTTTGAAGTATAGCAGTGATGAGCTTCTGTGTGTTTCTTTGGCATATGTAGTTTTCATCATCTCTTGTCCTTTCTATCCTCCGCTTGATATCTCAATTACTTTCATATTTATTAATTTCTGTGAATTCTGTAAAATGATGTTACAGACAACCCAGTATCATGCCCCTCTGGCTCTAGACCATTCCATCAGGCTGTGCTGTTCATTGTAACTGGCTCTTTGTTGTATGATAGGAAATTTTGCATCAGTATGACAGCAGTTATACTCAAGCTAATTTAGATTAGTTAGCAAATATTATGCCAGAAGATCATGTACAAAATGATATCAGTAGGGTCCAAATACGTAGTATAAAATGTATTTCCTTACCCACTAATTTGAACATTTCCATAGAAAATGGCTATAAGAAGCTCTTGGCATAATTTCTTTGTAATAAATTCCCAATGCTGCTTATTACTTTTGATTTTCTTATTCTCCAGATGGCTACACATTTGCACTCTATTTGTCTATTATTTCATAAAGCACAGATTTCTTACTGGGTGCCATTATTTATTTATTTATATTTATATCCTTAGTTTGTTTTCAGCAAACAAAAACTGTTTCTCTTAACTGACAATTTAAGAACAATGGGAAATTAGTGAGAGCCTTAATTTTCTAGACTGAGTTAATATTTCTCAAAGAGTTATTTTGTTGGATGGATTTTGATTTCTGTGTTGAATATTAACAACTTAAATCGTTCAGCAGACAAATTGCATGATTTCTAGAAAAATGTACTAAATATCGTTGGTATTGACATCTTTTCTAAATCATAGTAATTAAAAAGCTAATGATTTATTTTTTTAAAAAAATATTTGAACGGTAGAGCCATTTACAAGAATATTCCTTTTTTTCCTTGTAGCATAATGCTAACCTCAGATTGATATACATTTTGACTTCCTTTTTAAAATATATAGTATAGTATACTGTTCTACCAAAAAAAAAAAAAAAAAACACCAAGGAAAGAAAGAAAGAAAGAAAAGGAACAACAACAATAAAAAAGAAAACACTGCTTACTGCTGTTGAATTATTGGCCAGTCATGGAGTGAAAGCTATTCAGGTGCATTAATGTTTAGAAGGAAACATGTAATAGGAAATCTCAGCATTTTATTAAAAATTTCTCAACTAACAGCTTGAAGCCATAGTTAGAAGGAAATAAAACTCCATTGTCAAATTTCACCCTTCTTCTTTATTTTCTGATTAGTTTTAGTCTTATATTTTCTTTCCCTTTAGATAATTCACCAGGCTTTGGCAAAAAACCTAAGAGAAGGATCGCTGAGTGACGAGGGCATTGGGGCAGGGTAGCAGTGCATTACCTGTTTTTAATTTAGTGCATGAAGACCTATAAGGGTTAAAAAAAAAACCACCATGACCTTTGCAGAGGTCATATTTAAGGTAGAGTTAGTCTTTCCATTTTTATTAAAATTTAATTTGGGAACTCATGTGAATTAGAATTCTTTCTTATTTAGCAACATATGCTTTGTATTAATTCAGTAGTTTGCATTTTGAGGAAGATCATTTAGGGAATGAATCTGAATGCATAAAAACCTGATATGCTCTGGAGACTCTATGCCAATGTGTGGATATCCTTTTGCAAAAGCAGGAAAATCAACCCCAGGTAGCAATTCTCAGTAGAATTCTAGAAGTAACCTTGCTGAGAAAACTAAGGATTCCCCTCAGGTTATCCAACCTTTAAACCCAAAAGTTTTATAGAAAGGACTTACAGAATGAAATGTGATGATGTTTTACAAAAGCAAACAGATCTTGCTGAGTGTTATTAAAATTTCTCAACTAATGTTGAATAATGAGGAGTTTGTTGTTCATATATAACCTCAGAATGGTTGACAATATCAGTCTTTCTCAAAAAATAATTATTGAACCTCTGGCAGGATCGAATTTTATATACCTTAATACTACATTAATAAATGTAACTGAGTTTTCAATATTTTGTTCCTTAACAGACAATAGATTTGAAAATGTTTAAGGCATCTGCTTGCTGTTACCTTTAAGAAACGTTATTAAAAAAAAAAATAAATAAAAAAAAAATTAAAAAAAAAAAAAAGAAACGTTATTAAATCCATAGACAAAGACCTGCAGTTTCCAAAAATATATTCTACATTTTCTCTTACTAAACATCATAAATAATCCACAGATACAGCTTGGAGATAATGCTTCCCCTGCTGCTGGATCTGTTACTAATCTTTAGTCAGGATCTGTTTCTCAAGAGATTTCTTTCTTTGTTAGTGAGGTGCTTAGAGTGTGCACAATTACAAAGAAGAACCCTTATAGGCATGTGGACCTAGAAATATTGTACTGAGGAGTGAGTGTGGTTTTTGTGTTTTTTTTTTTTTTTTTTTTTTGTGTGTGTGTGTGTGTGTAGAACCTGAATACTAACATTCAGGCTGGAGAAATATATTCCTATCTTCCTTAATTGAACTTAGAGTATCCTTGGAAAATTTCAGCTAAAAGATGGTGAAATCACATTTGCAATATGCTTTGACTAGTATGGAAAACCTAACTTTAGTCTCCAAACTGATGTGTGTACAGAGTGACACACCTGGAAATTTTTCTCAAAGTCAAATTTCAACTCTGTTGCCCCCTCCCATTAGTTCAGCAGGAAATTTACTCTCAATTAATCTTGGTATCAACTCTGCCTCCTCTGCAAACCCAGTAAAATCTCTTTTTGGCAAATTTATCAAGCCTTTGCTTCTGCAAGAGTGGTTCCTTTCCCCACCTAGCACTCTACTGCCATATGTCATATTTTCCACTGGGAACACCAACCTTTTAATGGACTCCCTAGATTACCCTTGAACTTGATGCTACCCAGGAGCACAGGTGTGTTTGAGAGTCCTCATGCCAGTGATGCAGCCAGCAGTCATTCTCTGAGAATGACACCTTCTTGGGTGCTGTCACAGGCTTCCTGGGCTTACAAACCTCTTCCATCACTGGTCTTGGGGGAATATTCTACCCACTTCACTGATCATTTTAAATTCTTGGGTTGGGGGATGTATATCAATGGTAGAGCACTTGTTTTCTGGCCTGCCCAAGGCCCTGGCCCCCAATACTGCTAAAAACCAAAACAAACAACAAACAAGCAAACACCCTTTTATATTCCTTTTCAATATGCTCCATGTGTTAAAGATTAAAGAGATTTCAGATCACTTCTATTTTCCACCAGGTCAAAACCCTTGAGACATACTATATACAACTACAAAGTCTTATTATGAGATTAAAATGGCAATGGGTGAGTTAGGGGACCATGTGGGGAGACCAGATGCAAATTAGTCTTTCAATATATTTATTGAATGGAACATTTTAATAAGCAGGCTGTTGAATGGAGTTGGGGAGGGTGCACTTTGATTACCCTAGAACTTAATTATTCTTTATTATTAGAGTGGTTCCTAACTGAAGTATTTATGTCATTGACAGTAACAAGATTAGTTTGAGGTTGTACATGAAAATTTATAGTGTAATTGCTATGTACTTAGTGTTTGATAGAAGATGTATTATTGAAATATAAATTGGTGTAAGTTGGCTTGAATGACACCATTGGCAATATGTGAACACATGACAAAACACAGTGGTGGTGTAGAAATGACCAGACATGATAATGCATTAGGACCTCATTTCTATGAAAAGTCATGCTCTACAAATTTTTTTAAATCATTATTTTTACAATTTAGAATTGTCTGTAGTTTACACATTTCAAGGAGGATGTGAAAATTATTGTAACACAGAGAGACTTCCTTAGTTTTCACACAGAGATTTCCCCAAAGTGTGAGTGGACTTGATTTTTTGGTTTTGAGGACTGTCATTTGAGTCATGAAAAATACACAGAAGTGTTAAATAAGTAGTTCTTGATACTCATAAAAAATAGAACCAAAAGGCACAATTTTTTTTGTAGGAGCAAAAATGGTATCATGGTAAAATGGCATAGCATTTTCTAATTCCCAAAGTTATTTCTTGCATAAGAATTTAAGAACTTCAAATTTGTAATTGTTTGTTTTGTATATTTGAGGCAAAATTAGTTACTGAATATAAATGCTTTAAGTACTTTATATTTTGTCAGAAAATGTAAATGATACTCAATATTCACTGTAAAATTGTTTGATGTGACTCAGAGGTGAAATAATAATTGAATACATGATATTGACCTATGAAATAATTTAACATCATGAAAGCTCATTTGAATTTCTTGTCATTCTTTAAGTCTCAGGTAATTACCAGAAGGTGAAAGGCTCATCTCTTTACTCAGACAAATTCTGAATATAGTATGAGAGATCTTTGTGAATATATGTGTAGAAACTGACTTGAACTTTCAGTTCTAATTTGATTTGTGTGAGAAAGATGATATTTAATCTTTCTGAAGATGTGCTTGGCTTTAGCAAAACCATGAGATGTAATATTTAATGCATCTTAACTCTAATCTATTAGACATAATATAGACATAATATAAAGTCAATAGAACTTCATCAAAGAGAGTGTTCAGGAATCATAGCAATAGAATTTAAAGATTTATGAAAGAAATTATTATAGATAGGCATAAGAAAGATGTTGAACAATCTTCTTTTTATGATTTTCTTTAGTGTTTTGCAATACATTCAGCATTATCACAAAATCTATTACTGTATAATAAAGAGTGAAAGTATATTAAAAAGTTTTTGTGAAAATAATTCTCAAGGTACAATTTATTCTTGCCTACTATTATGTTATGAATTTTCTAAAATAGGATTTTTAAACTTTTGGAACTTGGAATAAAATAAAAGTATTTGACAGGTACACACTCAGTACTACTCTCTGCTTTTATCCTTTTTGCTCTACTCGGCAAACATTTTTGTGAATTGTTTCTTGAGCATCATTGAAAATGATGACCAGGAGTGGATCATACTTATTGCATCTTGAACATTAAAATGTTTTCTCCAGAATCTGTGATTGGGATATTGGTTTATAGCTTATTAAAAATAAGAACCTTATCTATGTTGAAGGTAAAATTATGCTACTTCCCATTGTAAGAAAATCTTGTCTTCAGTTTCATTAAAATATATGTAAATGTCAACTGTTTTACTAATGATAACTCAAACTTTGACTTTTCAAGGTTATATTTTCCAGAAATTTTCCTATTAGTCACAATCCTTATTACAATGAAATTATGTTTTGATTATAAAGAATAAAGGAGACAATGTCCTTGTCCTCTCAGCTCTCTTGACTCAGTGGGTAAATATACATGTCCATATTATTCAAGAGCCTGTATAGTAAATATATATGATACTGAGCTGCTAAAATAGAGAAGTGGATGTTTCACAGTGAGAAGTAAAGGGAGAATTCATTTTAGATAGAGACCTAAGTTGTGGTCAAATAAAGAGACCATACAAAATTGTGGCAGCATGGACATATGTACACTGCTTGTTATAACAGGTGCGCCTAAAATGTAGATTGTGGAGGCAAGGGGCACAGCAATTGTCAAAGGATATTTCCAGCATCTCATGGATTTATAATTTCTAGGCCTTGTGTAAAAGTTCCTTGTTGTTACCAAAAATACATGATATGTAGTCAAATTGGTGAATGCCTTGAAGGCATCGATTGCCTCATTCATCTTTGTTCCCTAAATAAGTAGCACAGTAACATAAAAAAGATTCAGGCTAAAAACTGCTAAGTGAATCAATGAATGACTGAAGAGAAATAAAATGTTATAGAAGATTGAAGTGTAAGTGCATTTGAGAAGATAATCCAGTCCAGTCTCGTAGACATTTCCTGAACCTTTTTTTATAACAGACTTCATGAAAACTTTTGTAGCTTCTCCTTGATCACTTGAAGTGATATAAGGCTTGCTGCCTTATAACATAACCTGGTTCACTGTTGGAAAACTCAAATTGTCAGAAACATCCCCGCATGATTGCCAAAATATTCTTCCCTTTGGTGTAGAACCACCACCTGTCAGTCTGACTGCCATTTTTTGGAACAGAGCCTATAGACATGCCAAGGTAGAACTTCCCTCTCCTCTCACCAGCCCCACCATCTGCATCTCTTGTTATTGTGAGGCGGCCATGTTGGTAGTCAGCAACTTCACCCTTGGCTGCATTTGTGACCAGGGATTACAGAGAGACTCAAACTTCAACAATAATAGTCCCGTGACTTCCCAGCGATACTTGATTGGATCAGATTATAGATATCTGGCTCATGGAAGGCTAATTAAAGTCCTCCTAGGGGCAACTGGAATAACTTCCCTTTGGTGGCTGAAACTCTGCAACATAAAACTCAGGAGGTGTCAGCAGCCAAGATTTCTAAAACACGCAAAAAGTCAAATTGTAGAAAGAAATAAAAAAAAAAAATACTATGAAAAGAGACATGGAAGCCAAGGCAGAGAGATTGCTGATGGCACTTGAATCCCTCTATTTCTACTTTTCTTATGGATGGACAGCTGGTATTTCCCAGTATCCTTTCCATAAATATTGACTTTTATATGGCATGGTGTTTTGTTGTTGTTGTTTGTTTGTTTGTTTTATTTGATTGAGTTTCTCACCTCTTCAACTACAGACGAACCAATCCAAAATTGGCAGTCTTGTGTAGGCATTTTGATGGTTAGTGTCAGTCGTGGTTGGCTACTCCTCTTCTTCTGTGAAGATCCAAGTCTCTGATTAAAGAGCCTGGTCAGGATTCTGTCTCTGTTTTTTCCTTGCCACCCTCTATGGTTTGAGTTTGTATCTGTGCTCTTTATTGGCTATTTTTAACCTGGCATAGGGATTTAGAAGCTATAAAGTTTGAATATCTGTTTTGATTCATGACATTGAATGAAATGATATATTATGGAGATATATTATGGAGTGAAAAGCTTGAAAAAAGAAACTCTTTGGCAAGAACTGTAAAGGATCAGAATTTTTACCAAGCTGGCCTGGTGCAGTAATGAAAACAGCCCGAGGGTTCCAGGCAGGAGACGTGGGGCCAGGATGATAGAATGCTTTGGATGAATGTCAACTGAAATGCAATAAAGCTTTTTGTTGCTGTTAACTTACACTTTTGCATTAAAGCTTGTTTCAGAATTAATAATTACCATGACTGTTTCTGGGGTACTATAAGCAAATCCCTGCCATTGGGACTTTTGCATCTTTCTCACCTCTTCCTGGAACACTGTTCCCTACAATCTTTTGGCACTTTTTCTGCATTTATTTGGTCAGAAGTCACTTCCTCAAAGAGAACTTCTCAGAGCACCCTAGCATAGACTCTTCCCATCTCTATAACATCTCTTCTACTTGCTGCTCTGGCTGTGTCCCAAAGGTCATGGGTGTCTATATTTGTAATCATTGTCCAAAATATTTTCTTAGTTACATTCTCATATATTATTTTACATGGGTTATTTAAACTGTATTTCTTCATTTCCATCGGCATAAGAATTTTCTTTTTCTTTTTTTCACTTTATGACATTATTTTGAACTCTCCTTTTTGAGATAACTACACCATCACAGAAAATTGCAAAGAAACATACCAGAAGGTCCTATATTCCCTTTCCCAATGTCCCCCAATGTTTTTAACATGTCTTAGGTAACTTTAATTCAATAGTACCACAAAATTCATATGGGGTATTCACCAGTAATACCTGCAGATATTTCTGTGTGTGTAAAATATGAATATGAAATTTTATCACATGTACAGTTTTCTCTATCTATCACCACAATCAAGATACTTCATCAGACCATCACAACATTCCCTAATATTTCCTGTTAACCATCCCTAGCCCCAGGCAACCACTGGTTTGTTTTTCTTTGCTATAATTATGCTCTCCTGAGAATAAATGAAATCATATGTATCTTTTTGAGAGTAGCTTTTTTTCCACTAAGTATATTAATTTTGGCTTCTTCTAAGTTGTTGTCAACATGATTAGTCTGTTTCTCCATTTCTCCTGCCTTCTTGTTTTGGCTGGATTGTACTCCATGGTGTAGGTGTACCACCATGCCATTTAACCATTCACCCACTGAAGGGCATTTGAGTACTATGTAGGTTTTGTGTATTATGGACAAAGCTGATAGGAGTAGAAAAGTTCCTAAGTAATAATAAGCTGTACCCAGGGTATGTTTTAAAGAGTGCAATTGCTGGGTCATATTGCTAAATCCATCATTAGTCTTAACAGTAACTGTGAAACCATTTTCCAGAATTGCTGTATTTTTTTGCATTCCAATCAGTAATTACAAATGACTCAGTGTCTCTACATTTTTGCTAGAATTTGGTATTGGAACTATTTATTATATATCTATTTGTAAAGATAGGTGTTTAGATAGCTTGATGTGATTTTAATTTGCAGCTTATATTCTCTCATTACTGGGCAGGAATGGGAATTCCAGTTCCCTGCCAGGACTCCACTGACGCCTCCCTACCTGGGAGGGGTAGGAGCACCTTGTTACTTCTCCCTGTGGCCTCACTGACAGCACACCTGGGCTGGGCACTCATTACTGCTGGGCTGTGGTAGAAATTGGGACTTATCTTTTAGTGTGCCTTGATATCACGTTGGTGGGGAAGAGAGAAGGTACCCTATTACTGCTGTGTGGACAGAAGCCAGGGTCCCCACATAGTCTTCAACTGACACCGTGGTAGAAGTGGGAGTATGGGGCTTGTCTCTAAGCAATAGGGTCAAAAGTCCTGTCCCTCCCTGGCCTCCCTTGACACCACCCAGCGGGAAATTTAGGGTGGCTCGTTAGAGTCTGTTAGGGGTGTTATGTAGTCCTAAATGACTGCAGCTTTGTGCCTTTGACCAATATCTCCATCCTGGTAACCACTGATCAGCTCTGCTTCAAATTTCATAGAAGTGAATTATGCATAGACTTGGTCTTTGCGGAGCCACAGGATTTTTCTGTTGTTTGACTAGAATATAGAGGTATTGTCTAAGTGTATTCTATCTAAGCTGCCCTTTTTCTGATGTTTTGGCTAGAGGAGCAGACTTTTGTTAGAGCCCTATCTGGTCTATACTCATTGGAATTTCTGGATAGCTGATCTCTGTGGCTTCAGGTTTTAGGATATAGAGGTTTAAAAAAATAAATCTCAGAAACTTACCAACTGGTCTCAAGACTCCTAGTCTCTCCATCTGGCAGTCTGCATATGTTTATTGTATGTAGATTGTCTAATTTTTTTTCTTGTTGGTTCTTAGGAGAAGAAATAAGGAAAAATACATCTATTCTGTTATCCCAAAAGTGGAGGCCAAGAGCACCAAATCTTATCGATGCTTCTAAATTTTCCATTTTTTTTCATAACTGAACGTTTCATCCATAAGCTTTTTTTCCTGAACTTGTTTAACTAATTCTTTTTTTTTTTTTTTCAGATTTATCAAATCAGCTTTTAAATTGCACCAGGGAGTTTAGAATTGCAGTTTAGAATTGCAGGAGTTTTCAGTTCACAAATTCTGAAGAGGCCTCGTCTCAAATCTACAGTGTCATTTTTTCATATTTTTTAGTCTTGAAATTTAAAACGTTAATGTTATATTTATAAACTGGTTAAACATGGTGGGCGATTTATTGTCTGGTAATTTCACTCTCTGGAGTACCTGTGGGTCAGTGTATGTTGTCTGTTGTTTCTGTTGATTTGCATCATCTATCCACCGCGCTGGGTTACCTTTGATTCTACTGTTGCTTCACTTCCACCACTTTGAGGTCAGGTTTCAGTCTGAGGGCCATCTTCACATGTGCTTTGTTTCTGCTTCATAAAATGTAGACCTTTGGAGTGGGTTAATTTCCTGGGCACTTTGACCTGGCAGAGTGTGATTCCTTCTTCTGTTTCCAGAGATTTATGTGGCTTTCAAGAGCACTGCCTAACTTCTCAGCCACCTCTCTCAAGTCAGGCATTATTCCTAGAAAAATGTTTGTCTCACTCCGAATTTCTGTCTTCTGCCAACTCATGAAGCAGGTATTCCTTATGACATTGTGAGTTCTTACATTGCTTTTATGAGTATTCAGAAAATGTATTTCAACCAGATTTTATTCAAGTAGTGGTTTGTATAGAAGCATTTTCTGATTTAACCAATTCTACATTACTGGGAAAACTTTCTTTTCTTATTATTTGATGTTTCCAATAATTTTGTATAGAACACAAAATAAAATTTCACATTCAACCATAGGTTTCATTGAATTAAAAAATAAAATGTTCATATAAAATAAAATTTAATTATGCTTTTCTCCCCCCTGTAGTTTTGCTTCTTTAACAAACTGGTCTTTATGAAATAGATTGGTTTATTTGAAAAAGCACTGGACTTGGATTCTGGGTTTTCTTTCACAGCACTTTTCTCTAATTAAGTTGAGTTTTACACTGAGTGAGTTTACTAATTCAGTCAAGGTTTCCTGGTTTGTAAAGTAAAAAATTGAAAAAATAATTTCCATTCTCTAAACTCTAATGATTGAGGTCTAAAATTAAGAGGCAGTTTTATGTCAGAATTTACAGAATTGTTAGCTTTCTATTAAGCAGTTTAAATTTCCAATACATACTAATCTACAGGAATGACAAAGGTCAGAGGAACTTGCAAAATATAAACAGGGAGGTTGGCAGCAATGTGGAAATCTCTATAAAACAAAAAGATTTGATTTTAGCATAAATAGCAAGAAGGAAAAAAGGAAGAACTCATTAATAAAAAAGACAAAGTCATTTTGGGTAAATGTTATATATGAACCTTGTTTTTATTATTACTCCAAACAATTTTTTAAAACAGTAAAAAATTAAATAATAACAAAATATGGGCATACGAACTTGAATAATTCCTGAACTATATACAAATATAGTAATATGATATCTGAAATTTGCGTGATCATGAATCAAGAATGAGTAAGTTAGACAGGGCAATACATGGGTATATAGAATTCAGATAGTCCACAAGTTGATAATTGTTGAAATTGTCTAGTGGACACATAGAGGCCTATTAAAACTTCCTGAGTTCCTGTGTATATATTTGAATTTCTACATAATAAAATGTTTTAAAAATGAATAGGGAAGGTATAGTAGAGATGATAGTAAGTAAAAAAATTTATTATATAAAATGAAAACACTATAGGTTTCAGAATTCCCATAGGATTTTGAAGCCACAGTTATGATGGACAATGCTGAATTATCTGCTGGTCATGCCAGGCATCTTTTTAAGTCATCATCAAAGCAAGGGATCAAATATCCCTCTTTAAGGAAGATTTTTTTTTAATCTTGGGTGTTTCTAATAGGATCATAGTATTCCTAATATGAATAAGAGTACATTGTTGGATTTCCTTATATTTTAAGCATAATTTAGTATTGATTTTTACATGTCTATATTTTATAATATTAGAAATTCATTCTGATCATATTAGTTCTTGAATAGTTAACGCTTAGTGAAATTAAGTAGAAACTAATTTTGCTTCATTACATTTAAATATTTTTCTTTCTAAATAGGTTTCAAAATACTGCTAATAATCATGCCTGAAAATGAGAAAAGTTCTTGTCCCACTGAAAACAATCAAACCACGATAAGTAAGTTTATTCTAAATTGATTTTCTTTGAAAATAGATCTTGGGTAAATGAAATGCATGTCACTCGCAGAAGTTGGTAGTTGCAAAGGCATAATCTTTTCCAGAATCAGGGAATGACAAAATCAAAATTTACTGGGACCAAAAAAGTGAATTAAGAGAAAGGAGCATTCTAGCTTAAGGAAAATCCACTATCCGACTAATAATCAATTTTTTAAATAATTAATGTTCAACTATAGGCTTAAAATAGGTAGATAGTATAACAGTGTTGTACTTGTTTGTGTCAGCTCTTCCTGGCTCATACGAGCCAATTGTATACATCACTCTACTTCATTGATAGCTTGTAATTGGCCATGGAGGTAACTAAACTTTTACCAGTGCACCCTTGAGGATACACGTATGGGGAGAGGGGATGTGACTCAATGGTAGTGTGCTTGCCTAGAGTATAGGAGATCCTTGCTGGGTTCAATCATTAGCACCAAAATGAATGATTGATTGAATGAATGAATAAATACATATACAACATGGAAAATGAAAATAATGATATTTTAAATAGTATGTTTGATTTTATAGCATTATCTAGCTCTATTTATCGCAGCCTGAAATAGGAGTTTTTTTTATTCAGTGTAATGATAGCAATGTCATTTCTATGCATGATATTATAGCAGAGGTTAACATATTATAGCCCATGACCTAATCTCAATGTCTGAATAGTGGCCTTTTTTCTTTTTCTTAATAGTCCGGAAGGAAAGGATATTTTTTATGTGTGTAGAGGGTCATAAAAACAAAAGGAAACCAAAAAGAATACATAACAGAGACTGTATGAGGTTCACAAATACTAAACATTTTATCACCTGGCTCACTTGTGCACGAGGCTGCTGGGTGGTTCTCCTGACATCTGGTGGTCTCTGTATGGATCAGTTACACATCTGCAGTAAGTCACAGGTCAACCAAGCACCATTATTGATCTTGTTCATTTTGACTGAAGTCTTTCACATGCCAAAGGTCCTTAGACAGGAAAACTGGATGACTCAGCTCCACCGTATGTTGTCTGTCATACTCCAGTGAGCAGTTAGGGTGTTGATCTCATGGCTTTGGCATGATTACAAGAAGGAAAGCAGAAACACTGAAGGTCTCTTAGAGCCAATGCTCTGAACTGGTAACTATCAAAATGGAAGTAACAAAAGCAGCACAAAATCTAAAGGTTAGAGATTAGACTCCATATGTCTTCATGTGTTTTTTGTTGCTATCCCAGAAATACCTGAGACTGGGAAATTTATAAAGGAAATAGTTTTATTTTGGTTTATCATTATGGATAGTGAAGAATCTGACTACATCTACTCAGCTTATGGTGAGAGAGCCTCAAGCTGTGTCTTAACATCACCAAAAAGTGGAAGGGCAAGCAGGCATGATGGAAGAGGCAAAGCACAAGAGGCAGCCTTGCTTAGAACGACCTGCTTCCACACAGTAGGTAACTAATCGAACCTGGTGCAAAGTGCATTGCTCTCTATTTATTACTGTATCACCACTTAAAGATCTCACCACCTGTCAACACTATTAAACTGGGACCAAATCTGAATTGAGTTTTGAAGGGCATGAACCACATTCAAACTTCAGTGCCACCTCTTGATGGAAGGTGCTGCAAAGTCACATTAGAAAGAAGGTGAATCCCTGCAGGAGAGAACTATTGGGGATTATGACAGTAATCACATTTCCACAGGCTTCTTCAATTATAAAGTAAAGTAGTCATATAGTAATTCTAAATGTGGATGAAGTCCTGGTACAATGGATTTTGTGTTTGATTATTAATAGTGAGTGGAATTTCACTCCAGTATCACCACACTTATTTTCTGAATATTTGAATAACTTTGGTTTTTAGCTCTTTATTTCTTCTATCAATATTAATTTTGAAAATATTATTTTGTTTTGTGTAGTGATGTTTAAAAAAAAGATTTCATTTGTGAAAATTGACCCTGACCTTAAATTAGCAAAATAGACCAGGATATTCATTTAAAATAATTCTCCCAAAGACATGATTTGGAAAGAAAATGGGCAATCAAATCATGCTGTTTCATAGCTCTTTTTGTTTTTTAAGCATTCTTCTTTTTTTAACTTTTATTTTATTTATTTATTTTTATATGGTGCTGAGGATCTAACTCAGTGCCTCACACATGCTAGGCAAGTATTCTACTACTGAGTCACAACCCCAGCCCCAGCTGTTCCGAAACTCTTATTTAAATATCTGAAAAATGCTACAGAAAGTTTTTGGATTGAATATAATGTTAATTAAAAAGACCAAAGGTTTATTTCAATACTTCAAAGGGCTGGTTTTCCTTTGAATGACTTGACAAAATCTACTGATTTTGTACTAAAAGAAATAATAACCAATCTAAACCAGTTTATAAGCAAAAGCTAGAAAATTATTAATGTTAAACACAGTGTGGGCCACCCCATCATTCTATGCAATGGAGAGACATACACAAAGAAAATCACACATCACATGTTAGTGAAATGTAAGTGTTCTGTGATAGATTATTTCTGTAAGTGCATGTGAAATGGAACTGTCTAGTTGGCTGACTCTTTGGAAAATAATATGGCTAATAAATTGTCCTTTAAGATGTGTTTACTTAGCAAAGATTTTGTATTAAAATGACATTAAAACAATATTGGTAGTGCTGATATCAATAGCAATTATCAGTTAAAATTAATTTCCATTTCTTGTATGATACCATCATTAAACTCCCTATTCTTTGTGGAAAACAACCAGCCAATAAAGAGAGCATTCAGCTTATCAGTCAAAGCACTGAGATGTCTGTGTTTAAGCCACAGGAATTTATTAGACCTCAGTGTTTATTACTTTGTCTTGGCAGATTTTAAACTTTTAAGTCCCAAGCCATCTTTGATGGATGATATACTGAATTATGACCAAACTTTTAAAAAGGTGCATCATTACCTCTGACCATCACAAGAACATAATGTGAGATCATATTTACTAACTTCTAAGAGACTATGTTCAAAATAAAACTACTTAACATCCCAAACAAATCTTTTTTTCTGGTATTCTGTCAATCATCAGGAAACTATTGTGGTTGTATCAAAGTTCTTATTATACTATAAATAAACAACTATTTGATTATTCTGTGCTCTCAGTTGAAATACATATTAAAAATCTTAAACATGCAGACCAACTGTGTTTTCATATGCCTCATACTTACATATGATTAGCTCTGCTTTGGACAGTAATTTCTATTACAATTAAGAATATCTTTTTACAAAATGTCATGTTTTGATTTTCAGGCAATATTTTCACTAAATATATGAAACAGAATTTCATGGCAGTATCACATTTGCTTTCATTAGAATACTGCTAATATATTTATATTTCTATTTTTTGAGTTTTTTACCCTGTATCTTTTCTATATCATATATTTTCTATACAATAGGCAGAATAGCATCTTCGAATTTTTAAACAGGAAATATTTCACCTATGCAAATATATCTGATATATATATAAATGAATATAATATAATATATAAATATATATAAATACAATATCTGAGATATATATTCTTTATATATGTATATATAAAGAATGCTGATAAAATTGGATATCTGTGCATTCATGGTATAATTTGGATCTGGATTGTCCCCCAAAGACCACATATTAAAGACTTGGTCCTCAGCTTGGTGCTACTAGAGCATGGTAGAAACCTTTAATGTGTGTGCCTGTGTGTGCATGTGCATGTGCATGTGTGTGCGTCTGCATGTTTGTGTGTGTTTGGTGGAGCTCAGTGGCGGAGCACTTGCCTTGTGAGACTCTAGGCTCCATCCCCAGTCCATTGAAAATCACAATAGAAAAGAAGAGGTACCCAGTAGGAGGTTGCTGGTCATTTTTATTAAGATGGCTTTATAGTTACTGATTTCTTAAAGAGTCATATCCCATAAGTATATAGAGTCCAGGTTTACTTATGACTACAATTATAACAGACAGAAGCAGCTTGCTAAAAGCTTTCCACAGATAAGAACTCTCCACTTTACAAATGCCATGCTGTATACTGGTCAGGATGTCTGTTAGCATTTTTTTCAAGGAATTTTAACGTGGTCACCTGCTTCCTTTCTATAGGGACTTCTCCTTCACTTCCAAAGGGAGAGAATGGGTTACAAACCTGCAATAATCTTTTAGATTCAATTGGATGTTGATTTGTTCTTTGGCCTATAAATTATTTAGACCTATAAAATATTTTGGTCTTGAGTTTAACATCTTTAAGATCTACCTCATGGAATATGTGACTGAGGTCCACCGTATACATCCTTACTAATTTTTATCTTTTGAGTCCTCATTAGATTGCAATATGTTAATTTACCTATTATTGGTAGATTTCTGTGTTTCTCTTTTTCTCTCCTCAAAGTTGATTTCACGTTATTGGTTCTAAAAATATGAATAACTGTAATAATTTTATTTTTTATTTTATGGTATTTAGTATAGAATTATAAATATTTATACTTGTCTTCTTTAATATTTATATTGAGATCATAATTATTATATTTAGTATTCATTGGCTTAAAATATATTTTACTATCACTTAATTTTAAACTTTCTGAATCACTTTATATGTTGTATAAAACATATTTTCTAGATTTCTCTTTATTATTCAGACAAAAAAGATCAATAGGTCATGTTAGCCTATTTACAAGTACAAAATTTAACTATAATTACAAAAAATATGTCCTAATTTCTATTATATTTTTTATATTTTATAGTTAAATACATAGCGGCACGCATATTGTGTGTATGGTTTACTGTCACTTTTAGCATTCAGAAAGTCTTATTATTATAAAAATTACTCACATACTAATACCTTTCTTTTTTCTTTTTTTAGACA
The DNA here is from genome assembly GCF_045843805.1 of Urocitellus parryii. Taxonomy (NCBI): domain Eukaryota; kingdom Metazoa; phylum Chordata; class Mammalia; order Rodentia; family Sciuridae; genus Urocitellus; species Urocitellus parryii. Next base: position 38,068,374 of record NC_135543.1, read on the forward strand.
CTGTGTATTTGATCCACATTATGAGTAATACTGAAATTAGCTAGGAAGCTTTTCTTGACTTTCTATTCCATTTTCTTAACATTCAATATAAAGGAATATAATTTTATTCCCAGTTTATTCTTATATGGTATACATAGTATACCTTATGTGTACTCCCCCCCATTTCTTACCCAACACCATGGTTTTTATACTGCATTGGTAGCACAAGCACACGAGTCTGTAATTCTATCACTTGAAATTGAATTGAAATTTGTAATTTAACATTTTTAGTATACTTAAGAGATTGTGCACCCACTACTATTATCTAATTCTAGAGCACTTTCAAAAGCTAGTATATTCAAGGCTTGCTGCCAGTACCTGTGCCAAATTTCTCCTGTCCTCTTTGTTGTTTGATGGCCATCTCCCAGTGGATTCAGCAGGGAGGGATTGCAGAAATACATTGTTTCTGTTTTTGAACACTCATAACATTTTGCTGTGGCTTATATTCTTGAATGGCACTTTTCCTTGGTAAATTTCTTGGCTCACATTTTCTATTTTCTTTTTAATTTTTGTGTATATGAGTATCTTAAATATGTTACCCAACTGCAATTTGGCATGAAATGTTGCCAATCTTATTTTAATTCCATCATAATCAATCTAGATTTCTTGCTTGTATTCCCAAAGTATTATTTATTTTTCTTTAAAGTTCAATTTTTTTCCTAGACTACAACATAAAACTTGGAAAATACAGAAAATATGAAAGGCCTAAGAATAAATCACTTTTGCTTTTTGTATATATTACCTTTCTATGCATATGCATATGTTTATATCAATGTGTTCTAACTCTCTTGACTTAAATTACTTCATAAAATTTTATGCATTTTTACCACTTGATAATTACATGTTATTGAATAATAAAGAGCTTATTCATCATAATTTAAATAACTATTTTTTAATTTTGGTACGTGTGCTATTGTGATACTGTTTTAATTTTTTAAAAATTGAGCTATCATTAACATACCATAAAATTCACCTTTTAAAAATGTATGATCCAATATTTTAGTGTACTCAAAAAGTTGCACAACCACTAACATTATTTAATTCTAGACCACTTTCATAACCACCAAATGAAATCTTATACCATCAGCTGTCATGCTCCGTTCCCCCTCTACCTAGCTTCTGGCTACCGTAAATTGATTTTCTTTCACTGTGGATTTCCTTGTTCTGGACATTTCATATCTATTATTTCATAAAATGGTTGTCTTCTTTTCCACCAGAGCAGTGTCAAAATTCCATGTTGTAAAATGCACTGGTATATCATTTCCTTTTATCATTTCTCTATCAATATTCCATGTGTTTTTCATATATTCATCAGTAGGTAGATATAAAGTTGTTTCCATTTGTGAGCTATTATAAATAATGTTGCTCTGAATGTTTGAATACAAGTTATTGTGTGGCTATGTGTTTTCATTCCTATTGAGAATATAGTTAGGAATGAAATTTCTGGGTCGTTTGTAACATAATGTTTAGCTCTCTGAGTAATGGCCAAGTTGATTTCCACAGCAGTAGCAGTAATTTATGTTCCAATTAGAACTATATGAAAAGTCCACTTTCTCCACATCTTTTCCAATATTTGTTATTTTCTGTTATTTTTTTAAAGCTTTATGATCATCACCATTGCAGTGGATGTGAAGTGATGTATTATTGTAGTTTTCATTTGCATTTCCCTAATGGCTAAATACAGGGAGCATCTTTAGATGTTTGGTTATTAGCTATTTGTATATCTTCTTTGAAGAAATGTCTATTAAATGCTTTTCTCATTTTTACATTGGGCTGTCTTTTTAAAAATTAGACTTTTCTGTATTCTGGAAACTAAACTTTTTTTCTGATGTATTATTTGCAAATATTTTGCCCATTCAGGGGTTATGTTTTCACCTTTGCCATCGTATCTTTTGTAGTACAGATGTTTTAATTGTTTTTATTTCTTTGACATTTTTATTTTTATAAAGTTTATCTAATTGCTTGTTTCTTTGATGTCATATGTTAAAAATTATCACAGAATTCAAGGTTTGGTGATATAGGAAAAAACAGTTTCCCCTGCTATATGCTTACAACACAGAATACTTCTGTGACCCTAGATATGGTGAATTTCCCTCCACACACCAAGCAATTCTGCAGCAGATTCTCCAGTGGACATCGGCTGCATAATCAGTATATTCAATTAAATTCTGATGCTGTCTTTCCTGAGACAGTGTCAGATCCTACGGGTTGAGGGCTCAGTTCAATTTTGGATGCCGCTCACACACTTATGATTGACCAGATAACAACTGAGATTGCTATGATCCCTTCCCCTGTTTCTATTAATTTGCATGATCAGCTCAAGAAACTCAGGGAAACACTTTACTAAGGTTTACCTCTTTACTATTAAGTAGATGAAAAGAATGCAGATGGAGCTGGATGGGAGAGATATGGCAAGGAAGAGGAGGGAGCTTTCTGGTCATGCCCTTTTTAGTTATGCCAGAACCTCCACCATATGTTCTTCTATCTTGAAGGCTCCAACCCTACCCTTTTAGGTTTTCACAGAGGCTTGATTGATTAAATCATTGGCCATATATAAGCTCAATTTTTAACCCCTTTTTCCTCCCCAAAGATTGGCAGTTGGGACTGAAAGTTCAGACCCTCCAATCCTCCAATTGAATGGTTAGATTCCTGTCAACCAGCCCCTATCCAGGAGTCCATCTGAGGTCACCTCATTAGAATAAGAGATTTCCTATTGCCAAGGAACCTTGAACCTCTGTTAAGGGATTGGGAATAGAGACTAATATATATGTATTTTCTATAAGGTCACAAAGGCCTTTTGTTTTCTTCCAAGAGTTTTATGGTTTTAGTTCTACATTTTGGTCTGCAATTCATTTTGAGTTAGTTTCTTTAGCGGTCCAATTTTTGTTCTATCACACATATGGATACCAATTCTACCTGTACTATTTGTTGAAAACATACTCTTTTTTTTTTCTCATAGACTGTCTCATGAATTGACCATGAATATAGTTTCTTTCTGGAATCTTAGTTCTCTTCCATAAATCTATATGCCCATCCTTATGCCAGTATCATACCATCTTGTTATAATAGCTTGTAGTAGTTTTTGAAATCATGAAGTATGATTCCTCCAACTTTTTTTCTTTTGTTTTTCAATATTATTTTGGTTACTGTGGATCCTTTCATGTCCATGTAGATTTTGAGATCAGTTTTATAATTTCTCCCCAAAAAAAGCATTTGAAAATTTTCTAGAAATTGCATTGAATTGATAAATCAATTGGGGGTAATTTTAGCATCTCAATAAGGTTATAATCTTCTAATTTACTAATGCAGGATTTATTTTGATTTTTGTAGATCTCAATTGTTTTCAACATATGCCCACTTTCTCCCCCTTCCCCATTCACAGTTTTTGGTATTAACATCTTGCATTATTGTTGCAAATTTAATATTGATACATTATCATGAAATAAAGGCCATAGTTCACATTAGGGTTCATCTTTGTTCCATATAGTTCTTTGATCTTTGATAAATGCATGGTGTTGTCATGCTTCTCAGCTTTCTTTCCACCTTAAGTAAGACAGGGAGGCTAGAGGGACAGGATTTTCATTTTTCTTCCCTTAATTGGTTACTTTGTGTTGAAGTAGTTTTCCTTGAGGAATGGTGGAAAATGGAATACTGTTGGGCTTGTTTCAATCTGGTCTTTTTTTTTTTTTTTTTTACATAGGACATGTTTCAAAATAGTTAATTCACCTCTCCTTCTAGAAACAGGAAGAAATATTTCTCTAGTCTACTGTGAGAACATAGTGGAGCTCCTGGAGATCAAAGTAGCAAAGGTGTGCTTGGCTCTTTAAGACTGATTACCCCCAAAGCTTTTAACTTTCAAGCAAGTTCACAACTCAGCCTCCAGCAGTTCATTGAGAATGGATAACTGTGTTTTAACTATACTTCCTTTCCCTTGCAGTCAGGTCAATGAAAAGCAAGAGATAAGTTTTTTTGTTTTTTTAAACCTATTCTTGGCTGCAGAAACTTCTGTTAGTAAGCCCTGGTTCTCTGTATCTGCACTACCTTCCTGTTTGTGGAGGTGACAGTTTACATTATAACTTTAATTCCCTGATAAATCTAAGAAGAGGCAGTGCTTTTGTTCAGTTTTTTCTTTTTATTAGGATAGTGATGACCTTCAGAGTTTTTATATATCAGAGTATAACTACAGTTTCCAAACCGACTTTTTACCAAAGTCTGTTAGCTTTATTTCTCTGTATGGACTATACTTTCTTTGGTTTTTTATTTTTGTTGTTGCATGTCACAAATTTTTGTTGAAAACTAAACACTTAAAATAATAGGCAGTTTGAGCAAATGTAAATACTCACTCATTTTGAGTGAGCAGGAAACTGACACGTCACACTTGCTGGTTCCAAGCAACATAGCTTGTTAGAAGCTGTGTTAATAGATAAAAGTGTTGATGTTGATAAAATTGCTATAAATGATCTTAAAAAGGATGTATTAAATGATATATTTTTAATATAAGAAGAAATAGAGCATCTTAAGGAATACTATAAAATAATCATTTTGCATCCAGTTATTGATCCCTTCAACTATATTATTATTAAAGTTTATTTGGAAAAAAATAATAGGCATATCTCAGAAATATTTTAGATTTGGTCAAACTGCTGTAATAAAGGAAATGTTGCAATAAAGCAAATCACATGATGTTTTTGGGTCTGTGGTACAAATAAAAGATTTTAAAAATATGCTGTGGTCTATTAAATGAGGATCTCACTATATCTAAAAAGTACATCTTATTTAAATTTAACTTAGTTAAAATACACTTTATTGCCAAAAGAATGCTAATGATCACCTGAGTTTTGAGTCATAATCTTTTTTTTTAAATGAGTCATATTCTTTTTGCTGGTGGAGGATCCTGCGTCTATGACTGATCAGGGAGGTGGTTGAAGAAAGCTGGTGGCTAGGTGATTTCTTAGAATAAGACAACAATGGAGGGGCTGGGCTTGTAGCTCAGTGGTACAGTGCTTGCCTCACATGTACGAGGCACTGGGTTCAATAAATAAAGGTATTGTGTCCATTTACAGCTAAAAAAGTATTTAAAAAGACAACAATGGAGTTTGCCACATTGACTGACTCTTCCTTTCACAAAATATTTCTCAATATCATATAATGCTACTTGATAGCATTTAACATATTGTGGAATTTCTTTTAAAATTGGAATCAATCATCTCAAAACCTGCTGCTTTGTCAACTCTGCTTTGTAATATTCGAAATCTTTTCAGCAGTGTTCACAGCATCTTCATCATCTCAAGAAACTACTTTATTAGCTTACTTATAAGAAGTAACTGCTTATCTGTTCAAGTTTTATCAGAAGATTATAGCAATTCAGCCACATCTTCTGGCCCCACTAATTTTAATTCTCTTTCTATTTCTACTAGATCTGCAGTTATTTCCTCCATCAAAGTCTTGAACACCTTTGAGCCATCCATGAGAGTTGGAATCGACTTCTTCCAAACTCCTGTCTATATTGATATTTTACCTCTACTCACAAATCATTAATATTCTTAATGGAATCTAGAATGTAAAATCCGTTCCAGAAGTTTTTCATGTTTTGCCCAATCAATCAATCAGAGGACTCACTCTATGGCTGCTATGGTCTTATGAAATGCATTACTTAAATAATAAGACTTGAAAACTGAAATGACTCCTGATCATGGCCTACAGGATGAATGTTGTATTAAAAAGTGTGAAAACAACATTAACCTCATTATATATATCATCCAGCACAGCTCTTGGGTGGCCAAGTACATTGTCAATGTAATATACTGAAAGAAAGCACTTTTATTCTGAGCAGCAGGTCTCAACAGTGGGCTTATTCTGTAAACCAAGCTTCGTTGTTTCATTTATAAAGCATAGGCAGAGGAGATTTAGTATAATTCTTAAGGACCTCAGGATTTTCAGATTGGTAAGTAAGCATTGACTTCATCTTAAAGTCTACTATTATTAACCCCTAATAAGAGATTTGGTTTGACCTCGGAACCTTTGAAACCAAGCATTGACTTCTCTCTGCCCCTGAGAGTCCTAGATAGCCCATTCTTCCAATATGAGACTGTTTCATCTACATGGAACATGTAGCTGCTTTACCAACTGTGGAAGGTAGATCATTGGCAAAACTTCTGCATCTTCTATATCAGCAATTGATGCTTCACCTTGCATTTTTATATTATGGAGCTGGCTTCTTTTCTTAAACCTCATGAACCACTTCTGCTAACTCCAAACTTTTCTTCTTCAGCTTCTCAGACTTCATAGAAGAAGAAAGTTAAGGCTTTATTCTGGGTTAGGCTTTGGCTTAAGGGAATGTTATGGCTGAATTGATCCGTCCAGACCTCTAAAACTTTCCCCATGTCAGCAATAGGCTGCTCTGCCTTCTTAACATTCATGTGTTCACTGGAATAACATGTTTAATTTCTTTCAACAACTTTTTTTTCTGGAGTCACAACTTAGCAAGCTGCTTGGTGTAAGAAGCCTGGCTTTCCAACCATCTGGGTTTTCAACATGTTTTTCTCATTAAGCTTAATCATTTCTAACTTTTGATTTAAAGTGAGAGACTTGTGACTCCATCTCACTTGAACACTTAGAGGCCACTTTATAAGGTTATTAATTGTTCTAATTTCAAAATTAGTATCTCAGGGAAGAGGGAGGCATAAGGAAAGGGAAGGAGATAGGGAATCGCCACATGGAGTGGTCAAAACAAACACAATGTTTATTGATTAAGTTTGTTGCCTTTCATAGGGACAGTTCATGGTGCCCCTAATTTTAATAGTTGCCGGGGTCCTGCCCCAGCGGGGTCCAGGGAGTCCTGAAGGATGAGTGGCGTCGGCGAAAAGATGAGACAGGAGTCGTTCCGTTTGAGCAATCTTCAGAGAGAGAGCTAATGCAGCTTTCTCTGGGTCCCCTTTTTATTACAATTTTTCTCATCATTATAGATTCACAATACGTCATTAATTATATAATTTAAAACTTTGCCAAGACATGACATTTCCTTAACCATGATTGAGGGCATACCAATCTACATCCTTCCAGGATATGACCCCCCAGCCATACAATCATCAAAAGTACAGAATCATCAATAAAACATGTCACCAATTTACATCCTTCAGATTTTCCCAAGATTTACTATTTTTCCCAAGATACGTTATTTTCTTATTAACTAATGCCAAATTACGTAACCAGACTCTAAGTCTCCTAACCAACCATTAACCTAAAGTACACTTGTACTTTATTTTTAATCTAAAATTCGCATCTAAAAAAGTCCCTTTAAATCTTATATTTAAAATATCCTAAAGTTTATGAATCATCCTTAAAGCATATCAGAAACCTATACAACTAAAGACTTAAGAATTTCTAAACTTAAGAATCTAAATAAAATAATATTTCTAACATTATTCTAAAACTGTGTCTTATAAAGCTATTTTAATTAATTCCTAAATTTATTCTCATAAAACTGGTTGAGCTGCTTTCTCAAAGAGTTTCTTTGTTTCTCAGTCAAGGTACACTAGTTCTCAAAGAGTTTGTTTCTCAGTCAAGGTGCACTAGTTCTCATGTCCTTTCAGAGGATGATTGTTGTCTGTTATTAGGTTTGTCCACAATGTACTAAGATAGAAGAACAGCCTTCTACTTTGTCCTTGATATGCTGAGGGGTAGCAGAATAGCCTCCAAGGCATGAACTACCTGTTCTGTTCTAGCCATCTGAAATTTAATTTGTTTGGCATTTAACATACTCATGCCTCCTGTGAGAAACATAAGCATGAAAATGCAAAGTCCCAATTACATAAAAAAGGGTCTCATGTTTTCGGTTACCCACCAACCAGCGTGGCTTTGCCAGCATTCATCCTCACTGTGACCCTGTCAAGACAGTGGGAGAGCGGCTTTGCCAACACTTTTTCTCACTGTGACCCTTTCAAGACAGTGAGTGGGGGATTGCCTTCACCAAATAGTAATGTTGAAGAGCACAGATGACATTTAGCAATAATTTTGAAATATTGATAGAATTAGCAAAATGTGACTAAGACATGAAATGAGCAAGTACTGTTGAGAAAATGGTGGCTGTAGACTTGCTTCACTCAGGGTTGCCAACAGTTTTCAATTTGTAAACAATGCAGTGTTGACAAAGTACGACAAAGAAAAGTGGAGGTCAAGGAGGTATACCTGTAATAGGAAGGTTGTTGACTTGAGATCCTTCTCCTTCCTTAGGGTCGATTTTCACTGCTGATTTTTGTAGTTGTTGAGGTAGTGACTTTTAGATTTTAGTGACTTTCTAGTCCTTAATATGTTTTGTCATCTGTAGCCACTTAGTCTCTACTAGTCTGTTTAGTGATCAATTAATGATTAAATATATATTTCTTTAAATCCTGGAATGAATCCATCTCCTAGTCTTTAAATGTTGGGGAGCACCTTTAACACTCACCCAGGGAGATGGCAGCCCTGCTTTTAAGTCTTTCCTTCTTTTCATGCAGTGTCTCAAGGTCAGCCAAAGGTGAGAGATTAGGACTTTTTCAGCTCTTTCTTGATCATGCACATGTGACCTTGTAAGTGGAATCTTCTAGGGAATGACCAGTTATGTTGAAAAATGACAATTATTTAGGAATGAGGCTTTAATAATAACTCTCCTCTGCTTCCTGTGGTACGAAGACATGTGGCCTTTTATTTGTTAAGGCTCTGTTGATCTGGAAAGTCAGAGATGGGACAAGGGAACATTAAATTGTATTCTTACCAAGATTTATCTGTTCATTAAGAATAAATGATTCTGGGGTTTCTGAAAGTTTTGGTATATTTCCATAGCCCTGCAATTGGACCGTTTTGTCTCTTCTTTTGCTTTGTATTTATGGAGAGGTGGATTTTCAGATGTCCTTAATTCACCATGTTCTCTGACATCTGTTTTTATTGGTTTTGTTTCTAGATAAGCATTTAGAATTGGAATTTGGCACAGATATGAGGATTTAAGTGACCTTCTGTATTCTATGATGTTTTCCAGAAATGTACATAGTGTTGACTGTGTGTATCAGTATTGCTATGACATATTATATTTTATTTAGTCATTATGAAATAGCTAATTTAGCCAATGGAAATGATCTGATTCCAAAGTTGCTTTTGTTTATATTTTTATTACCAGAGAGTATAAATAATTTTCATGTGTTCATTTAACTTTTCCTCCTCTCATTTGAGCTTTCTAATGATGGATTGGTAATCTTTAAGTGTTTGATTATATAAATGAAAACTTAAGCCTTTATGTATTATTTCTTTTTGTGTTACATTAAGTGAAAATAATTGCCCACGGCTTCCTTATGAATTTATGTCTTACTCAAAGATGATAAATTATCCTTTTTAATATATTATAAATTCATTTAAATAGTGTGGGATTGTTATATTTCATGTTAATTTTTATAGTTTCAATATATTTAAAAATTTAAAGTTCTGTAATCTATCAGGAATTTTCTTTGATGTATTATTTTACTGACAGCATGGTTTCAATGAACAACTGCTATTGGAATTTTATATTATTGGAATATCGAATTGCAATACCAGTTGATCCCTGGACAGAAACATTTAAGTGCATCAGTTTATTTGAATGAGTGTTTTTAAGGGTCTGTTTCATATACAACTCTGTGTAGAAAATGATTATTCTTTGTGTGGTCATTATTTCTTTTATTTATTTATTTTTTTGTAGTTGTAGATGGACAGAATACCTTTATTTTATTTGTTAATTTTTATGTGGTGCTGAGGATTGAACCCAGTGCCTCAAATATGCTAGGCAAGCGCTTTGCCACTGAGTTACAGCCCCAGCCCAATGTGGTCATTATTTAACTCCCTTATTCCTTCATTTATTCTGAAATTCCCTCAATTTTCCAGCTTATATTATGCCTGGTTTTTTTTTGCTGGATGCAAAATATACTATGGCTATGAAGTAAATATGTTCCCCTTATGAAACTTGGGTTCTGAAGGAAATATATAAAAAGATTGTTGCTGGTGTTTAGGAAAAGCATTATGAATGTTGAACTTTGGGATATCTTGTTTCTCCATTTCACACGCTGATTTATTGTTAAAATAACTCTCAATTCTATTTACTCTCATTTTGCAGTTTGAATCTAAACTGACTTTTTTGAAAAGATTTTTTGAACTGTCCAAAGTATTTATAACATTGTTTTCTGACATCTTCCTTTGCAACTTAATTTATTATCATAGAGTAGCAACTGGCTTTTGTATAGAGTAGCAACTGTTTCTTCTCTCTTCAGATATACACTTCTGTATTTTGCAGTTGCCTTTTAGAAATTTCCTTATAATATTGGGTACACTAATATTCAAATATTTATAGGGCTAGGTCATCTCTTGCAAATGCATGCACATTTGCCATCATTTTCAGATTTCCTTGTTATTATTGCCTAGTTTTAAAATTTAAAAATGATAGAATTATAAAGAAAATACTACTGCTCTTTCCAGATCAGTTATTAAATTGTAAAAATTAGACACTTTAAAATCTTTTTAAAATTTCATCATAAAGATCATAATTCGTGCTCTTGTTTGATTAAACATTTCTTTACATCCCAGTAATATGTGTACCATTCCAAAATCCTTTTTGAAACCTACTTTGAGCTATTTTTTCAGAGTTTGTACTTTTGTGACTATTATGCTCTACCTTTTGATATTTTTTACTTCATTGTTGCTGATAATGTTTGTTTTTTTTAAGAAATCATGATAGATCATTTATATAACTTTTTTTTTTTGCTTTTTCCTACTAGATTATTTTTTATTGCCCATGTCCTATGCAGGAGAGGGAATGAGGTTCCCCTTTGGTAGGATGAGCTGGCTAAGAAATAAAAGCTAGGTCAGGTGGTGGTTCCATTCCAAGTTTTCCAGGGATCTCCATACTGCTTTCCATATTGGTTGCACCAATTTGCAGTCCTTCCAGCAATGTATGAGTATGCGCTGTCTCCCCACATCCTTGCCAACCCTTATTGTTGTTTGTATTCTTAATAGCTGCCATTCTGACTGGAGTGAGATGAAATCGTAGAGTAGTTTTGATTTGCAGTTCTCTAATTGCTAGAGATGTTGAACATTTTTTCATATGTTTGTTGATTGATTATATATTATCTTCTGAGAGATGTCTGTTCAGTTCCCTGACCCATTTATTGATTGGGCCTAATTCAATAGATGAATGGATAAAGAAACTGTGGTGTATATACACAATGAAATATTATTCAGCATTAAAAGAGAATAAAATCATGGCATTTGCAGGTAAATGGATGGAGTTGAAGAATATAATGCTAAGTGAAATAAGCCAATCCCCCCAAATCAAATGCGGAATATTTTCTCTGATATGTGGATGCTGATCCATAATGGGAGTATGGGAGGAATGAAGGAACTTTGGATAGGGCAAAAGGGAGGCAGGGGAAGGGAGGGGTGATGGGGATAGGAAAGATGGTGGAATGAGATGAACATCATTACCCTAGGTACATGTATGAAGACACGAATAGTGTGACTCTACTTTGTGTACAACCAGAGACTTGAAAAATTGTGCCGTATATGTGTACTATGAATTGAAATACATTTTACTATCATGTATAACAAATTAGAATAAATAAATAAATTTTAAAAAAGAAAGAAAAGCTAGGAAAAATAGTATGACGGAATAGCCACAGAACACAGAAAGTAGTTTCAAAAACAAGGGCAGGACGGGCAAAGTTGACCAGACGGTCCAGCTTCTAACTAAGAAAGGAGCCCATGTTTGCTTTATTTATATCAGAAGACATCAAAGAAAGTTTATGGAAAGTTCTTCACTATAACAGGTTAGAGGTGAGGACAAGGTAGGCCACTCAGTTCCTAATGGGTTTTGCCCATCTCTGGTGCTTTGCGAGACCTTTCCACGTGTGCATCCGTTGGCCTGTCCCAGTGGGACAGCCATGGGAAGTTCCCACTGCCAGATATATCCCCTCCCTGGCTACAATGCTGAAAAAAGGTCCTCATGCATTTCTGGTGAAATTGCCTCCAGCAATTTTTTTTTTTAAATGTGGTAAAATATATCTAACATAAAGTTTCATTAGACCATTTTAAGTGTACAGCTCAGCAGTTTTAAGGACATTCACATTGTTGTGCATCCACCACTACTACCCAAGTCCAGAATTTTTTCACAACCTCAAACTGAAACTATCCAAGAAACAATAACAATACACAGTGGAGTATTACTAACCATAAAGAATAATGACTTCATGGAATTTGCTGGTGAACAGATGGAAATGGAGACTATCATGCTAAGTGAAATAAGCCAGTCCCCCAAAGTCAAAGGCCAAATGTTTTCTCTGCTATGTGGAAGCTAATCCAAAATGGGAGGAGGGGGGGAAATGTATATAACATCTGAAACAAATTTTTATCAATCCTCTTTATTTTGTAGTGGGAGGTTTCTAGAGAGGTAGTTATGCTGTGTGTAACTCGTTTTGGAACTCTCCTTGTATTAGACTGCGTGACTCTAATAATAAATAGGTTATATTACAAGTCCAATGTTACCATATGTTTGGATTTTAAAAATCCTGTATAACCTTGGAAATTAGATAAAAACTTTGATTAAAATGTTCCTGAAAACACTGAACAGGAATCACATGAAAGCTCCGATGAGTGGCATTTTCCTGTGTCATTTGGCCTATATCTCTTTCTTCTGATGCCTATTTTCTCCCTTCATCTTTGCCAGTGCAATTTAGGGCAAGATAGTTGACTCTGGAAGTAAAAATTTTATTTTACCTTTTACAGGTGCAGCCGCTATCAGAATAAAGACTCTTCAAGAGAAGGCAAGGCAGAGGGCCAGTGAAGGTATACCAAGCTCTATCATTTTCATCTCTTTCTCTCTTTTTTCTGTCATATATTCATTTTCTTTTAAAAATATAATTAAAAAATAAAAATATAATTTTATAGTGTTTTATTAATGAGCATAATCTTTTCTTTAAAAAAGACTCCCCTATTGATAGTGTGTGATACATATTTATAATATTTACACATATTTTACATTATACATAATATTTATATTTATACATATTTATAATTGAAAACATTGCATTAATATTTGTGTTGCTGCTTTGAACATTATTGTTGCTGAACATTACTTGTTATCTTTCTTTTTTTCACTGTTTGGTGATTATCATTCACTTTTCTGTCCCTTTGTGTAATAATACCACCCACTGTATTAATGTTCCATTTTCATCCTTTCTTTTTTTGAAGGACATTTAGTTAATTTCCTGTTTTTTTGTTATTTTTAACAATTTTACTAGAAACATCCTCCTATGTACATCTTGAGTTTCTTTAATACATACTTATTAGCAGAATTGATAGATATAAAGTATTTGTACCACTGACTTTAATAGATCATGACAAAATTATTGTTCAAAGTGATTGTATAAAAATGTTATAGCAAATGGGGGAATGTTCCAGTTGTTCCATTTTTTTTTGCTACCACTTGATGTTTTTAGATTTTTAAATTATTGAAAATATATACATTATATAACAGTATATAGTTACAATCTTAGTGTGAAATTCCTTGACTATTGAGTCTTGCAGTTCTCAAGATTTAGGAACAATTTGAGAATGTTCATCTAATCTAAAGGTCAGAAAGAAAATAAAGCTCAAAGAGAATACTAAGGTATGCATCATTATCATGCTATCATCCCACAGACTAAAGGAAGGGACCAGAGAGGGACTGATATAACCGAAAAGTTCAGCAACTTAGAAAGCAAGACATTTGCCTCCAATATTATTTAATGTTCCATGGTGGTATTATATCTGTGTGGGCTGGTTTATTGGCTACTTATTTACATTGTAGCAACTGTTTCCTTCCTATGTTGCTCTTTAATGTCTTTATCACATATGTGCAATTTTATTTTTATCAATATTTTAAATACATTATTTATCAACTATTAAATGTTTACATTCTGAATGTTATTTCTTTCTCTCTCTTTTTTTTTTTTTTTTTGGTATTTGGGATTGAACTCAGGGGCACTCGACCACTGAGCCACATTCCCAGACCTATTTTGTATTTAATTTAGAGACAGCATATCACTGAGTTGCTTAGGGCCTCACATTTATTTATTTATTTATTTATTTTCCTGAGGCTGGCTTTGAACTTGCAATCCTCCCGTGTCCACCTCCAGAGCTGCTGGGATTATAGGCTGACTGCTATTTCTGATTATGTTTTAAACTTACCAGAATGTTTTCTTATAAAATATTTTAATCAGTAGAAGTTTTTATGATGCAGATTTATTCTTTGACACACTTACTGTTTGTACATTTAAAAATTTCAGATACACAGATGTAACTAAAAAGAACAAATAAAATTTTTTTCAGGTACTGTTGAATTAATTTTATGTGACTGGTTTCTAATTGTACACAAAATTGGTTAGGTAATGAAGCTAGTTTCTACTTGTAAATTTTTTTGAGTTATTTTATTGTTACCTTGGATATATTCATTCTTTCTAAAGTTTTACTACTTTTCAAATGGTATCTTTGTGAATTCATATGTACATCAAATTTATCTTATTGTATTCTTCATATTCTGTATGTCATTTAGTTATTTTGAACTGCAGATGTCATAGATAAATAATGGTGAATTAAATTCTTTCCCTGTGTTATTTCTTTAAGTCCATTTTTGTGTTAAGAAACATACTGCTTATTCTAAATAAAACATACTGTTTTACTACATAAATATCTTCATTATTAACTATAGCTGTAATTATAAAATAGCTTTCAATACTATTATGTTTTAGGTCTATATTTCTTTATATTTTGATGACATTGTTTTCTTTTCCAGCAAAATGATTTATGCATTTTATGTATAATTATCTTCTGTATCATTTTTATTTGATTATTAACTGGGGATAAATCTACTTCATTTATATAGATTATAATGTTATTATTAGTATTATCTTTTGTCATTTTATGGTTTTCAATATTTTCTTATTGTTTCTTGCATATTTGGTATATTTTTATATGAATTTACTTTTATCTTATTTTTGCTCCTTAATGTGTACTGAAATATAAACACATTGCTTATAATAGTTAATAAATATTAACATAAAATATTGTATATGAATTTAAGTCATATGCTAATTTATGTATAATCTATCAAAATATTTTAGTGCCTTTAAATAATATTTTATTTTATAATTGATATACAGGGAAACACTCAATTCTTAGATTTACAATTTAGTGCATGTTGATAAGTAAATACATGAGTGAAACCATCGTTCCAGTCTGTAGGAGTAAATATTTTATCACCTCAGCAAGGTCCTTGGTGGAATAGTTAACAACTGTTTTGATATCTGTCTCCATAGTTTGGTTTTGTCTTTTCTCAAACCTCATAATAATGGAGTTATTCAATGACTACTATATGTTCTCTGAGTTACCTTCTTTGATACATTTTTAAGATTCACCACTATTATTTCACATATCTGCTCATTCTTTTTTCACTCTTCAGCATTATTTCATTGCATGACTACAGAATATGTTTTAAAAATCTGCTTTTCTAGTGGTTGGCATTTAGGTTGTTGGTAGTTTCCATTCCTGTGAATAAAATTATCATCAGTATTCTGGGATGGTATTATTTGTGGATTCACATTTTCATTTCTCTTAGACAAAAACGTAAGAGAGGAATTGCTGTATTTAAAGTAAACATATTTTTCAATAATTAACTATCAAATAATATGATTTTATATTTGAGAATTTCGAATCACCCTGGAGATTGCAAAATTTAATATAAAATTCTCTTTTTTCATACATTCCTTTTTTTCCAAAGAAACTTTTCCTAACAGTTACTTGCCCTAGAAATTTTATATGCACCATGAACATCTATTTCTCAGCCAATACATATATATCTCCTTTTTAAAAATCAAAAAGTGATGACCAAATACATACAAATCTCTGCCTTGTTACCTTCACATAGCACTGTGTCTTGCACTGCTTTCTGTATCTTTTTGCACATGATGATTTATTTACTTACTCTTAAGAGTTTATGCAATTTTTAATACCAAGTACCAAGCCCATTGGAGAGCAGAGGAAACACAAGACGGTGCACTGTGGGTTTTGGTTAATATTATTCTTAGAGTCATTTATTCAAGGACCAATTTCCCAACATTGTTTTGCACAATGTGTTGCTTATTTTAAAAATCTCTATTAACCTCACGCTGAAATATTTGTATTTTTAAAAGGCAATGCCAGATCACAAAGCTTGGTACTATTTGGTGGCCGCAAGAAATCTCTTGAAGCTATTACAGAAAATAAAACAACAAATCCTGAAGGTGAGGACTGAATGTAAAATATATAATAACCTGTATAAGCTGTTTCAATATTTACTAACTAGTTTGTGATGTTAATACTGTATTTTTTTTGTTAAAAATAAGTCCTGCATGTCATTGTTAATATGGAAATGATATGTTAAGAATATAATAGGGTGATATATTATATCAATAATATCTTGTTAATATCCAATCCTAGTACTCTATTTCTGTTAAGAAATAGATACTATATAACATTGTTAACATAGAGGTGATATATTAAGAATATAATATTATATTGTATTAATAATATCTTTTTAATATTCAACCTTGGCTTGGAAGATTTGTTATATTATTTCAGAAATGAATACATTTTTAATTTTGTTGTGGTTGTTGTTATTCAGGCCAGAACTGGCAGGTACTAGATATAACCTTTCCAGTTCAGTGGGGGAGGTGTTTATTAATTAATTAATAAATATTAATTGTTTTTTCTTAGAATAAAGGAGGACTAATGTTTTGGGGTTGTGGAATCTACAATTCAGATATTGTTTGGTGAAATGCCTATAAACAATCTATGTTTCAGAACATTATCTCTGAAGTTTTTTCTAATACCAAATGTGGAAGGAGGTGGAAGGGTATCGGAGAATGTATAAATTTCATCTATAAGACCTCATACTTTTTCTTCTTAGATTATTCTGATGGCCAACTTTTTTATAAAAGGCATTAGTCTTGATTCTGGGAAATTTCTGTTCTGGAGATTTTCAGTAAAATAGAATAAAAATTGAATAGGTTACCATTATGATTCTTTCATCTATTTCTGTTCAGTAGAAATCTTAAATAGAATCTATAATCTTGACTTAGTGTGTATTGCCTGGACATAATTAGTTTTGGACAGATTTTTAAAATATCAGCTGAATGATTTATGGGTCAATTAGTTCAAGACACTGAACTATTCATGTGCTATTAGGGCACAGAGATATTTAACAAAATACTTTTATAAGAAATGTATAATCTCACAGGCCAAATAAAATGTAAATATGATAGCAATTTGTGCAATTCAACAGAAAATGATGGTTACATGGAGTAATGGCAAATGACACAGAGCAGAACATGCCAAACAAATCTCACCACTGGCAAGAAATGTTTTCAACAAAGCCGATCTGTATAGTCTCTGCCACTGAGAGAAATGTTAATGGATGAGAGGATATTCCAATTGATTCTTAAAGGATGTATTTGTGTATATAAAGAAAAATAGGGAGTAGAATTATACAAGCAGAACAGACTGTCAAATAGCAAGTGGAGGGAAGGAACAAAATATGGGAAAGATAGATGACTGTGAGAACCTAGGAAAGATTCAGAGATATGAAAATAGTTGGTCAAATGAAACTGGAAATGATTGAGGTTGAGTTAAGAAAAATTTTGAATTTCAGGCTCAAGAGTGTGAACTTTATTTCTCCATCTCTGGTCCTGCATGTATTTAAGTAGTGTTGTCACATGACCAGGTGCTTTGCCTGCAAAGTCTAAGCATGCTATGTCAAATTATTTGACTATAAGAGGAAATATGGAAAATGATTGCCTTATTATTATAGTCCAGATGTATGGTAACAAGGACATAATATATGAAGGATCATAGGGTAAGAAAAGAATTAGGGTAATATTACAGGGGGATTATGGGGATTAAGGAAATATTACAAAGGAGTTAAGATTTGGCATCTGACTAGTCTCTATAGATAAAAAACAGGGACTTGAATGAAAATTCAAAGAAGATTTAATTGTTATAGTCTTTGGCAACAGGAATTGAGTCATAAGAAAGGAAAGTAGACTGGATGCAATTAAGGTGAGTTTAGTTTCACAGATATTAAATTTGCAAATGAAGTTGCTCCCTTTAAGACTAAGTCTGACTTGCTGGCCTTGACAAAATCCAAATGCTTGTAACCAAACAGACTAGGGGCAAGGGGCAGGATAAAACCAAAGGTTTTATCTTGGAATATTTTTATTCTCTTGTCATCCTATTATTGGTTGAGCTTTTCCTGAGTTTCCTCTGTGTGTTAGGCACCATCCAGTAGGCTTATATTGCATCAGAATTCTTCCTTGGAACAACCCTGGAGGCATCCCTTATTTTTTTCAGTTTCATATAAGTCTGATTTTACAAATATGTTCCTTTTCTTCTGTAGCCTTCCTGGTGTTGGTATTTTAGCTTACTGATTTAAACTTCTTTATTTCCTCATGAGTAGTGTATCATGAAATAGGCACATTCTGATGAAGTGTCTGAAATACAAACTAAAGGCATGCACAATATTTTCAGTGAAATAGTATCAGAAAAAAATTTAAATCTTAAGAATGAGATAGAAATCCAAATACAAAAGACATTGAGAACTCCAAATAAACAAGACCAAAAGAGATTCTTTCCAAAACACACTGTGATGAAACTGCCTAATATGCAGAATAAGGATAGAATTTTAAAAGCTGCAAGGGAAAAATAGCAGGTCACATTAAGAAGTAAACCATTTCAAATTTCAACTGATTTCTCAACCCAGATCCTAAAATCCAGGAGGGCTTGGAATAATATATACCAAATTCTGAAAAAAAAGGTGTCAATCAAAATTACTATATACAGAAAATATTTCTTCAGAATTGAAGATAAAATAAAAACTTTCCATGATAGCAGAAACTAAAAAACATTCATAACCACAAAACCTGCTCTACAAAACATACTCAGTGCAGGAATATTCCATGCAGAAGGAATAAAAAATAAAAATAAAAACCAGCATTGGGATAATTTGCACTAGAAGAATAGTTAGTTAAAGGATAACCAACTCTGAATTAAGCAATGTAAATAAATTGAAATAGCAGGAAATAAAAATCGTCTCTCTATAATAATCTTTAATGTTCTCTAAACTCTTCAATGAAAAGACATAGATCGACAGATGGGATTA
Organism: Urocitellus parryii; assembly: GCF_045843805.1. Lineage (NCBI taxonomy): Eukaryota > Metazoa > Chordata > Mammalia > Rodentia > Sciuridae > Urocitellus > Urocitellus parryii. Next base: position 38,087,635 of record NC_135543.1, read on the forward strand.
AAAAAGACTCCACGGGCTGGGGATGTGGCTCAAGCGGTAGCACGCTCGCCTGGCATGCATGCGGCCCGGGTTCGATCCTCAGCACCACATACAAACAAAGATGTTGTGTCCGCCGAAAACTAAAATAAATATTAAAAATTCTCTGTCTCTCTCTCTCTCTGTCTCTCTCTTTCTCTCTCTTTAAAAAAAAAAAAGACTCCACAATTTGTTGTTTGCAAGAGGCTCACCCTATAGGCAAAGACATTCTCAGATTGAAGGTAAAATGATGAGAAAAGATATACCATGAAAATGGTAGCCTAAAGCAAGAAGGATAGCCACTCTCATAAGAGATAAAGTAGACTTCAAGCCAGAATTAATCAGAAGAGATAAAGAATATCACTTCATACTGGTTAAGAGAATCATCCAACAAGAAGATATAATGATTGTATATAGTTATGCCCCATCAATGGTGTATCTGCATACATAAAACAAACCTTTCAATATTAAGAATCAAATAGACCACAATACAACAATACTGGATGCTTTCAGCAAGTCTCTCTCACCACTAGATAGGTTATCCAGACTTAACTGAGATTCTTCATCTATAGACTATTTCATGCATTAACAACTGAATTTACTGTCTTCTAGGCAGCACCTGGAACATTTTCTAAAACAGAACATACTTTAGGTTACAAAGAAAATCTTATCAAATACAAAAAACTAGCAATAATTTCTCTGTCTTATCAGATTATAATGGAATGAAATTAAAAATTAATAACAAGATGAAGGACTGGGGTTGTGGCTCAGGGCTAGAGCATTTTCATGGCATGTGTGAGGCACTGGGTTTGATCATGAGCACCACATAAAAACAAAAACAAAGTTGTGTCCATCTACAACTAACAACAAAAAAAGAAAATTTAAATTAAAAAAAAATTAATGACAATATGAAAAACAGAAACGACTCTAACACCTGGAGAGTGAATAATACACTTTTGAATGATGAATGAATAGCAAAATAAATCAGGGAAGAAATTTACAAAAATTTTTACAAACAAACTGGACTAGTGATACAATATATCAAAATCTCTGGGTCAGTTTGAAGGCAGTTCTAGGAGGAAAGTTTAGAGAACTGAGTTCATACATTAAAAAATAGATATCAAATAAATAAATCTAACATTATACCTCAAGGACCTAGAAGAAGAAAAATAAATGAACACCCCAAATCTTATCAAATACAAGAAGACAGGGAATTATCCAAATCAATGAAATTGAGAATAAAAAACATACAAAGGATGAATGAAACAAAGAGTTTGTGCTTTGAAAGGATAACCAAGATTGATAAACCCGTGGCCAAACTAACCAAGAGAAGACCCAAATTAACCAAATACGAGATGAAAAAGGAAATATCACTACAAACACTACTGAAATCCAGAAGATCATTAGAAACTATTTAAACATTTATACTTAAATAAAAATCATGATGATTTTAACAAATTCCTAAAGACGTGTGATCTACCTAAATTGAACCATGAAGAAAGACAAAACTTAAACACAGCGATATTAAGCAGCAAAATTGAAGCAACGAGCAAAAGCTTTTAAACAAAGAAAAACCCAGAACTGGATGGATTTTCAGCTGAGTTCTACCAAACTTTAAAGAAGAAATAATACCAATCCTTCTCAAGTTATTCCATGAAATAGAAAAAAAGGGAACACAGCCAAATGCATTAGATGAAGCCAGCATCACCCTGGTACCAAAACTAGACAAAGATACATTAAGGAAAGAAAACTTCAGACCAATATCCTTGATGAACATAGATGCAAAAATTCTTAATAAAACATTGGTAAGCTACATTAAAAAACACATTAAGACTATAGCAACCCATGATCAAGTGCATTTCTTCTCCGGGATGCAAGTGAGTTCAACATATGCGAATCAATAAATGTAATTTACCACATGAATACCATTAAGGATATTAAGAATGACATGATTATCGCAATAGAAAATAGCATCTGATGAAGTACAACACCCATTTATCTTTAGAATACTAGAGAGACTAGGGCTAGAAGGAACTTATCTCCACATTGTAAAGGCTGTATATAACAAACCCAAGCCAACGTCATACTGAATGGAGGAAAAACTGAAAGCATTACCTCTAAAAACAGGAAAAAGACAAGGATATCCACTGTACCACTTCTATTCAACGTAGTTTTTAGAACTCTAGCCAGAGCAATCAGGCAAGAGAAGGAAACTAAAGAGATACAAATAGGAAAAGAAGTCAAATCATCTGTGTGCTGATGACATGATCTTTTATTTAGAAAACCCAAAAAACTCCACCAGAAAACTTTTAGAGCCGATAAACAAATTTAGTAAAGTAGCATGACACAAGATCAATACACATAAAGCAATTATTTTTCTGTAGTCCAATAATGCATTTGCTGAAAAAGAAATTAGAAAAACTATCCTATTCATTGTAACCTAAAAAAGAGGAAGAAAACCCCAAAACCACAAACCACAAATTTTGGTATTATTCTAACAAAGGAGATGAAGGAACTCTGCAAAGAAACTATGGAACACTGAAGTAAAGAAATTGAAGAAGACTTTAGAAGGTGGGAAAACCTCCCATGTTCTTGGAGAGGCAGAATTGATATTGTCAAAATGGTCAATCTATCCAAAACCTTGTGCAGATTCAATGCAATCCCCATTAGAACACCAATGACATTCTTCACAGAATTAGAAAAAATAATGTCTAAATTCATTTGGAAGAATAAGAGACCCAGAATAGTCAAAGCAATCCAGGGCCAGAAGAGTGATACTGGAGGCATCACAATACTGGACCTCAAATTATACTACAGAGCTATAGTAACAAAAACAACATGGTCCTGACACTGAAACAGAATGAAGACCAATGGAATAGAAGACACAGAGACAACCCAGGACAGATAGTCATCCGATACTAGACAAGGGCGCCAAAACATACATTGGAGAAAAGATAGCCTTTTTAACAGAAAACTGGCTATCCATAGTAGAAGACTTTCCCTCTGTCTCAGCATGCATAAAGTCAACTCAAAGTGGGTCAAAGACTTAGGAATTAGACCAGAAACTCTGCACCTGCTAGAAGAACATGTAGGCTCATCACTCCAACATATTGGCACCGGCATCAACTTACTTAACAAGACCATTAAAGTGCAAGAAATGAAGACAGAAATTATTAAGTTAAAGGACATCAAGTTAAAAATCTTCTGAACAGCAAAAGAAACAAGAGCCTGAAGAGAGAGCCTCCAGAATGGGAAAAGAGGTTTGCCACCTCCACCTCAGATAGAGCATTAATCTCCAGGATATATAAAGAACGCAAAAACTTAACACCAAGGAAATAAAACCCAATTAACAAATGGGCAAAAGAACTAAAGAGGCACTTCTCAAATAAGAAATGCAAATGACTAATAAACATATGAAAAAATATTCAAAATTTCTGGCAATCAGGGAAATGAAAATAAAAACTACAGATTTCATCTCACTCCAGCCAGAATGACAGCTATCAAGACTGCAAATAATATTAAATGTTGGTGAGGAGGATGGGGGGAAAGGTAGTTATACATTGCTGGTGGGACTGCAAGTTAGTGCAATCATTCTAGAAAGCAGTATGGAAATTCCTCAAAAAATTGGGAATTGAACTGCCACATAACCCAGCTATCCCACTTCTCAATATATATCCAAAAGATCTAAAAATCAGCATACTACAGTGACACAGCCACATCCATGTTTGTGGCTGCTCAATTCACAGTAGCCAAGCTATGAAATCAAACTAGGTACCCCCTTCAACAGATGAATTGATAAATAAAATGTAATATTTATGCACAATGGATTATTACTGAGCCCTAAAGAAGAATGAAATTATAGCATTTGCCTGTAAATGAATGGAACAAGAGATGATCATGCTAAGTGAAGTAAGGCAGACCCAGAAAGTCAGAGGTCAAATATTTTCTCTGATATGCGGAAACTAATCAAAAATAAGGAGGAAAAAAAGAGAAGTGGGTAGGCTGGGGATATAGCTCAGTTGGTAGAGTGCTTGCCTCAAAAGCACAAGGCCCTGAGGTCAATCCCCAGCACCAAAACAAACAAACAAACAAACAAACAAAATACACACACACACACACACAAAAAAAAAAAAAAACCAAAAAACCCACAGAGGAGGTGGATAATGTAAAAAAAAAAAAAAAAACAAAACCAACCTATAAGTAGCATTAAGATCAGTACAGGTAAGACAGCAAGGGGAGGGAGAAGAAGAGGAATAGGGAAGTACTGAGGACTAAATGAGAGCAAATTGTATTCTATGCTTTTATAATTATGTCAAAATAATTCCTATTTTTATGTAGAACTAAAACAAACTAATAAAAAAGTAGTATGTAAATGCTGAGTATCATTACTGAATTAATGAAAAAATATTGAAACCCCCTCAGTGACCCAAATTACCTCCTAATTTCCTTGAGCATTAAGCAAGTTTTCTTACTGTAAACAAGGCGTCAGTGTGGAAAAGCCTGTAGTTACTGAACAGATTTTAATTTACATTCAGTTTTTAATTTGCATAAACTATACCTAATTGTGGAAATAAGAATAAGAAATACCTGCAAAGAAACAGGGCTGGAAAAGTTTGAAGCAAGAGAAATAGCCTTACAAGAAGGAAGATTATTGAATGTTTTCAAAGATATAGAAAATAGAAATTAATATGCCATGGGAAGAAATGGAGACCAGGTGAAAGGTTTTCAAACTGGACAAGGAGGAGAACAAATGTTTCTGTTGGGAGAAAAATGAAGGTCAGAAGGGTATTTTCTGGGTCCAAGGAAAGTTTATTTTATTTTGCTAATAGAACATTCTGTAAATATTATTAAATATTTTGTTTGAATAGGTTCATCAAAAATGTCAAAAGAGGAGAGGGACCTGGGGTTGTAGCTCAGTGGTAGAGCACTTGCCTAGCTTGTGTGAGGTACTGGGTTCGATCCTTAGCACCACATAATAAATAAATAAAGGTATTGTGTCCATCTACAACTAACATTAAAAAAAAAGAGAGAGGAGAATGATGAAAGGCTATTGATTATGTCACTTGAGTATGGTTATTGATGGTTTTAGCAAAAAAAAAAACTTAGCAAGGTAAAATTTAAATACAATAAAATCCACTCACCTTAAGTTTACAGATCAATGACTTTTGACAAACATACACATCCATTTAAGGACCACTTCAAACAGAATGTAGAAATTTCTACCTTTCCAGAAAGTTCATTCATGTTCCTTGGTAGTCAATATTACTTCACCACTCCCCACCACCACTAACACAACCACTAATATGTTTTTAGATTTATCATTCTGAAATTTAAATAAATGGAATCATTCAATTTGTACTCTTCTGTGTTCAACTTCTTTCAAAAAATCAGGAAAACTTCTGTGAAAAAAATTCACTTTGTTACATGTATCAGCTGATTGTTCACTTATATTGCACAAAAGCATTCCCTTGAATGAATACCGTAAAATTTATCTATTTATCCATTGGGGTAGAAATTTGGGATTTTAAAAAAACTTTTGGCTGTTATGAACATTTACATACAGGTCTTTTTTATAGACATTTTTATTTATCACGGGTAAGTACATAGACGTCGAAGACTGAGTCGTACAACAGTACACGTTTAACTTTAAGAAATTACCATGTTGTTTCCCAAAGAGTTTTCACACCATTCTGTACTTCTACCAGCAACGTATGGGTTCTGATCGTCCCATGTTCTCACCAATTTTGGCCTTCCCAACCCTGTTTGTTGTAAGGCATTATAGCTGGTGGGAAGTGGTATTGAACCGTTCATGAAATTTTCATTTTCCTAATGACTAATATGACAGATCATCTTTTCCAGTGCCTTTAATTCATTTCTGTATTGTCTTTTGTGAAGAGTCCAACTCCTTTTCTGAACATCAGTTGTAAATTTTCACTACACATCCTAGATCTGAATCATTTCTGAGATGTTATGCATTATCCATCAGAGGGCACTCCTCGTGGATTTCGGGGCGTTCTCTGCATTGTTGCCTTCTTCAGTTGCCGGCCCCGGGGATTCCAGATGCTTCCACTGTCCACAGAATTAATTGCTCTTCCACCCAGCAGGGCTGGCAAGCTCCGTTCTTTTCCCAGATCTCTCTATCACAGTTGAGAAATTGTCCCTTGGCAGAGAGCTTAGTGATTGTGGGACTCAGGTTCACGGATTTCCCTTTATTGGGGGAATCGTAGCCTTGCATTGCCTATTTTCCAATGTCTTAAAGTAGTTGTCTCATGTTTCTAACCCAGATTTAGAGTTGTTTATAATGGCCATACCAGTTCTATATCAGTTACTCTTTCGGCGACGGTAGTGGAAATCCCACTTAGTGGTTTTTGGGAATGAAGTTTCTATAAAGTGGAGAGAACAGAAACCAGATTGCAATGTGATTTATACAATAGAGGAATTTGTCTGCTCATTCATTTATTCAACAATTGTTTTAAGACAGTAAATGTGCTTTCTCTAAGAATGTAAATCTCCATGGGAAGGTAGATGGGGAGACAGATATACTAATCTACAGCAAAATGCAGTGGGATCAGTTCTGGTAGAGAAAACCCGTAAGTATTGTAGATTCACTCATATCTAAAAGATTTGAGAATTTTTCATAGGGAAGGATTCATATAAGAGGGATTTTAATATTTGTATAGAATTGTAGTTTGAAGAAGAGATCAGAACATGAGGATACTATGGCTGCTGGTATAAACTGCTGGTTTGAAAAGGAATGCTAGTCATAGCAAATACAACATACAATGAGAATCATAGGAAATGGTCAGGCAAAGTTGTTGGAAGATATGCGATTACTCCAGTGAAGCTAAAGTAAATGTTTTCAAGCTGAAGACTTTGAAGAGTCAGAGGGAGAGCAACAAGTGATCACGGAACAGGGGCATTTGTACATGGAATGAGGCTGGAGTAGGGGCAGTCCTTACTCACCTGTCTCTGAGAACGTATGCATGTTATTCTACAGAGTCAATACGTATCTTCACCAGTGCAAGGTCCATTGAAAATATAATAACTCCAATTCAGGGAAAGGTATTTTTTTATCCACCCCCATGTGTAATAAAAACAAAAAAGATCTGTTTTCCATAAAAGATTGAAAATACTTTCTGTTCATCACAACAGACTTCACATAGAAGAGGAATTATTTCTAAGCTTAAGAGCACTGACTTATTTTACAGGCTGAAAAGAAAAACCAAAATGTTAAAAGCTGTAACAATATGTGAAGGAATCTGTGTTTAGCTAACTTTTTCTTAAGAGTGTTGAGACGAGATAAAAGGCTGATAGAATTATTGGTGTGATGGATATAAAGAAAGCACATATTAAAAGCAGAAGGTAAGAAAGAACTGTAGTGATAAAACGTTAAATTATGGGGACAGAGCAAATAAATTATATAAGGATCAAATTCACTGAGCAGGGAGAATTGACAGTTTATAAACAAAGTATATTTCTCTTTCATTTGCCTACGTAATCAACCAGTCTCGATTTTCCCCCAAATGGAAGTTTCGTGTTGCAAAGTCTCAGCAAACTTCAGCTCTGGCTTAGAGCCAGGAGGATCTTGCCTTTTATGCATTGATTCTGAGCAAGAAAGTTGGAGCCTGGGGCTTGTTTAGAGGAGGAGAGTCCTGCCTGGGTTCGATGCTTTAAATACCCACCCTGACCATTGGGATTCAGGCAGCATGCCCAACATGCTCCATCCATTGACATTTGACAAAAACTATCAATTTATTGTATCAGAATTTTGGGTGAAAAAAGATCTCATATAACCCCCTACTAACTCATTCATTTATTGATGGAGAAATCTGAGGACTAGAGACTGAGTAAGTATTAACTAAAGATAAACAACTACTTGTCAGACAAGCAAAAAAGTTATCATAGACATCTTGTTCTGTGATATTTTGGTTATATCATACTGTTTGCTTAAATTGTGGAAAATGAAAAAGAAATAAAAAGTTTTAACTTATACCCAGAATGCACTGGTATACAAACAGCCATAAGACTCCCAGGTTCTGGTTCCATCTTGTGGTGCTTATGATGTCATGTCTCTTACAGATTTTACTGCTAATTTAATTTCGTAGTATTTAATATCTCCCCTTTGCCATATGTGAAACCATAATCCTAAACTGTAGGAGTGTGTGGAAATTAATTAGTATTCACAAAATGAGGCTAGGAGTGGCACAGTCAAGAAAAATATGAAATGAATCATTACTAACCTTGTTTCCCCTACGTCTAATGAAGGAAAACAGATGTTTTGACTGTAACAGCAACTGCCTGCTTGTTCAATGTGTATTGAAATCTTATTTCCAGAGGGAAGGCCACAATGTCCTTATTAAGATATTTAGATAGGAAATCAATAATATAATTTTTAAAAAATATTTATTTTTTAGTTATAGGTGGAAACAATATCTTCATTTTATTTTTATGTGGTGCTGAGGATTGAACCCAGTGCCTCATGTATGGTAGGCAAGCGCTCTACCTCTGAGCCACAACCCCAGCCCCAATAATATAATTTTTACCAGCTTGGTTTTTGGTCTTTTGACAATCGCAGAGATCAAAATGTATGTGTGTGTGTGTGTGTGTGTGTGTGTGTGTGTGAAATAAAGAGGAAATATGGAATTGAACACACATGGAATAGTCATTGCAAGTATATGTGTTCAGATTACAATCAAAGCAAGCTAACATATATTAGGATATTAGCACAAATACAATGAAGAAATATTCAAGTATTTAAAAATAATCAATATGTGGACTATTTGACATACCCTGAAATACATTTTGAGGACTCTATTTTGCCATACATTTAAAGTAATAAAATAGCCCACATAGTGTAGCTTACATTTTATAACCAGGGAGATTGTAGTTCAAGTTCATTTCTACCACCTACCTCCTTGGACTTGAATGAGGTATGTAACTTATCTAAATTCTTGATCTCTTCATCGATGAAAAGAAGAAAATAATATTGCTTCATCAGATTGTCAGCAAAATGTGGCATGGAAAGTGTTTAGCTTTGTCTTGTGGCTGGTGCTTATTTTTAGTGCTAAAAAATGTTAGAAACATATATACACAGTCAAATACATGGGAAAGAATGAACACTTTTACTTATAAATGAAATAGACATGTCATTTTATAGAGATTGTTTCTTTGGAGGAGGACTCTATAAAGCTTCATCTAAAAGACTATAGCTAGTGAACATATTGCAAATATTTACCACCTCTACGGGCTGTCATTGAAAATAGCAACAGCCTTACTTCTGTGTTCCCCAAGGTCAACTGAAATGAGGACATCACACTATTCTCATTGAGACACCAAATGCATTTTTGCGTTTCCCTTTTAAGATCAATGATTGCAACTATAATCCCACCCAATAGAGTCCTCAGAGCCCCAGGACTGCAAGTAAGCACTTTGGTGGAGTTTCATGGACAACTTTGCCTTGCTTCTGCAACCTTCAGTCGATTGGGACATGCCAGGATTACAATCACTGAGGCATATCGGACTGAGTGGATTTTATGATGAGTACAGTTTGAATGCTATAGTGAGAACATCAATCACTCTTCGCATGAGACTCCAATTTTCAGAAATGGAAGGTAGAAAATGAGGTTATTATGAGGATGAAGGAGACCTGTTTTTATTTTTTTAATAGGAGAAACTCCTAGTAGATTCAAGGAAGAACTTTAATACATGAGTACTTAGATATTATTTACATTAGAAGATGTGAAATCTGTTTGAAGGGTGCATTTGAAATATATTTGCATCAGTCTTAGTGATTCAGGATCTATTTAAAATGGATTAAACTAGTTTTTGGTTTTCATTTTTTTCAATGTTTTGTCATATTGTAGTAGAACACATTAACATTGTAACTTTGTCAAATACAGACTTCTTTCATGTTTATTTTTATTTGTTACATGAAATCATCCCAGATGATTATTTTATTTTAGCTTTTACATTTTTGGAAGTTTATTATATAATTTTTTGGGGATGTGTGTGGTACTGGGGATTGAACCCCTGGGTCTCTACCACTGAGCTACACATCTAGTCCTTTTTTTATTTACTTTAAGACAGGGTCTCACTAAATTGCTGAGGCTGGCTTTGAACTTGTGATCCTCCTCCCCCAGGCTCCCAAGCCACTGGGATTACGGGCGTGCACCAACACACCCAACTTATTCATAATTTTTAAACATCTTTTCAATCCATTTATCAGAGAAACTTTAAGAATATTAGCACTAATATGGTAGAATATTTTTTTTGCATATCCTGAACAACAAGATGTGTAACTCTGTATATAACTACTGACTATTTCCTCTACCTGCTATACCTTTAGAGGTGAATACAGGCCTCTACTTTAACTACCCATGTCGACGTCAGAGCTGTGCTAATGTAAACATCCCAGCTCCATGTGTCAACAAAACAATCTCACACATTGAAGAGGTGGAGTCAAAAATACAGGGGCGTATTAAACAGGTAAGTGACTTGTTTCTAATGTTAATATTTTTGTAAATGCCACAGAGTGAAGGTCTGCTACTTAGAGACCATAGGAAATTATTTTGATTTTTTTGATAATTGGTATAATTTTTAGACTTTTGCTCAGATGTATAATTTGCTAGTCTAGACCTGATAGTGTCTTTAATAAGATAAATGGCCTTATTAAATAGATTTTTTCCCTTACCTGTTTGTTCTTTATCCTGAGGCAATCATGCTAAGTAGTAATTTCCATAAGCCAACTTGACTAGTAAATTAAATAGTATTTACATCATTTTTGGGACACTAAACTGATTATATGATTAGAGGAGGAAGTTGGTATATAAAAGGACAGCGTGTTCTTTCTAATGAGTTATTTTCTTCTAAAGAAATACTTAGTAGGACTGTTGAAAGAAAATGAAAGTATTCTTTTTTCCTCTTTAACCTGTTAAAGTTTGTGGTTCGGAAGGAAATTCAATCCTGAAATCACTGTCACTTTCCATTATTTTCAAAGGATGACTTGGAAATGATTTGTGAAAAACAAAAACTTGGCCTACCTTTTATTAATCTTGCATTTCCAAGCAACTAATGCAGAATCAGACTGCCCAACCAGAGGGATAAGTTTGACATAGACCTGTGCTATTTCTTCCCCTTCACTACCATTACTGGGTCTGGTGCAGAGAACATTCTGATGGGCCACTCACAGTTCTTGGATAAGGATAACATGTCATTTAAGAGGCATTCGTACCACCATTAAGATCACAGGCTTTAGAGAGACAGATTCTGTGACCTTAAATTGGAAAGGAGAGATAATTACAGTGTATTAGAATAAGGGCATGTGCTGTGTCCTCAATATATATTAGTTATGGTTATTTCTATATTATTTAGTATCATTCTTGGTGAGCATTATATTATTTCTATTGCTTTTATATTTCTCCAAATAAGAATACTTCAGAAAACGTTTTGCAGGTCATAGGACTGATGATGTTCGGGACCTGGAAGAGGAAACAAGAAAAGAAAATGCATATTTATTGATGTGTTCTTCATATATGTTCTCATTAACAGTTATCCATGTTGTTAAAATAGATTCATAGGTGTTTTAATAAGCAATTTTAATGCCTACTATTTACCAAAATCCTAA